>NC_046371.1:24824809-25131806 GCF_011125445.2 Fundulus heteroclitus
ACTGCACAGGAATTTTGTTGAGACGTAATGTCTATTGAGGTAAGAAAGTTATACATATTAAAGTTAGCCGTGCTCTCTTGCTAATGCATTGAATACGGCGGAGACTCAACATAGTGGCAGGGTGAACAAAAGTGCGCAGCGCGTCACAACGACAAACACACCCAGAGAAATCGACCCGAATCACTCTCACGAACCCAACCTATAGAGGCAACTGCAGTAAATAGAGGAAAACACACCATACAATAAGGGCAAGTATGGGAAAGAAAATAATATTTAACTTGCACTATGCACTTTTAAACAATCCACTTTTGTTTTGTATTTCACATTCCATAAACTTTGTGGTTGATTTTGTTTGCTGTACATACACAAAGTTAGACAAAAAAACAAACAAAAAAACAAGAAGTTTTACGTTTTTTAATTGAAACTCTTGAAAATGTTGTAATGCATCATGTAAGGCTTGGAGCTGTGATCCTGACAAGAACACAAGACTGTGTGAGCACAGGCTTTTGCCTTTAGGGTTCACAAAAGCTAGTTATTAGGATGACAGGTGGTCTCTGAACACGTTCTTTGAGGTTCAGCTTGTAAACCTTTATGAAGATGAAGAAAGTGTGCGCAGAGGGTGGGCAAAGCTCTTTACGAACATGTTGTGTAATGTCACATTTGCAGGGGCGCCTCTTTTTCCCAGTGTCCGTTCACAGGTGGATAGGAGCTTTCAGACCATAATGTTTCATTTCACCACCCAGAGACAGCTGGTTCAGTATTGCCCAATGAAAGCAACAACAGGTTAAGCGAACACAATGTTCAGTCCTGAAGAGCTATACTTTCTTACTGAGAAAAAATTCATTTTTTCCCCCCATCTGTGCAGATTTAATAATTTTCTAATTTTATCATGTTTGTAATCTATTAACCTGTTAATCCAAAAACAAGTAGTTTATCTCGTTGTTTCCCACATTTTTTTGTCTTTATTATTCAGTCCTTAACTTGATATGAAAACAAAGGATTTTTTTTTTTAAATATGCATGTCTCAAACAGTGGTGCCTGAAAATGCATTGCAAAATAACCCAGTGCCCGCCATCCCTCTTATTAATGTAACTCTGGTTTAGAGTGCCTTTGATTTATTTTATTCAATACTTAATTTCTTTCTTGTCATTTCTATGAGTCAGCATTTAGGTTCTTGTTTATATCAAACATATCTGACATATTCTGTCAGATATGTATCTGACTTATTTTGTCTAGGTGGACTACTAGGAACATTAGGTGAATTTAAGGATATTTTTGCCAATAAACAAAGAAAACATTACACGTAAATAAAAATATTTCCGAACAACTTCTTTTTTTAGTACATGAAAAGGTGGTAGCCTTTGTTTGGACATCTGACCAGAGGTGCACAGCAACATGTGGGGGAGGGGTAGAGCTGTGTGGCTCTATGCTCCACAAAGTTGGACTCCAGTCATTCCTGCACATTTTCTCATCTCACTAAAAGGAGAAAAGACAACTTTTGCTGTTTTGATGCCTTTAACTTCTTTTAAACATTGGCTTACCCCGATAGAAGAAAAAACAAAGGGAAATTATGAAGAAAGTGAAAGAACGAAGGAAAATAATTTGACAACATACGTGAAACTAAAGCAAATATCCATGATTAAATTTCCAGATGAAAACAGTGGCCAAGTATTTTATGTAATGAATGGCGCACCTGTGTAATAAATATTAATACATATGTCATGTTTTGAGTGTTTGTTGATTGACCAAAGTACAGACAAGGGCTTGGAAGCAGCATGATGAAATGAAGTAGTGAAAATTTATTATAAACCCAATAGCAAAACGTACAGACAAGGCAGGCGATGACAAGATCCAGAACAAGGGGTAGCATAACAGAGGACCTGACAATCAGTGAGAGCCAACTGGCAGAATACATAGGAGAGGAGATGGAGGAGAAGACAGGTGAGCAGGTGGAAAGAATTTGGTAATCAAACCCCTGGAGCTCCTGACATCAGGTGATTAGCTGAAGGAAAGGGAGTGCAATGAAATGACAGACAAGGAGGAAACACAGGACCTAACCTAAGAATAAAGAAAACCACAAAGAATAAATCGACCCTAAAAATCAACTAACTCCTGTCTGAGCTAGTTAGGGGCAGGAAAACAAAGATGTTAAGTTCTTATTTTCCATGATGACCCGGAAGCAACAAACACGGAGACAGTATATAGTTTGAAAGGTTCACTGAAGGGAAGGTTGGAAGGGATTCTGGCTGACTGGGAAGGCTCTGGTCGTGGATTGTGGGAGTGAGAGAGGAGCGGTGAGCACCAACAACAGACAAGCTGGTTTGATGGTGCGGCAAAGGCTGAATTACAGGAAAAGTGATGTATGATGGACCGGAGGGAATGAGCCTGGCTGCTGTTGCTGATGACGAGCAGAGGTGCAGTTCGAGGTCAAGTGTTTCGATTCACGGTGAAGGGTGGACAGGCCAAATGATGACTGGAGGATGCCAGCAGGTATGGAAGGAGCAATGGCCGACTGGAGTGCCAGAGACATGAGAGGACCGAACTGGGTCAATCTGAGGAGGAAAGGAATGAGGAATCAGTCGATGAATACTTTAAACAAGGAACAGACTAGGAACAAGGTCCTGGTCAGGTGCCGCTCAGGTGAGCTAATGGTGCGATGCCTTCCATCTGTCTCCAGCCACCTTATGTACTCCTCTTGACTGGCGTAGAAGGTAAGAACCTGTGGCTGGCGTCCACCTGTCGCACCCTGCAGATAGAAGGTAAGAACAGCAACAACACACCTCTGCTGCACAGAACCACATAGCTGAAAAAAAAGATCTAACAGAAACAAGAATAAGTTAACTAAATTCATAAGGAGCAGCAGACTAAACACGGGAAATGTTATTGTGGGACTGAGGAGCAGATCTTTTTGGTATTATGGAGATTATATTTAAAAGGCTGAAATGAAGCAAGGGTTTAGGGACAAATCTACAAATTGTAACATCTGCCTATAATATTGAGTCACATTAACTGTCTGTGAGGTCATCAGAATCAGATGCTGTAAAAAAAATAAAAAAATACAGATTTATGTTTCCTGATAATGTTTGTCCAAACTTCCAACCTCACTGAACCTAAACAAAGAGCCATTATCTGTTCCCAAACTCTTTTGGTGTGCTAATGTGAGGGGACACATTTTTGTGTTGTTACTTCATGTCCTGGCATCTGGGCAGTTCAGCTGAAGCCAGTAGTTAGTTTGGGTGTTTTCTTTCTCTGCGTCTAAAGACATCTGGAGCTTGTAGCACACACCTGTAATAAGTAACAGAAAGTGTGTCAGTTGGACGGCAAGGTTCTGTGTGATTTGGTAACTTGTACCTTACTTTGTGCATTGAGCTCGGTGGTAGATATGTTTACACTGACTTTCAAGATCTGGATATCGCAAATCTGAAGCCTTTTTCGTGTGCAAACACAAACTTGAAATCCTAGAAAGGTTTGAAGGTTTGTAATATAAATGTCTATGCAACACACACAGAAAACAGTACGCTTACTCAGCTGAGATAGTAAGTAAATATTTAGAGCTAAATCTCTTAGTAAGAGGTCACCTTTTCTGCACGTTTGCAAATCTAAGGTGTCAACTTTCCTCAGCTTTTCAAAGGTCAAATTACTCTGTTGGGGAGTTTCCGTCTGCTTTTAAACAAATTCCTGTTGCTGACCAACTCCAGGATGGAGCGATTGAGGGTACAATGCTATTACATTAAGCTGATTTTTAAAAACAGATAACAGAAATCTGACACACAGGCAAGGTCATCTGAAAAGGTTAGACATGATCTACCACAGTTGAATCTTCTCTGCTTGTTTATCTTCATCTTGCTGCAGATGGGGCCTGTTTTTCCTGCATGCTGTCTTGTTTGGTCAAACTCACTGCAGTCATTACTGTCACCTACAGCTGGCTTCCCAGCACACATAAAAAGACCATCTGTTGTTTTTATGATGAGACATTATGAGGACGGCACTTAAACACATTAACCGCCATAGACGTCTCTTCTTTATCAGCTTGTTTCATCCACTTCACTAATGTGGGACACATTTCACACAGACCAAACTGGCTTTTTTCAAAATTCTATTGTGTCTGGTCAACTTAACAACCCCAATGATCCCAGATGTATATTTGCTTTAATTAGTTTTACACATACAGATGAACAGAAAATATTTCTCATTGGAGGAACAAAAGTAGGAATAGAAATAATACTGTTACAATCATGACATAAAAAACTAGGCTAAGAATACCAGCAGCATATGAATATAAGCTGGAGGAACTATTCTGCTGGTATCAATTATCGATGATAAAGTCATATTGCTCAGCAGTGTGTCATACCCACAAGATGTGATCCTCAAGGATGTGACAAATGTGTGTTCAAGATTTAATAGGTTATAGCTCAAACATCCACTTGCAAAATTTAAAATTACTGAACCCAGTCACAAATAAAGGTGTTGCAATACTTGTATGTAAACAGAAACAAGAGAAAACTTCGGTTCACCTATGTTTCTTTTTTCAATTATGTCCTCCTATGTAACTCTGATACAGTAATCAGTGCCTTTTGCTTTGCAATACTGGTAAAGTGTTGGTACATGTATGTATGGCATTCTAATACACTGAGGCTACGTTCACACTGTAGCCTGATGTGACCCAATCCCGATTGTTTTGCCCATACACCACATACACCACAGCCTACATTTGTTTTTCACTGGAGTTTAGATGTTGTTCTCCACTTATTCTATTCACTTTGTAGAGTACTCAACTACTTTAGGTTTGCATATCAACTGTAAAGGACTGCTGTTTTGGCATATCACTAGTTGAGTGATACTACTAGAATAGGCAACCTTTAAAATGCCTCCCTCTTTTTACACACATGAATTAAAGCACTGGATCATACCCAGGCCTCTGCAGAACGTGGGGACTTGCTAAGGAGGTAATTAAGATGTTTGATTTAGGGGCATTTCTTTATAATTCCTGATTGATTTTAATCAGTTGTTCAAAAAGAAATGCACTTCTCATTATGTACTTGAAGGTCCGATTTCCTTCTACAGTATGTTGTTTTACCTTGCTATTCGATGTGAATAGGTCTGTCCTGATTGAGTCTAATGAATGCTTTGAAAATAGTTATTTTATTGGTTGCTTCATCTCGCTTTGTGTCTGATTCTGACTATCAGTCAGTTTCCAACCATTAACAACTCACACCATGGCATTCGTGACCACACAAATTTATGCAGCACTGTCTGAAAAGGAAACCCCATTAATTTAAACCATATTTATTGCATTGTTAAACCCACTTAAAACAACATTTCGTGGACTGTCAGATAAAGTTAGAATGACATGTGGAAGCAGTTTGCAGACGCCGGTGACTTTGGCCTCCTTTCTTAATTTGCCAATTGAGTCATACATAAAAGGAATATTTGCACCGTGGTTTCATAAGTCATGCAGTTAAAGTGTTAATCTGAGCAACACCAAGGACATTGGCCGTGAAACAAAGAGTATTTTTCAAATAGTCAAAAGATCTTACAGACATACTGGCTGCACATATTGCAGATTAAGTATGACTTACAGGCATTACTTGAATCATTAATAGTGAATATGTTTAATAGTTAAATCTGAGGCCTAAATTATTTATTCATACAAATACATGGTTGGAGCAAACGTTGTTGACTTTAAGACAAGACTTCAAAAGGTAAGACTAAAAATTTAAACAAATTTAGCCTGATCAAATTAAGAAGAATATAAAAAAGCAATCGTGGGTAATGGTTCTATCATAAAGCAGGAATAACACTGATTAAAACAGTCTGATAAATAGACATAACAAATAATGTTTATGGTATATATCGTGGTAAGAGAGGAGCCTAGAGACCTGTAAACATAGAAAATCCAGAAATCTTTCAGAATCAGAACCAACTTTCTTATTTCAGTTAATTTATTAATTGGGCTAAGGAATGTCACCTTAAGAACTTTGTGTTTTTAACAAAATCCCCGGTGTCTTAATCACTTAGTATATATTTTTCCAACATGATAGCACTCAGTGTTCTGCTATAACATTTCACAAGGTTGGAGAATACAGACAGACTTTCCTCTCTTTAAATCACACAGAGTCCTGGTTCTCTCATGCTCTTTTCTTTTCAGCTAAACCACAGTTTGCAAAGGATTTAGGTCTTGGGACTTAGAGAACGGCTGAAGAAAGATTGATTTTGTCTGGTTTCTGTCTTTATCTGGGCCGTGATAAAACCCAGAGCAGTCCCACCCAAAGCACATAAGTGAGTTCTCAGCAGCAAGCAGGCGATGCCTAATCAACACACAGCGATGCCAACTCTCCCTGAACTGCACAGGCATAAAAGAAAGAAAAAAAAAACACTTGTTCTTTTTTTATATTTTCTTCAACCAACCACCGTATTAATGCCACTATTGACGACTGCCCATAGAGCCCATATCAAAAAGTGCCACTGATTAAGCTACTAAAAGGCACAATGACTGCATCACTACTTTACATTATTACGTGGCTCTATTTTGAGCTCCCTGCTTATGTTTTCTGTCCTTACATCGCTATTCTGAACCATTACTCCATGTTTAATCTACACAATAGTCTCTATGGCCATCAGGCAACCGTACTGCACATTGTACATTGTGCTGTTACAGTTCTGGGTGTGTCCCAGAGTTTCGATCACATATGAAGACTGTTTCTCGCTGTGTCTTTAACCAGGCTCTGCAGCAGAGACTTCTGAAAGGCCACGTCGCATGACTCAGGGATCAGAAACTCCAGCAGCAGGTCACAGATGCTGTAGATCAGATGCCTGCAGACAAGAACGCAAACAATCAGAGGCAAACGTTAGCTGCCTTTAGGAAACACGAATATGAGGCAGTGATCTTTATTTGCTCCTCAGTGTTGATCATCACATTTGCAGAATCAGGGCTTTCCTAAAACTCGTTGACTCACTTGTTTATCTGATGGTCCTGTAAAGACTCCAGCATGGTCTCCAAGCTCAGCCTGTATTTCTCGCTACCCAACATATCAGCTATTAGCTCTGTGCAAGCATAAAAAGAAAGAAAGAAAGACACATTGAGACGCCACTCAAATCACAACAGCTAAAATCTAACCCTAAAAGCTGCTACAGACCAGGGAGAAGCTGCATTAGGCAGTCCAAACATCGCCTCTTGGTTTCCTCTTTTTCTGCTGCGCTTCGCTCAGGCCGCGGCTGAGCAGGCATGGTGCCACCTGGCCACACAGCTTCTTGCATTACCTGGAGGTAAATTACCCAGCAGGGGGCGCTGGTTAGGTGGGCAGCACCTATATCTAGCCATCTGGGATGGAAATGGTTAGTTTAGAAAAGATTGCACTTCAGGTCAAGTGTGAGCATTTTTCAATCAATCAAACTCTGTTATGTTGCCAAAATACCAAAAGAGCCTGAAGCCCTATTGGACAAAAACATCCAGAGGAATATTTGAAATCCAATGATTGAGATTGTAAAAGCCCTGTTCTTCCCTGGACTGCATATTATAACTATCTGGGAAACATGTAGGACACAGATAAAATAGTTAAGGAAAAACAACTTCAACAGTTGTGTCATGTGCATAAGGTCAGAAAAAAACCCGTAAAAACATCAATGTGATGCAGTTTATTTGTATGTGTGTGGAGTGGCGTCTGCATTAAGGACTATCCAAAAAGTAAAAAAAAAAAGTACCTTTCAATGAAGGTGCCAAAGAGAAGCCTGATGGCTTTCTGGATGTTCTCTGTGCACAGCCAGCTCCAATGATCCTTCATCAACAGGCACAAAATATTCAAAGCAACATCCGCCACAGCTGTGTCTGCAGTGCATGCAAGTAAAAACAAAAAAGATCAGAGAAATAAATTATAACACCACAACAACTTCAAAAGTTGGAAATGAATGGTTTAAAGACTAAACCATCACTTGTTGAGAATGGAGTTCTAGTGCACCTTAGTGGAGATACTAAATCACTGCATGTTATTTCCAGGGATGGACTTCAGCACATATAAAACAAGAGTGCCTTGCTAAAGTATTCATAGTCGTTTTTTCCCATTTTGTCAGATTACAAACACAAGCTTTTGTGTATTTTATTTGAATCTCAGATGATGGATTATTTTCAAAGTAAGAGATAATTTTAGACTGGAATAAAATGATAAATGAAAAGTGTAGCATGCATTCATAGCCCCTTTGACATTATTCCTCCTGAATAAAAATCAGCTGAAACCAATTGTTTGCGTGCTTTCATACATCGAGCAGCAGAGACTGTTTA
Source organism: Fundulus heteroclitus (assembly GCF_011125445.2). Lineage (NCBI taxonomy): Eukaryota > Metazoa > Chordata > Actinopteri > Cyprinodontiformes > Fundulidae > Fundulus > Fundulus heteroclitus. The sequence goes on from NC_046371.1 coordinate 24,833,085, forward strand.
CCTACCCCAGCTAGAGCAGCAACATCAGCCTCTTGTCCTGCAACACCACCAGGTGCGTGCCACCTTAAACAGGAGCAACAACAACAGACCTGCAGGACCATACAAGGTGTTGGGGCGGACTTTAAATTGTGTGCGACCAGCTGGCAGAGTTTTCTGAACATGTTCAGCTGTCACAAGTCTCTGCCTGTCTGAAGTCATCTACTACAGTTCCAGTTAACACAAAACTCTGCTGTAATAACCTGCCACAGTCATGACCATCATGTTGCCCTAACAGCGATGATTATGAAGTGCTTCGAGAGGATCTTCTTAAAATACATCTAGGTTGCCGATCTGGATGATCAGCAGTTTGCCTACAGGAGGAACAGATCCACTGAGGATGTACTATCATTAACTCTCTTTCCCATCTGTAGCACCCTAAAACCCATTTAGGGTGCTGTTTGTTGACTTCAGCTTAGCCTTCACCGCTGTAAACCTGAACAAGTTGATGCTGAACCTTCTGAACCTGGGACTTCCAGGCTCAGTTCACTCAGAACTCCTCTGCTATACTCTCTGCAAACCTCCTTGTGAAGTTAACGGATTATACCTCCATGGTGGGTCTCATCACAGACAATGATGAGAGTAACTACAGAGAAGAGACCTCCACCTGAACCAGCAAAACCTATTAGGTCCCTGTGGGTTTCAGGAGGTCCAGGAGGACAGAACTACTCCCGATACTCGGTTGAAATCAAGTTTCTGGGCCTTCACATCTCCTCTGACATGTCCTGGACCTAGAATACCTCACCACTGGTGAAGAAAGCGCAGCAGTGGCTCTTCTTTATCAGGAAGCTGAAAAGGGGCGCCCTTTTCTCCAGAGTGCTCAAGAACTTTTACAGAGCCACAACATAGAACATCCTGTGTGTTAGTGTGACAGTGTGGTATGAGGGCTGCATATTACTGGACAGAAAAGCCTTGCTGGTCAAAACAGCGCAGGGGATTGTAGGATGTCCTCTTCTTGACCTGCACTCCATATACACGCCACAAGTTTGAATAACAGCCACAAATAGTGCAGCAGACCCCTCCCACCAAGCCCACAGCCTGTTTTGTATTGCTACCTTCAGGAAAGAGAGTACAGAACCATCAGAACATGGACTAACGGACTCAAAGATAGCTTCTTCCCAAGAGCTGTCAAAGTCATCACTCCACTTTAGACTCTCAGACTATTTACTGTACTTTTTTGCTCCAGTTCTGACTCTGAAAAATGTTTTGTTGGGATGTTTTTATTTCTTTATGATGTCAAAGCTGTGATGCCCCAACCTAGATTTTGTCCTGTGTATTCGTAATGGCAACGAAGACAATAAATATTTTGTCTTCAGGAGTAACCTAATCAGTAGGTAGAGTCCATCTGTGGTTTGTTTGGGAGATCTTTGCTAGTCCAAGCTCAGTGAGACTGAATGGAGTGAGCTTTTCAGCATAATTTTCCAAATCCGGCCACAGATTCTGGGATGTCAGGTCAGGATGTCAGGTCAGGATGTTGGATGGGCTATTTCAACACACGAATGAGCTTTTATACAAATCATTCCACTATGGATCCAGCTATATGTTTATGCTCGCTGTCCTGTAACATTTTTTGCACCAATTTTCCTTCAGGATTGCGCTCTATTTACTTCCATTGACACTGGCACAGGAGCTAGGAGCTCACCCTGTAATTGGTTGGTTGCCTGTTCGAAACCCTGCTCCAACTGTCTCAATCATGTCCTTGGGGAAGACCCCTCACCCGCTTTGCCTATTAAGGGCACACAACTGAATATTTTTGCAAGGCACTATATCATCATCCCAACCTGTCCCATGACTCTTCCCTGATATCTTCTTGTCTTTGGCTTGCAGCTCGTTGCTCTGGTTGACCGCTTCTTGCCCGTTTGGCCCACACAGAAGTCTTTCCTGCTCTTTGACGAAGTTCTCCAAGCCACACAGCGACATGCCATTGAGCACCTGAATGGTTGTGACAAATGATTTAATTATAAAGACTAGGTCAACTCTGCCTCCTTTCTGCTTAGGTCACACATTTAGAAAATATGTTCAGAGTGGTATCTCACAGAGCTGCCTTCACTGAAGCAGTAGGTCACTTTAGGATGGAGATCTGGTATATTGAGGGATGTAGACATTTTACTTGGGAAAAGCCTCCTGGGGCGCAAAATAAAGAAAGAAAAAAGAAAGAAAATAACCTTTTATTCCTTTTTTAAATCATTACTTTACACAGCAGTAAACGAACAGAGGTGTCACCTGTACTTTCTGTAGTCCATTGTTCTTCCGTCAGTATCAGCATCAATGTCCTCGGTTGGACTGAGAAGTTCAGGATGAGGGAAAGCTGTCCTCAGAGTATCTAATGCATTTTCCATCATCTTTAATCATATGTTTGATAAGAAATATAGCAGATAAACAAGATTTATGAAGCTAAATCTAACTACAAATGTCTGTTTTTAGCTACCTTGTCAATTCTTGACTTTGTTAACGGCTTTCTTCCAAAATATGTGCAGACATCTGAGTTGATAGCCAGGAACTCTTGCATGTCTTCACTGTTTGCTGTCTCAGGAATGCTGCTTAGCTGCTGCAAGAAATACACACACACAAAACAAAATGTTTGCCCCACTACAAGAGCACAGAATACTTCTCCAGTAATGTTCACATAATTCATCTTAAACCTACCTTCAGAAAGGCAACCAGCTGGCTTTTACGAGCTTCAACTTTCTCACTGTCCTGGCTGCTGAAGGGAAGGTCAGGGAATATTTTCTTTGGGCCTTTGACATCTGAAAAGTATAACATGTACTGACAATGATGCATCTCTGTTGGAATAAAACATTAATTAAACATCAAAGTAAATTCTCATTTACTTTTGATTAGCTTTTTGAGCTCAGGCTTCTCCTCTAAGCGTGTCTGCAGGTTGAGGAACTCGCTGTATCTGCGGTTGACAGTGTGGCAGGCTACCAGTGGTGCGGCGGCAGCTTTACCATCGTCAGTCACCATCTCAAACTGTAAAACAAAGATGGGATTTAGTTTCGGGATTTAGTCACCAGCCAAGTGTGAGTGAACGGCATGGCACACATACACAATAAATGTAATTAATAATATTTATTTAAAACAGGTTTGGCCTTGATTAGAGTAGGAATTTGCTAAGCCGTTGTTGTGATCAAGCCAGGCAATAATGAAGATCCTTTTCTGTCCAGAGTTGCGGTAGTTCTGTTCCTATAATTTGCACTAATAATGGGGAGAGTCAGAGGATTGCATGTGGTTTTCTATAGAGATTAAAAAGATTAGTAGTATAGTCGAAGCCTGGGTGCTAATGTTATTGATCCGTAAACTGATGTTTTCCTGAACCGTATGTGAGCAAGAACAATCCCTGCATTATTACACTGGGTGACATTTTTGTTCTTCCCAAAACAAACAAAAAAAACTTGTTATCAGCTCAAACACGCTAATTGGTGTTGTCATTTTATATTATACTTCTGTCTACTAATACATTTAAATTGAAGTTGTTACTGTTTTTTTCTAGCTAATGAAATAAATAATAAGAGTAAGGTTGTCATGATTTGTAGGGGTCTGGTTATGGTTTTTATTTGGATTCAGGTTTTTCTTGTCATTTATTTTTGTTCTATAGGTCTTGTCAGTTATTAGTTTTGCTCTTTGGGGTTTTAGGCATAAGGTTAACTTCATGTTTTTCTTTGTTACTACATTTCTTTACTATTTGCCATGCCATGCATATCCTATTTGTTGTCATCAATACGTTTTTGCTTTTTTATTTTTCATGAAATTATTCAACTCACCTTGCTGCTTCTGTTTGTCTATTTGCACCAGGTTCCATCCTTAGAACCGCTCTTAACATAGGTGGTATATATAAGGAATTTTTGGCATAGATTTTCCAATAATATCTGTTGTTCAGAGGTCAGAACATATTTGACAGAAATGTGCTCCTAAAAACTAAGATCTTCTTGAAAGCGGATAGTAAATAAGTCTGTGCAAAAATACATAGGGCTTTTCTCCAGAGAATGCTGTCTCAGCAATCTAGCAATAGTAGTGACTCAGTAGCTGATAAGGCAGCTTTTACTGTTCCCCTAATCATGAGCTGTGATTTATTGTGATCATATGCTTCCAGCTGGGATGCTTTCGATCATGAAAAAAAAAGGACAATAAAGACCTGGTGGGCCGTTTTACATTAATTAATAATTAATTAATCAGAATCAGAATCAGACATACTTTAATAATCCCAGAGGGAAATTGCTGAAAGAGGGAAATTGCTGAGAGAAAGAGGTGAAGACACAAACATAAATGCTAAGGTTGTTTACATTTAAGACTCATAAAGAGGTGACTATTTCCTATGGTACTAACAAGATTTTTGTTGTAACACAACAATTGAAAAGTTTTTTTTCTTATACTTTGCCCTTTCTGTTTTTTTTGTAATGGAGTCTACAAGTTGTCCCAAAAGAAGCAACCTTGAGGCGAAAGTTTTATTGTTGCCCCACAGCTCGTCTTCTACCCCTGCTCTGACATGTGCCTCAGTGCAACTCAGTTTGGTGTGGTCTCTTTAAATTTAAAGGAGGCCACCCCATTTGGCCATTTTTGTAGCTAATGAATTGTAGGATTAATACACCCAACAGCCGAACATTTTCATTTATCCACTTGTAGTTTCGGCATCCTTCAGCTTGGATTATGAAATCATGGCAAAAATAAAGATAAAAATACCAGATGTGTGAAAATGGTTTGCCAGAAGTACATGACCTTTCAGCAGCTCTGCAGCAAACATAATCGTTTAAAAAACATAGAGAATAAAGAAATCTAAGAGGCGTGAAAAATATGACCCAAAAAGAATATAAAGATATCTATGCTGCACCCGGACTACAGACTAAATTCAACTTTTCTGCATTCCTCGAGACTCCAGCTTAAAAAAATTATTTAAGAGCTTAAAAAAGGACATTGCATGATATGTCCTATTTAGAATAAATCCATAAACTTTTTTCTCTGCACTTGCTTAATCTTGTACAGTTATCTATAGGCCGATCCACATTGTGTTAGAGGTGGGATACATCCTGGTCTGGATGTCCAGCGCATCACAGGGCAGCACACAAACATGGTCCTGCACACATTCACTCTTAACGGCAATTTAGACTGAGCAATTAACTTAGGATCCATGATTTTGGATGGTAGGGGGAAGTCGGGGTAATAAATATTTCAGAATATTTCAAACCATTAGAATGTAGACTGATGAGATGTTTAAGTTTGAAAGATTCTAATCAAGATTCCAGAATAATGACTATGGGAATGCTCCAAATCCAGCTTGTTTGAAATCACAACTCTCTTTAGTTTCTTCCCTAATAACAATGATTAGCCATATCTATTGGTTTTTAACTAGAACGACTCCACTGTGTCCCCGTTCACAGACACAAGTTCCAACTTCTGGGACAAGCTGAATCCACCATGAGTGTCTTGAGTCTCCATTGTGGCAGTGATGGTTAAGAATATGTAACAACAACATATAAATGAGGAGGACAGTAAGGAAAAGTACCTTTATAGTGTAGAGTGTGCAGGGATTTGTGCCTGTGCTTCGCTGCTCCTTCACATTGACTGTACCAGAGATCTGCACGTTTTGAATTTTGAATGAAGTTGCAGCCGGGCCACTGGAGGCGTCGAAGTTGAACGAGGTCAGGCAAAGCTTCCTTTGGGGGCAAGCTGGCGATTTCTCCTGCGCGATCCCGGCTGGCCACTGGGAGTCTTTGGGCTCAACCACCTTCGACCCGAGATTTCTCAGAGGTCGAAAACAACCAAAGACTTCGCCATCATTTACAGAGAGAAGGTTGCAGAGGTTGGCGGTGGGGGCACAGTCGCAAACACCTCCTGTCAGGTCTTCATCTGAGTCTGAATGGATAAGCGGGTCTGCCGAAATTATTTTCAACTCTGATAACTGGGAGTACTGGCCTGATGTGAGTGAGCAGCAGCTCATCTTGGATGGAGTGCTTAAACTTGCTGGGCAGCTGGATGTTCGTCCGACGGATGTCAGGCTGCCAAGGCTGCTTTGAAACGAGTCCGTCCCTGAAATTGCACTCTGGCTCTGAGGCTCATCCACATCCTCAGAGGTGGTTTTGCAGCTGAAATCAGCTTGTTCAGAGATAGACAGCGACTTACAGGTCATCCATGACTCCTGCTCTTCGTCACATTTATACAGTGTGTTGACAGAGCGGTCATCCACAGTAATGTCCTGTGCTTCTCTGGTTCTGGTAAATACGTCCACGATGGTCTGATTGAGCCAGTCGGGATCGGAAACCCTGCTTATGAGTGGTAACAGCATGTTGCAGGTGATGAGTTCTGTCACCATGTAACCTCCAGTCCTGGTTTCCATCTGAGGATACGGGACAAGAACGTGCAACACAAGCTTCACCAGAGCCCTGCAGTAGTTGAGCTCAGCGCCTGAACTGCTCACGGCTGGATGAGGTGAATTAACCCTACTGTAGAGCTGCCACAGGCCACTGCTCTCTTTCTGCGAGGACTGGATCTGCCTGACAGTCATGTAGCTCTGAAGGTGGCAGCCATACAGCTCTAATAGACGCCGAACCAGAGCTTTCCTGTCCACCCGCCGTGCACGTTCCTTCAGCTCCATGACAGACTCCAGCATGCAGTGGCGCACGGCTCGTTCAAACTCTCCTTCCACCTCAGGGAGCAGGGTTCGATACCACGACGACACAAAGTCCCGTACTGCCTTGTGGACGGCACAGTGGATCTCATGGTTCAGCCTCCACTCGTGTTCGGGGGAATATAGAGGAGGGTTAATTTTCCCCAGGGGCAAAAAATGTTCCAAATGTAAGAAGCTGTTAGCGTCCAGGGCCGCACGGGATCCAAGCCAGCCGCCCAGGACCACCAAAAGACTGGTGAAGATACAGAGCAGCCATACATTCACCAGAAGATGGAAGAGAACGAGCCATGCCAGTACGGCGCCGAACCCCAACAGCCTCCGCTGGCCGAATAACTCAGAAAAAGTCCAGTGGATTGTGCTCTTTGAGGAAGGCATCGGAGAAATGTGGTAGAAGATGTCCTGTGGAAAAGAAACATGCATTGCTTTGAAGAAGAAGCTATTAAAGTGAAAAGTTTTATGTGTTACACTGATGATCCCATTTTCTTTTTTTTAATTTTCAGATACAAAGCTGAGGTAAGCTGGGGGTTAATCATGGGTATCAAAATACCAACAAAATACAAACATTTTAAAAAGGTATGATTTTAAAACTGCTAAGATTTGTCATCACACTGCTTATAGGAAGCCCTTTCAACGTGACACTAGAGAAAGCAGCGGACTGAGCAGAGGTTTGTTTGACTGAATGCAACATGGAGTAATATAGCAATATAGTGATGCTCCTGCTCCACCTGTTCCTGCATACTGCTGGTTAGCTGGTTTGAACAGTCATGGAAAAACTTCACCCAACACTCCTATTAGTGTATGCACTGACTAGCCAATTTAAAGGGTACACCTGTTTAATTGGTTGTTAACAAGAATGTAGACCGCTGACAAATGGGCAGACTGGTCCAAGATGGTAGAATGGCTAAAGTATTTTGATTTCAGCTGCAACATTCAAAATGGTATGGCTAGAATTTGATGTAAAAAAACATGAAACAGCACCCCCCTCCCCCCCCCCCCCCCCCCCACACACACACACACACACACACACACACACATCATGGGGGGATGCATCACTGGATCTCAAGCAAACAGACCACCTCTGGGATGTATTTTTGCAGAAAATATGATATATATCTATATATATATATATATCTATATATATATATATATATATATATATAGATATATATATATATATATATATATATATATATATAGATATATAGATAGATATATAGATATATATTTATATATATATATATAGATAGATAGATAGATAGATAGATAGATAGATAGATAGATAGATAGATAGATAGATGGATATAGATATATATATATACACGTCTGTGTGTGTGTTTAAACCAACATAACTGGTAAATTAAAATAATTGTAGAAATAAAATCAGTTGCTTGGTTTAAAGTTCATAATTAAGCTTAAAAAAATCTAGTTGGTTTAACCTTCTAGCTGCCCCTGTCAGTTATTCAATGATATCTAAAAATAAGCCTGTGATAATAACTTCTACAAAAGTGTATGGTGAAAATACAGATCAGTATTTATGAATAGATACATGTATGCTACTGCAATGTTTAAAGTCACTGGAATCAATAGCCATATTAGTATAACCCGTAGGCTAATAAGGCTGCCAAGCAACAAACAAGGGCAGGAGTGTAAAAACAACTCTCTGCTAACTTCTAAAACATTCATTTTAAAACTAAATGTAACATAGAACATGGAATATAATGTTAAGTCAGCCAAATATTGGATTACAGTACCTGATATGTTCAAGGGCCTGTATTAGCTGGAAAACCGTCCTCCTTCTCCTCCTGGAGCTTCCGGGACATGCTTTAATCCTGCAGCAAAGATTATCTGGATAGAAACCCGCCGCCCATATGGACAGCTCACTGAAAGGAGTTACTGACACTCCACTACTCTGTTTATAAAGAGAGCGTCCACAGAGTAAAACAGAGATGACAGAGAAAGACAATTAGAAAGTATTATGACAAGCTAAATGTATGAAAACTGATAAGATGTATAATTTAAAAACAAATAAATAAATACATGTCTGTAATTACTGATGGGCATGACACTGTTATAAGAAGCAAATATTCAGGTAAAAATGCTACAATAGTTAAAGATTAGGTTTTGATCTTATTAGGGTTGTTCTTACTAAAAATCTAAATCATTATTATGTTGTATGTTCTCCTTCTATAGGTGATACACGTGTCTTTCAGTATTTAACCCTGTTTCTCTCCTAGACATAGCTGTTGGCTGAGTGGTCGACTAAATGTCCCAGAGCCAGAGTTTGTCTAAAGCCACCAAAGGAGCAAGTATTACCATTAACCTTTTGCATTTCTCACATATAGAAAGTACTCCTGGATCAGTGCCTCTGTGTTTGTCTGTTTGCTTCGTCTTCTCAAACTGTGGCAGATGGCCGTTGACACACCGTCCCGTCCTGCTGGAGGTCGCTGCCGTCACGCTCAGCTCTGCTGCTTACGATATAACCCAGTGTTTTTTGCACAATGCTTTTCAACGTTTTCCTTTCCTGTTCTCCTTATGAATGTGAGAGAACATAAACTACTGCACTAAATTACATAGAACATATCCAATATATCCTACATAAAATACAGAATGCCTTATGACAGACCCATGGACACAAACGTGTTTGCATGTGTGGTGGGGCCCAAAAAGATAGCGTTGTCCCGGGGCATGGTAAAGCTGTCAGCTGGCCTGATTGCTGCAAAGTTAACGACACGGTGCAAGCGACTGACCACTATTACTGCATGCTCATCCAGTCATTGACTCAATGCACTCTGCTGAGCTTCAAAGAAAGCTTTTTTAAAGTTACCATGACATCACTGCATACACCATTTCATGTAGTTGATATTGCTGCATATGTAACTTCTCCAAAGAATTTCATAAAAAAAAATAACAGCATCCTGTTGTTTTTTCAGGCCAAATGTGTCTGCTCAGTGAAAGGGATTAGTTGCTGTAATCATCTGCAGCTCTACCAAGTTGACCTCAGTCTGATTGGCTACAACCATATTTGGAAAACCGGTCAAATATTTATTTTTTTGTCAGTTCTTATTTTTTTTCCCTCCGCCTTTTAAACTTCCAATGTCTTTGATTTCTTTTTCTCTCTACCCCCAATATGCCTATAAATATGAAAACATGATGACAAAACCTCTGGATCCTGTTCTGGTTTTTGCATTTGTTGTGCCACCCTGAGATAATTTGTAGCCACCATCTGGTCACACCTTTGAAACATCTGGTACATCGGTTCCTGCTTTAAAGACAGGTAACCAAGAGGATCCTAAGGAACCACTAACGACACAAACTGTGACCTTGAACCCATTTAAATGCAGAAATTTATGCCCTATCATATATATATAACATGGAAAACTGTGTATATCTTTACAAGACAAGGCAAAATAAAGCTATAAAGCGCACGTTTCACTTTAACAGCCTGACAGTACAGCGGAGGGAAACCCTTTGAAGTAACGTATTAAATAACAGCTGACTACTGTTGCAACCCTGCAACATATGATACCTCTCCAGAACCAAGATATTTTAAAGGTTTCATTTTCTCGGATCAAAATAAGTTTCCAGCCTCACAGTTTTTGATGGTTCTGTATAAATAGCTGTGGTAGAAAATGTTCCTCCTCCACACATTGCAGATTTTAATCATTTTCTTTTTTTTTAACAAAAAGCTCCACTTTCCCTTTGCTCGCCATCTTTTCTACGCCGCACGCTTAGCTGACGTTACACAACAGCGCACACAGCTGAGCTGAGCTGAGCTGACATGAGGAGGAGGAGCGACTTTGCAGCATACAAGAGCCTTCCCCCGCAGTGATGAAGCTTTCATAATCAGACAGGTCGCAGATATACAGGAGAGAGTCAGCACACATCCACCCCGATGGCTCCTGTGAAAGTGGTGAATCCAGGTAGGCTACATGCTTGTTTTATTGTAAAAAAAAAATAAAATAAAAAAAAAAATGAAAGGAAGCAGTTGTTCACCTGCTGGTGCTATTACAGTGACATCGAGATGGCTGCTTGAACACTGATCTTAAATTAGAGCCATGCTCAGTCTAATTTTAATAACCTTTGTTTATACATATGCTGCAAATCAGTTTAGGGTTTTCTTCTGTGGACTAATGTAATTATGAGCACCATGCAGAACACAATGTTCTCTCTGCAGCTAAAGTCTGAGAGTATCAGGTTTCATTTTTATTCACTGTGTTTTGTTTAAAAGCAATAGTGCCTCTTTAGCACTTCTCCTAAACTAAATGTAGAACTAGAGGCATGAGGACACCGTCCTTCTCAGCTGGACTGTTTTCACTTTTTCATTGATTATATAAAGCTGACTCTCAAGGGGCCATCTGGCCACCGTACACTACAGCTGTTTGAACTGACAACCGCACACGGAAGTGACAGCAGGAAGCTCAAAACTTTATGTTAGCGCAGTAGTATCAAAAATGTCCATGCATTCTGACTGTATATCAGAAATAGAAGTGATATTACATTTTATGCATGTTTGGATAAGTGTACACAGACATCTACAGCAGTTTCTAACACCATCCAATGCTTTGAACCCTGTTAAGAGCTATTTTTCCCCCCTCAGGTTGGGCATATTCGGACCAGTTTTCATCCTTGTAAATTGCAGGATTTGGCTGCATCAGAAGGAATTTTAGAGCACTGTGTCTGAAGCACAGAAATTAAATTCACAACGGTTGTAGTCTTTCAGTGTACACAGATGGAGAGTAACGGGGGGATGTTTTGCTGTTGAGGTTTTTAACAGAAGCAACTAAGTGTGTGATGGTTTAGTGACTAAGGAGGCCATTTAATCTTTAACTCCTCCGTGGCTTATTTCACATACTGGAAAATCTGGGTACACATTCAGGGAATATCTGAATATACTGAAGCCCAAAATTGACATGACAAGCACCTTTCCCAGCAACAACCTGAATACATGTGTTCTAGTGAGGGACAGCATGTGCAGCACATTGCTCTAAACAATGAAGCTGTTGTGGGCCAGCAAATGCTCCTCTTGTGTTAACGCATGTCCACAGACCGCTCAACTAAGTTTATTAGATCTGAGTGAAATATCAAATATAGACTGCTGATATGCATTAGAGACATTTTTTGACTAAACATCCTCACTAGATATTCAGGGTTTTATTAGAAAAACAGAGTACCTTAGAGGCTGGGAATTGTGGTGTTCTCACATTAATAGATGGTATTAATCTCTATGTTGTTTACACAGCCAGTTTATGGTTTAATTGAATGTTTCAGGAAATCAGCTGATTGAGTTTAGATTCCCACGGCTTAAATCCTGTTTAGGCGGTACCTAGGTAACATTGGCGTAAGCTATGTCATCTGATGCCACTTCAGCAAAGTTTGCAATGTAAAGACTACAACACATTTCAAAGAAATATGGTAACATCTTCATGGCCAGATGTTCAGGAAGCCACTTATGTTCATTCTCAAACACTCCAGTACCTCTAGCTGTGCTGCTCCAAACCCAGTGTGGTTCCATTTTCTTTTAAAATGTAGGTTTTCCCCGAAATCAGAAGATTCGCTCCAAGCAGCAGCAGGACTCTACATACAAAGCATGGAAAACATTAGCAGCAAGTGTTGCTTATGTCCACACTGCACAAGATTCACTCCCAGTGCACAAATAAAATTGTCAGGTATTTGTTTTTTGTTTTCATTTTATTTACATGCTAAATAGGACCAGAAATATCTTTATCTTATTCAAAAGCAGACTTGAGTCCACCCATTTATAAAACTTGGCAGAATAAAGGGCTTTTTGAAGAAAGGATTACAATTAAATTCATTTATATAGGGCCAATTCACAACACATGCCATCTCAAGGCACTTTACAAAGCCAAATTCAATCCTGTCATACAGACAGATTGGTCAAAAGTTTCCTATCCAAGGAATCCCAGCAGATTGCATCAAGTCTTGACAAGCAGCATTCACTCCTCGGTAAAGAGCATCGAGCCACAGGGTCGTCTGCATTGTTCATGGCTTTGCAGCAATCCCTCATACTGAGCATGCGTGACGCAACAGTGGAGAGGAAAACTTCCCTTTAACAGGGAGTAAAAACCTCCAGCAGAACCAGGCTCAGTGTGAACAGCCATCTGCCTCGACCAACTGTGAGTTACAGAAGACAGAGCAGAGACATAAAAAGCACAGAAGCACACACTGATCCAGGAATCCTTTCTATGTTATATGGTAAGAGCGGATGATTTTCCTCCCCTGGATAGTGTCAATGCTGACAAAACACCAGACCAGGTGTATGTACTACAAAAAGAAAAAAGACAAAGAACAAAAAGTGAAAAGTTGAAATAACAACAAACAATGCATATTTGGTAGGAGAACAGTAGGAGAATTCAACAGAGTGAGAAAAATAGACCCTGATGTCCTCCAACAGCCTAAGCCTATAGTAGCATATCTACAGAGATAGCTCAGGGTAACCTAAGCCACTTCAACTATAAGCTTTGTCAAAAAGGAAAGTTTTAAGCCTAGCTTTAAGAGTAGACAGGGTGTCTGCCTCAGCCACAATATAACAAATAAAATTAGGTCGTTTCTGCCAGTTTGGTCCAAGTTCCTTCATCCATTTCCCCCCTAGTGAAAGCCTTTTGAAATAACTATTTTGCAAATAAATAGATAATGTTCTTTTGCCGAGCCATTCAGTCTTGTGACATTAGTGCATCTAAGCTGCCAGGGCTGTTACTTTGATAGACAGGTATCATGATTTAATCTGATAGAATGAAGACTGATAAAGAAACAGATGATTGGCCATGGGCCAAGGGAGCTGCACCCTTAAGAGAATCTTTAAGTGACCAATTATTGACCAGCATGGAGTCACATGGAAGCCAAAGGCTTAATGCTGCATTCCATTTACCTCGGAATGGTGTATGACCTGAGTTAACATCATTCCAAATAACCTGACCTAACCCTAACCCTTAGCATAGTAAGAGAAGTCGGGATGCCAATAAGGCGACGGCCTGGGATCTGTTGTTTTGTTCGTAGTACCTCCCACAAATGCCATTTAGATCTGTACTTTCCACATGCAAACACCACTTTCAATTTGTTCTGTTCAGAGTTGCTGCTGCTACATGTAACATTGATTTTAGACACACTCCTACAACTGTGTCTTGTACTGTTGCTGATGGAAGGATTTGCCATGTCAGATCCGAAAATTGGCCCGGAAAGATTTCTACGTCTTTCCGAGTGGGTAGTCCCGCTTTAGGGGCAGTTCGAGTTGATTCTTTCAACTCGAAAGTCTGAATTTCCGGGTTCTGACTGTTACTGGAACATAAAAACACAGAACATAAAAACATACTCATTTAGTTCCCACTCCCACTTCAAGCGTTTGTGTCTGAACCAAAAACGTTTCGAGCCAATCATGTTGCAGTAATATGGTTTAAGGAAGAACGTAACCCTGTGACTAAAGCAATTGCTCCCAAGCCCACGGCCGAACCAGCGTAAACATGGCAGAGCAGGAGGATGCATGCGTAGCTGCTGCTCTCACATCTGTTTTGCAAGAATCCACAACTTCATCTTTGAAAGAAGAACAGCAAGAAGTGCCATGACCAGAGTAACTTGCTGTAGTTTCTCGTGACGCCTGCTGCATACATTTTAATTTGATACAGTAATTGGCTAAAACCAACCTTTGGTAGGTGGGTACCAGGTGTTGCTTCACCCAATCAGCTCCAAGAGTTCTGCTAAATGTCTCTCCTTTCCCCAAACGGATCCAATAGCCGCAATCCCAGATTGATAACATGTAAAATGTAGAGTGGTACACACTATGAATCGGTCTGGCCAGGTTAAAAGTTTAGACACTATGAAGAAAAATTTATTGAGGCTTTAAGTTGTAATGATATTCATTTTGTTAACAATCACGTGTAAACTAAATAAAAAGGTTTGTGCCAATAGTCTGTAAATCCATCCAGAGCTGCTGGTCTAGGCTTCCACTAAATCAGACCCATGACTTTTGCTAAATTAAAGGATGTTAATCTGTCTCAAATAAAGACATTCCATCTTTTATCACTTTTAAAGCTAAGTGTATCTGTATTGCTGTCCTAAAACAAAACAGTTATTCAACATTTATATTTACTTATTTAGCAACCAAGCTGTCATTTTTCAAGACACTGGTCACCAATATGTTCTTTCAATAAAAAATGAGAGTTTTTTCAGCTAAGATTTCCTTTTCCTTCGAATAATGCTAAGTTTTGTCTCTCTCGGGGTTGTTTGAAAATAAATGCATGTCAGGCTGAAAAGGCCATTTCCCAATCTGTTTTATAGAGGTGGATTGTGCAAGCAGCCTATCACTGATCTAATAAACAGAACTATTGATTTTTCTTGAAAACTTTTGTAACCATATTTCCTGGAAAATTAAGTTTGTCATTTATTACTACATAACTTTAACTTTTTTGGAGAGCATTCGAGAACAATAAAATCAGTGTGGAATTGCCTTTTACAAAATGCTTTCATTCAAATCTAACAAATCTGAAATACACATTTTACATATCACTGTAACAATTATCTAAATATCTTTTGCTTTACTCAAATTTTAGAATTTCATTAAAGTTAAATGTTTATAGAATTGAATTTATTTGTCGTTTAAGTACATAGTCTATGAGAAATAATGTGCGTTAGTTATGCATTCAGATATGAATGGATTTTGTACTGCGCAGAAGCGTACAAACTTTGCAGATGGATGTTTTCTTTAAGTCACCCTGCCAGTATTTAAGAGACTTCCTCTGCTTTTTGAACTGCATTTATTATTCTTTTAATATTGGTTTTAAAAAAAAAACAACTATCCAGTTGTTCAATATAAAGCAATGTATAGTAAATGTTGAAATGCTAAAAGCTAAAAGAAAATTAGCAATAAGCAACAACATTCAAGACAAATTGTCAACCATGTATGCACACACTCACTTTTAAGGTCAATTTAGATAGACTAATTAACGTGCATATTTTTATAATTGACTACTTACCAAGTAGTCAATTATTATTATTATTATTATTATTATTATTATTATTATTATTATTATTAGTAGTAGTAGTAGTAGTAGTAGTAGTAGTAGTAGTGGTAGTAGTAGTAGTAGAAACAGCTGCAGTAGTAGTAAAAGTAATAGTAATAGTAGAACTAGTAACCTCACTATGACAGGATATACCAGAGCTTCTGGTGTCACAATGAATTTAAAATAGCAGGAGTAATAGCACAGCAATTCACAACAAATGTCTCAGAGCACTAATAGATAAACAAATCTGACTTCCACACACAATTATACAATTATATCAATCTAATCTTTAAAAAATTAACTTAATGACATATAGTCCAGTTCTAATATAGTTATATAATTAGGTAGACACGTTATAAAAATTGTGTTTATAGGGTTCGTTTGTGAAATGGTGTCTTCTAAGCTCACCCAGCTGTTGAAATAATTTAATTGTTCTGAGCAAGCATGTGGCGACAGTAGAGCGGAATGACTCCTTTCATAGTATAACTAAGATACTTGTGTGTTTCTTACAGATGAGGCGGAGCCTACTAATAATACCAAGATCAACATACTTAGTGGACTGGAGAGTATCGCTTCTCTTTTGAGCACAGCAGAGGAAACCCCTGAACCAATCTCTACCACAGTTCAAGGCAGTATCCCAACCTGGATCAATGGTAACTTCCTTCGCAATGGACCAGGGAAGTTTGAATTCGGAAACACACAGTAAGTATGGAAATCAGCTCAGTAGGCACCCCTTCTTGTTCAAAACGTGTTTCTGAACATCCATCCTGACATTCGTTTTGGCTGATAGCTACAACCACTGGTTTGATGGGATGGCCCTGCTCCACCAGTTTAAGATCCAGAAGGGCCAGGTGACGTACATGAGCCGCTTCCTGCAGAGCGACGCCTACAAGAAGAACAGCGAGGTGGACCGCATCGTGATGTCAGAGTTTGGTACCCTGGCGATGCCTGATCCGTGCAAAAACTTCTTCCAGAGGTTTCTCTCTCGCTTTGAGATGATGGGTGAGCAGAGTGGGTGGAGCGCCATATAATGTTTGACAGAGCGTGGAGGAGAAAGAACAGATTGTACTTCTTCGTTATTATGCAGGAATGTTGCTCAGTTTGAGTTTTTCCTTCTTTTTTTCCCCGAGTTGTTTGAGGATCTGAACAAAGCCCAGATTTTTATTCTTTAAAAAAGATTATGTTTGAGAAAAGAGATAAAAAGAGATGAGATGCTCAGTTTATGGAATGTCCATCAAGTTGAGGAATAACTTATGTTTGTGAAAACCCATCTGTACTCCAGCTGTGTTGGAGGCAAGCCTTTTAGGGAATTCTGTCAAGGCCACAGTTACGTAATGAAATACAGCAGGAAGTCAGGGAGGAGAAAATGTTTTACATAACCAGCAAACTCTACAGAATAACTTAAGACTAAAAAACAGTTTTATGCAATACAGAAGTACTTTTTAAAAGCTAACGTAATGCTTTTTTCTCTGTTACAGAACCTACAGACAATGCAAGCGTGAGCTTTGTGAAATACAAGGGTGACTACTATGTCAGCACAGAGACCAATTTCATGCACAAAGTGAACCCAGAAAACCTGGAAATGGTGGAAAAGGTACAATCACAGACATCACGAGGAATCCGGTAGTGATTCCTCTATAAATATTGTATAACCGTTTTTTTCTGTCATGTGGGGCAGATTTAGCAGAGATGATCCTCTTTTTCTGCCTCCCATTCATGGGAAGTGGTTGCATCCAAGATGGCTGTAAGCAAAACATGTCATTTGTGGAAAATGAAAAGTAAAAGAAAAATTTATTAGAGAACAAGGAGTATTATGAAGACAGAGGTACACAGCAGACAGGTCAGTTGTGGAGAAGTTATAGCAGGATTGGATTATAAAACTATATCCCAAATCTTGAACATCTCATTAAGCACTGTTCTTGTTGCCAAGCCACACAAGAAGACTGTTTATCAGAGAAAGCTCCAACAAGCCTATGGTAACTCTGGAGGAGCTCCAAAGATCCGCAGCCACCCTCCACCCCCACCCCAACTTCTAGCACCATTTCGTCCACGAGCACAGGTGGCTGATGCAGATGGAAGATTTTAGTTTTTAACTTGGACAAAAATATTACAGAAAAGTTTAAATCTTCCAACTGAAAATGTTAAATACAACACAAAGTTTTCATCTTTTAATAAATACACTTTTGACATTCTCTTTAATTTCATAATTGTAAATAGAACCACATCTATCCAATGACATTTGATTACTCAAATGCTGACTTTGGTGCATTAAAATCTGCTTTGAATTAAATTATAAGAAATTGGCTAATTACAGCAAGTGTGTTCAAATAACTATTGACCCAAAAACTGTTCTTATATTGCTAGATCAAAGTCTAGCAATATACTGAAATGAAATTACTCAAAATATTTTTGCAAACTGGATGACGACAAATAAACAAAACACTTTTTTTTAACCTTTGACTCAACAGGGATTTGCACATTCATTTCCTGCAGAATCTCTGACTAATTTATTTAAAATGATCACATTTTTTAGAGCAGGTAAAAATCAACACAATATTTTCATTAATGTTTTTAATTGTATTCATTTTCTGGCCCTCGAGTTCCTTTGAGCTGACAATTTTGCCACATGTACTGAAATGTTTTGACACCCCTGGTTTAGGTAAAAGCACATGCATTGTTAGAAAAGCCCATTCAAAGTCCAGACTTAAATCCAAATCAGAGTGAGTGTCAAGACTTAAAAAACTTCTGTTCACTGATGGTTTTTAACTTAATTTAACTGAGCTTGAACTAAGAGTTAGAAAAAATTCACTTGTATGTTCTATGTATTTTTTGGGGGCATGAGGCATATCCTAAAATGCTTGCAGCTGTAATTGTTGTGAAAATTGGTTCTACAAAAGCATGACATGTTGAAAACCACAATTACACACTACTTTGTCTACCTACCATGTGAACTTCCCCAAAGCATAAAAGTGTCTGTACTATTGAGCAAGGCATTATATTACTGACAACACTGTACTAAAAGTATTTCACTGCACTCTGTTATGACATGTCGAAATCAGTCCTGTTCTTTCTGTTTTACAGGTTGATTGGAGCAAGTTCATTGCTGTGAATGGAGCCACTGCTCACCCACATTATGACCCAGACGGCACCGCTTACAATATGGGTAACTCCTACGGAAGCAAAGGTTAGGCCAGTTTGTTAGTTAAGAACACATTAATGGGTTTTATTGGCTTTTGCCACTGTTTTATATCCTGTTTTTTTCCGAAAAGGTTACATTAACATGAATCGTATTCTGAAGCCAATTATATCATTATCGCTTCTGTTTCAGGAGCAATGTACAACATCATCAGAGTACCCCCCGAGAAAACGGAAAGCAATGAAACCCTGCAGGGCGCCAAAGTCCTTTGTTCAATTGTTCCAGCAAACAAGTCCCATCCCTCCTACTACCACAGCTTTGGTAAACCAGTCCTTCTTGTTACCGCTCCTTTTATGTCTTTTTTTTTTATTTGCTGCTTGCAGCGCTAAAGCTTACCACCTCTCTCCTTCTGTCTGTTACTAGCTATGTCCGAGAACTATGTGATTTTCATCGAGCAGCCAATTAAGATGGACCTCCTGAAGATAGTCACATGCAAAATAAGAGGAAAGGCTTTGAACAAGGGAATATATTGGGATCCAAAGCAGGAAACCGTCTTCCATCTTGTTGACAAGCGCACAGGAGAGGTCAGATGAGATTCGGTTATCCGAGAGTTAAAGTATAAACCACAAAGTTCCATTTTTACTTTCATGATTTCGTATATTGTTCTGTAGGTCACCCCCATGAAGTACCACACCAAAGCCATCTCCACCTTCCATCAGATCAACGCCTTCGAGGAGGACGGCTTCCTCATGCTGGATATGTGCTGCGCAGATGGCGGCCAAGCCATCGGCAACTACCTTATCCAGAATTTACGCAAGTCAGGAGAGGCACTAGATGAAGTCAGTAAAATTATTTAACTAGACAGTCATACTTTGAGTTGAGCAAACTATTTTGTCCTTTCAAATTATCACAATCAGCTTTATTCAGTTTGCACACCCAAACTAGGAATTTGTCTTCGGTTTCACTTTGCTCTCAGTTAAGACATTTATATAGAGATATATGAAATAATTTTATTTTACCAAACATACGGTGTATCTTATATAAGGTTAACTACAACAGCCATACTCCTCTGTGATCTTCCCAGGTGTATAACACCACTGACAGGACTTTCCCTCGGCGGTTTGTTCTGCCCTTAAATGTGACCGATGACACGCCGACAGGCCAGAACCTGAACACCCGGCCTTCCAGCAGTGCGACATGCGTCAAAATCAGTGCCGACAAGGTGAGAGGGATTCCCAGTGCTTTGCATAGACATTAATTCCCTTATTAATGTTCTTCCATGTTGTTATGGTACAAACACAAACTTTGGGGCATTTTATTAGGACTTTAGGAGGCAGGGTGCATCATTTTTGATTGGAAATCTCCAAGTAAATTGGTTAAGAAATGTGGACGTTCTTTTGTTTATCTATCATAACAGAGACACCACTGTTTTCTGCAATCTTAATACACCTCAACAAACTGTTGTTTAGACTCTCAGATTAGATGGAGAGTCTCAGAAAGGCAATATTCAAATCTGACTATCCATCCATCCATCAAGGGATTGTGGGGAGGGGGGCAAGGTTAATCTAACCACAGATTCTAAAATGTATTTAGGTCTGAACTTTGACATTTGTTTTAGAATACATTTTTACAGTTATTTATCGTTCAAACTCCGATTAGTATTAGTTACAATACTTGCAAGATGGCAACACTAGCTTTTGAATGCCTCCCTTGTCACAATGGTCTGGGCTTTATTAAAGAAAACTGTATTTCTACCAAAGTTTGAAAGACTGTTTAATTTTTACTTAACACATATTAGTAATAACTCACACAATAAAAGCAAAAACATTTCAGTCTAAGGTAATGAATATTAAATATAACAATGAAATAAAGATGTGTGTAACTCCGGCATGGAATTTGATTGTAGCCAAATGTTTCTGTTTGTCAGCAGTCAGATGATCTTGTCTTTTCTCCACAGGTGTTCTGCCAACACGAGGATCTCCATGGAGATGACCTATACAAGTACGGTGGCCTGGAGTTCCCTCAAATCAACTACAGCAGATTTAACACCAGACCGT
The DNA here is from genome assembly GCF_011125445.2 of Fundulus heteroclitus. Classification (NCBI taxonomy): domain Eukaryota; kingdom Metazoa; phylum Chordata; class Actinopteri; order Cyprinodontiformes; family Fundulidae; genus Fundulus; species Fundulus heteroclitus. The sequence continues at coordinate 24,853,944 of NC_046371.1, forward strand.
ATCGTTACTTCTACGGCTGTGGCTTCAGACACATGGTGGGAGACTCCCTGCTCAAGGTGGACTTGAAGGATAAGACACTAAAGGTGTGTGGAGTGTTGTCACAATGGTGCTGAATAACTAGCTGAAAAGTTTACCAACTGAGTAGTGTTTTTTTCAACGATAATGGTAATAAAAATACTTTTCTTAGCATTTACAAACTAAATCAACATATAATTTGCATAATAGACTTGCACTAATCGTTCCTTTTTGTCCAGTCATTTAATTCATCATTAGGTTGCAAACGACATTCTTTTTTGTCATGTTATTTATATAAAAATGCAACATTGAATTTAAAGCAGCTCCATGTAACTTTTGATCGAAGTATTAGCTTAATTTGAGATATATTAAATTATTTCTCAGTTCAATATAGAGCCATTGGCTCATATGGATGCTCTGTGATAGGTGCCTATGTGACTTGAGAGGTGCAGAGTTGGTCATGTGACCTAGAGCACCGCTTTATAGCAGTCTGAGCTCCCATTAGACACGAGAGCTAACCTTACATGCTTCTAATTTTCTTATCCTGGGGTGAATGTGGCCTTTCTTTACAAGTAACTCCGTGACTTCTGAATCTGCTCGTCCAAAGTGATCCACTATTAGATTTGAAAACACGGAGGGAGAATGTTTAATTTTGCAACCGAGCATTGTTACCAGTGGCCCTGGAAATTGCAGGGCTGGTGCCCTAGTGGCTAAAAGTTACTCAGTGCTGCTTTAAAAAAAAAAAAACTGGGTAATATACAAGATTACAAGAATTGATTATATTTACAACACTGTAGTGAGTTGTTTGTAACAAAGTCCTTTATGGCAATTACAACTTCAAGACATCATCTGTATGGAGAAACTGGTCAAATATATTGTTCAGGTGTTATTTTGACCCATTTTTCCACTCAGTCTTTCGTAAGAATTTTAGGGCTAGGGATCCTTTCTATGCACTCTGATCTTTGGATCCTTTCACAAATTTTCATTGTGATACAAGGCGTGATTTATTGGGTCCTTATTTCTCTGAAAGCAATGAAATAGTTTAGTTCATCTGACTAGACTATGTTCTTGCAGTATTTCTAACTGGCAAAAACCTTGTGCAGCAAAGTTTAAAATGTCAAACGCAGTTTTCCTTCAAGAGTGGAGTCTTTTGTAGTGAGACCACATAGAGGCCATTGCAGTTTAGAGCTTTACTTACCATTTTCATGGGAATAAAACTGTACCCGGCAATCTTTGCCTCTATGTTCTTTCCACATCCATAACGTGGCTCCAGCAGTGCTCACTGGAACAATCAGAAGTTTAGAAGCGAAGCTATTACTATTACCATTAGCGTTTTTTTTTTTTGCAACAATAGGACTTTTTGTGAAGTCCTATTGTCACATAGCTACGTAGCAAAATTGCCACCAAAAAGCCTATGATGTTCAGTCACTTAAATAGCCCCCCCCCCACCCCCGCCCCCCCTCACTCGGGTCCCTTATTTGAACTGCAGGAAGTTGTCCCACCTCAAGATGCATAAATGTACCAAGTTGCTGCAATGCCATTGGCTGATTCACCATTTGTATTATATAAGCAATTGAAAAGATTTGAATAACAAAATTCACCATAATCCACTGAAGTGAAAACTACACATATTTATAATATAGAATGTATGATAATACATATAAAAAAACCTAATTCTCAGGCTGAAACAAATATTATTCTTTTTGGAGTTTTTTTTTACAACAAGCCCCAGATTGTTTCTTCTTGGTGCTGCACGGTGGCACAGTTGGCAGCTATGTTGCCTTGGAGCAAGGAGTCTATATCTTCTCCCTGTGCATGTGTGGATTTGCTCTGATTACTCCGGCTTCCTCCCACAGTCCAGTTACATGACCGTAAGGTTAATGGGTTAATTTGAATTTCCCTTTTTTTTGTCATTTGTGTCTCTGTGTTACCCTGTGATGGACTGGTCAATTGTCCATGGTTTATCCAACCGCTTTCCTAATGACCACTGGAGAAAGGCACCATCATCTAATAGAGCAGGGGTCACCAACATGGAGCCCAAGGACCACATGTGGTGCCCTCAACCCATTCTAAAAGTAGCACAGCACAAAATTGAGTTTCATAAAACTTGTTGGAGATCAGACACATGAGTAAAGCAACAATCTTCAAAGCTCATGTCCAGGTTTGCATCTGTTTCTCAAGTGATGGCTAGTTTACTTTTTCACGTTTTGCCGAAGACCAGAGGAGGTTCTGAATCGAGGCAAAGTTTAATCAACTGTTGAAAAGTGTCTAAATAAATATAAAGTATTTTAAAATGACTAAAATGTACAAAAAAATATAAAATATGTCTGACATGTTGGATTAGTAATTTGACATGTAGAATATGCAATATAATATGAATTACAGTGTTTTTAGCAGCCAACGTCAAAGAAACACTGAGGTGTAATGTGTGGAACATGAATGGTTGCAGGTCTGGCATCAGAAGGGTTTCTACCCATCAGAGCCGGTGTTTGTGCCGTCGCCTGATGCTGTGGAGGAGGACGATGGAGTCATCCTGTCGGTGGTCCTCACACCCTCACAGGTAAAACTCTCCTGATCGGGCCTGATGTTCTGAAACAGCCACATGGAGAAAAGTGCAACACTTTCTCATGAGGTTTGCAGCTAAAATGCTGCTCATTGTAAGGTGATATAAACTATATGATTGCATTTCTATTTATAAAAATGTGTAACTGGCTAACTTTTGGGGTTTTGTTTTAAGCTTGCATGTTTACTTTTCAAGAAAAAACAAAACATGAGTTTTATAACTGATTTGCCTTTGATCAGGGCTTCAGGATTTCCAAACAGCTTGTAATATTAGCCATTATTTGGTTTTTAATCATTTAATGTTTTAATCATACTTTAATTCATCTGTTCTGTTTTTGTGACACAATTAGTGATTTTTATCTGCTGAATTATTCTATATAACTGAAATGTACTTAAGTAATTGCTACGTCTGCCTAAGTTGTGTTCTAAGAGTTGGACATAAGACATAAAACTACCAATTATTTAATTATAAGAGAAGCATATTGATAAATATTCCTAGATGAAATCATACAAAGTGTTTTTTTTATCTTATTTTATTGATAGATTTCCTTGCAAGACAAACCAAGGTCATGTTTGTATGAAAATATTGGAGTAATTAAATTCTGCTGTTCCTGCTGACTCAGCATACATTTTTTTTTACCATTGCTTAAGCACGATTTTTCAGAATATTGCTTGGAATTTCACTACACTCAATTAGCACAACCACATACACAATACGCAGAACACCTCAGATCTTGTGCAAAATGAAACATTCTTGTAAAAACCATACACACATTTATTAAAAAAAACATTTGAAACACACATTTCATAATTCTTCATTCTGTATGTGTTTAACTTAAGACACTTTCAGCAGTTCTGCCTCTCAGTGATTATATTTCTGCGAGAGAAGTACACAGAGAAAGTGAAAATATACAACATGGTACATTTACCAAACAACACAAGATCAGTGCTGTGGGCTACTGGAAATATGATTTATTTCGCTTCATACAACCAACATCAGTCAGCATGGAGAATGACAACAAAATATATCCAACACTAAGTCCAGAAAACAGAACATTCTGTATCACCAGTAAAAAGTGTTGTAAAGTAAAAGAAAAAACAAAAAGAAATCTGAATAACATAGTACAGTAAATACTAAAACTAGTAGAGAATACTAGTCTTTCTCTTCCTTGGCCTCTACCTGCGCCTCCTCTGCAGAGTGATTTGAAATGGGACTGAAGGGTTATTCTTACCTCTGCTCTCAAAAGATAGACTAAAGTAGTTGTTAGAGGGCTCTTTTTTTGTTTGTTTGTAGACTTTGGAGAACTTTGCATTAGTTGTCCTTGACCTGCCTGTTTTTATTCATCCTCTCTACAGGATAAGGGAACCTTTCTCCTCGTTTTGGAGGCAAAGACCTTTGAGGAGCTGGGAAGAGCCAATGTGCCTGTTAACATCCCTTATGGCTTCCATGGTGCCTTCTCTGCCTCTGCATAAACCAGAGCCTGCTATAATAAGACAATTAAAGTTGCTGAATATATCACAGTTGGCCTAAGTTAGGTATTAAGCAACAAATAAACACCATATTCCTCATGCTACCAAGTTACCGTTACAATATACGCTCACTTTATTAGATGCACCTTATAGCACCCCTGTTTGCATTCAGAACTGCTTTAATTCTTCATGGCAGATGTTCAACATGGTGTCTGATACATTCCTCATGGATCTGTGCCCATAGTGACGTGATGCTGACTGAACATCCATGATGAAAATCTTGTTAAATGTAGCAGCTGAAATCAAGACTCATTGGATGAGGCAACGTGTTGCTATTTTAATTTTTTTTTTTTTTCATTTTAATAAGCAGGTGTGAATTGTTACCTCAGTTTTTTTCTGTTCTTAGCTGTCAGGAGTGGCACCCATTGTGGTTTTCTGCTGCTGTAGCCCCTCTGCGTCAAGGTTCAATTTGTGGTACGTTCAGAGATGCTATTTTTTTGTATACCTTGGTTGTAAGAAGTAGCTATTTGAGCTACTGTTGTCTTTCTATCATCTCAAACCAGTCCAAGCATTCACCTGTGACCTCTGAGATCAACAAGACCTTTTCATCGTGACAACTATCCATCAGTGGATCTTTTCCCTGTAGGGGACCCTTCGCTGTTAGTAAGGGAGATGGTTGTGGGTGAAAATAAGAGTAGATTTGTAGTTTCTGATGCAAGCCTTAACTGCCACCAAAAAGCCTATGATGTTCAGTCACTTAAATCCCTTCCCTGCCTGCCCCCCCTCACTCGGGTCCCTTATTTGAACTGCAGGAAGTTGTCCCACCTCAAGATGCATAAATGTACCAAGTTGCTGCAATGCCATTGGCTGATTCACCATTTGTATTATATAAGCAATTGAAAAGGTGTACCTAACAAAGTGGTTTATGAGTGTATGTTTAATGGGGCTCGAAAGGGCACAGGATTTTGCAATGCATTGTGGGATGCAGCCGCCATTTTCCGGAGCAACTTGGTTTTTGTTTACATTGCCGATTCGGTTGCTTGCTGTGAGAGATAGAGAGGCAAAGTGCCTAAAAATGGACCACACTAAAAAGATAAGCGATGGAGTGTACCGAGACAAGCTAGATGGCGTTCCGAAGGTTCGTTATCGTGAAAAAGTCTCTAGTATATGTGGGATTGATTAATATGAACATGATAAATGGACAGAAGGTTTACATGACCTGCCACTGCCCACTCACAAGCTAAACTTGTTTTCTATATTATTACATGAAACAGCATAGCAAGCTTTGAGAAACACACATGCTCATTACTAGTTTTAAATGCCTTCAGTTATAATGAAATATCATAGATAACCTCCATGTAGTGAGGACAATTGATGATGTAATGTCTAAATTAATCTCCTATGCCGTGGAGGATCTCCTTTTCTCCCACTGTTTTTTGTAGCCTCAGCTGGCTAGGCTAGCGCTAGCAGCCTGCTAAAAGCTCAACAAGCTTTGATTCAAACTTGACAGTCTGATAATGCCCTGAACACATACATGTATCGGGATATGGCGTTGAAAGGGAGCTTTGGTCATCTCACGGCTGCAATCCAGAGTCTATTCTGCATCTATTTGTTAGTTCAGAGATACGAGCTCCTTGGGTTTGATTCCATGCTGGTAAACCCTAAAATCACAACTGATTGTTGTTTTTCCCGAAGCGACCGTGTGAATGAGTGCAACAGCTAATGACACACGTTTGCACCATGTTTTTTACTTTTTAAAACCAGAAAGCAACCTGGTGCTCGGGTTTCCCCAGATGGAGTGTGGTTGTGACGTTGCCCTATCAAGCCCCAAACATTCACTTGTGTTACTGATTAAATGCAGAAATCATATTTTCTGCTTTCTCTGAAATTTTCCTCATCAACATATAGACTGAAATACATGCTAATCATTATAGTCTCCTTTTCTTTTCTTATCAAGCATGAACTCAAAAAGATTTCCTTGACGACACACCACAGTATTATTAAACCTGTGTGCATTACTATGGAATAAGCTGCCAAAGTCATTTTTTTAATAATATAACTACTTTACTATTTTGTACTCTAATATTTGTAAATCCTTTTATATTGCCTTTTGACAACGGTTTAATTAAATGTAACTTTTGTGAACTTCTGATGTGGTCTCTGTTCATCTGTTCTACACATAAATTGGTGTGTGTGTGTGTGTGTGTGTGTGCGTGCGTGTGTGTGCGTGCGTGCGTGCGTGCGTGCGTGCGTGCGCAAGATAATTTCATTTCAGTAAATTTATTCAATGAGGGAAAGGAAACTATCTAAATAAACCCAATAAACAATTGTTAAAACAGCTCTGTACCACAATTTTTGGAATAACAATGAATATTCAAATAAATAAATAAAAATTAAGTATAGTCCACTGTTTTTAAGCTCATATGCATTTCCACAAACTTTTTTTATGACTTCCTGTTTCCCTGAGGTGAGAATATGATATATGAGGTACCTCAGAGCTCCAAATATATGTAGTACACTTCAAGATGAGAAAGCTATTGGAACATAAAATAAAGTAAGGCTTTGTGACATAATGTTACGTTAAAACTGAAGTATTCCTTGTTTGTACATGCAATCTTGGCCAATACCTTTTAATCTGATACTGATCAAGATCTACAGCCAGAGCAATAGATAAAAGCAACTGGAAAAACAAAGCTGAGGTAGGATTTAAGTTTAAGGTGATGTTAAAAACCAGACAGGCAGGAGATAAAATGTAAGCCGGACACAGTGTTGCATTTAAAAGGTTTATTAATAACCCTCTGAAGGCCGAACTCTGCAGGTGCAAGCTGGTAACCAGGCAGTGATCAGAGCTGGCTTCCTCTCAGCAGAGGTGACAGGTAGGATGGCTGAGACTTGATCAGAGTCTGGAGGACATGCTTGGGTCATGCATGGTAGAGGAGAGACAGGCTGACATAAACCAGGGGCAAGGGAAAGCTCATAGGCAAGATGTGGTACTAATTCAGGTTGTGGTCTAGAAATCAAAAGCTTGATAGATGTCTGACAAGGGCAAGGCATGAAGGAAGGAAAAGCCAAAAAACATGAAATGGGGTCTTGGCGAAGTAATCTGACATATAGGAGCACTGGACATCTACTGACAAAGGATTTCAATAATCTGGCGGTTGTTAAACCAATGTAAGGTGCATTTATTGCCACCCACAACACTGGATAGTGGATAATCTCCTGATTGATTAAAGCAGCCCTGTGTAACTTTTAGCCACTAGGGGCACTAGACCTGTAACTTCCAGGTTTAGTGGCCCTGAAGGCCACTGGCAACACTGCACTGTAGCAAAATTAAACAGTCTCCCTCCGTGTTTTGGAATCTGATAGCAGACCACTTAGGACCAGCAGATTGAGAAGTCATCGAGTTAGTTATAAAGACAAGGTCACATCACGACTCTAGATTAAATCCTACATCCGAGAATCAAAAATATGTCTGATCAGGTGAGTTCCATATGTGTTTTGTTTTGTTGTTATGGCAGCCTGAGCTCAGGCTGCCATAACCTGAACCTCTAAGTCGCATGACCCATCTGATCGAATCCGATCTTCTCAAGTTACATATGCGGGTTTTTGAAAAGGGCAGCTCACATGTAGTATCTCAAATTAAGCCAATACTTGTACAATGCTACTTTTATAGGTGCTTTTTCACTCTGCTTAGAGCTGATAGCAGAGGTGTCAATAAGCATGGCACTGGTGATTTTAATATAAATTGCTTGTTACCATGTTTTCTACTGCCACTGAATACTCAAATTAAAGGATGGATTTCTTTTCTTTTTATTCTGTATTTTCCATTTGAGGTTATGCCACTATGATGCAGATGGATTGATTTTCAGGTTGTTTATATCTCTTTTCCAAGGTTGCCAATAAATGGGGAGGCTTAGTGAAATTCAGTTCCATAATTATGTGGCTTATGAAAGATTCAGACCGAGACAAGCAAAGCATTGGTACGCTAAATTGCTAAGTAGGGTCCTCACACCCAAGAGCGTCCCACTTCTCAGGTAAGATTTGTAATCAACAAATATAAAACAAGTTTAAAATTCTTTGAAATTTTGGATTTAAAAATCTGAAAAAATTTTAGTTGTAATTATAGAGAGGAAAATCTTAATATCTTGACAGGGACCTAAATAATCATGCTTTTAATTTTTTTTTATAACCTTTTAATTTTGTTGTGGAAATTGTGCTACATCTATGAGTCATTTACCATTGTCATTGTCATTCATTATGCAGTGCTGCTCCTTTTGTTACTGCTGAAATTATGGTTTGTGCACACTGTCATTACAAATCAATTTATATAACTTTTCACGCTGCTGAGGAGTGTTAAATGCACTACATTCAAAAATATATATTTTAACAGATTATTGTTATTTTGGTAAGTGATGGGAGCAACCAGAAGTGCATGACCAAACTAAATTCTGCTTAGGGCCTCCTCCACCCTTGGGCTGGTGCTTTAGACAAATGTTTTTCAGTGAATGAAATAACTGAACAAATGTGTCTAATCTAACCTAAATACTTCCCTCAATCATTGTAACAATTTGCTAATTTCACTCAGCATCTAAAAAGCTAAACTTTTACATTTCCCTTTTTTTCCCCAAAAGACATTCAAACTGCTGACAGCCTCATTAACCACACAGTAAGATTACACACATTTAGAGAAAGTACTTATTTAGTCAGTTATGCAAGGCTTAAAAATATCTGCAGTTCATAGAAATGCAGCAATGTTTAGTTTCATTAATTAGCAACATTTTATAAAAAGAATGATTTGGTCATACTGCTGCACTCAATTAGCAGAATAGTTTACAATAATTTAGAAAACTGCATTTTGTCATCACATTAAAAAACAATTATTCTTATAATTATGTGCATCAACTACAGAAACTATTTGTGTAGCTGTAGAACAAGCAACAACGTTAGTGAGTTTTGAATAAAGTGTTTAGAAATAAACATGTGACCAATCAGAAATCTGGTAAATATTTGATCCTATAAAAAGGCCCAGTGACTGACACAACTCATGGCTGCAGTAAGGCAAGCCCGCCTGTATCCACTAGAGGTCACCATTTGGCAAGAAGTGATTTCAGTCGTTTGGATCCCAGGTTTCACTACAGACCTGAAATCACTTCCTGACCAGAATGAGTTCATTGTTTGATAAAAGAGAGAAATTGCAGCAAGAGAAAAACAGTGGCAATCTGCTTTTTTGGAGTTATTTGTAGCTGTTTGCTGATAAGACTGTGTGTTTTTAAGCAGAAAATGTAATGTGTTGCCCATATCTCAGCTGTGTGGTTCTGCACCAGATGCAGTTACAACAGAATTATTGAATGAAGGAACTGGGGTACATCCCTGAACCAAGCATGGACTATCCAGCCATGAGAGCGATGAAAGCTGTACTAGTTCAGATTTTTGTGCTCCAATCTAACCAGTAAACGACTGCACATGTGACAGTTCAGGAAAAACGGCAGCTACCACAAAGGAGAAAAAAATTCAACATGGTGGAAAATTATAGAATATTTTACTTTGGTTTACAAAGGAAATATATTGGAATCAAAATCATTGGATCAAACATGGAGACTTTATCATGCTGCGTGTGTGGCCGGAGAAGGGATGCAAACTTCCACTGAGTCCTGAACAAAAGAGTAAAGAAGAGGGGGGGGGGGGGGGGAGTAGATGAACTTGCTGTGGGTGTTCCTAAGATACATTTAAAGCAACAGGAACCCCGATCTTAAAAGGACCCCTTCAAATGCTTCAGTGGGAGGATTTCAGATGCAGAACATGCATTATTAATGGTCCCAACTGGAACTGCAGATTGCATTTTATAACAAGGATCATTTCTGTAATTTGAAAAGAACTTCAGCAGCTCTAGGTGGCCCGCCTCTTATTTAAATGTCTCTTTTTGAGTTGGTGTCAGTGTAACTTTACAGGAAAGTTTCAAAATCAGTACATCAGCATGCAAGCGCACACAGAACAACCCCTGAAAGAAATGTGGTTTGAGAAAATGTAATTATCCTGTCTGGGTTTCCCCATTGATCTTGCTTCATGCATTCATTTTCTTGCAAATAAAATGTTTGAACAGATACCTGCAAACTGGCCTTTGAGGACTTTTATCATTTACTGTCACCCAGATGAATCCAACAGTATTACACCATGAACACTTCTGCATTTTGTCACACAACTACAAGTCTTTAAGTATTTAATTGGGATTTTTTTGGGTGTCAGAGCAAGACAAAATAGTGCCTAGTTATGAAGTGAAAATAAAATATCAAACAGTTATGAGGTTAAGACAAAATAAAAATCTGAAAAGAATGTTATATATGCAATCAGAACCTTCTACCCTGGTACCTCTAAATAAAATACTGTGTGGCTAATTGTCTTTAAAAGTCACCCCATTCTGGCCCCCACCACCATACTCAACAGCTTTGTGTCTACTGTGGAAACCTTCAGGTTTCTGAGATCCATATATCCCAGGAAGCCCAACACTGTCACCATCATTAAGAAGGCCCATCAGAGGATGTACTTCCTGCGCCAGCTCAGGAAGCTCCTAAATAAGCCATTCGGTCCTCTGCTCATCCATTACTGTCTGGTTTGGATCTGCTACCAAAGAGGACAGGGCCAGACTGCAACGGACAGTCAGGACTGCAGAAAAGATCATCGATGCCAACCTGCCCTCCATTCAGGACTTGTACATTTTCAAAGTCAGGAAAAGGGCAAGAAACATCCATGCAGATCCATCTCACCCCGGCCACAACGTTTTCCAACCTCTCCTCTCTGGTAGGTGCTACAGGGGACTGTAAGGCAAACCAACAGAATCAGGAACAGTTTCTTACCACAAGTCACCCCAATGAACAGCTGACTCTGACAACAACAACAAAAAAAACTGCACAATAACCTAGTGCTCTGCTTTATTTACCAGCTATTTATCCATTTTATCTCTATCTAGATAGATAGATAGATAGATAGATAGATAGATAGATAGATAGATAGATAGATAGATAGATAGATAGATAGACAATACTGCACTATAACTGTAACCACAACTGTAACTATAACTGCAACTGTAATAACCAACATGCAATAACTAATGTGCAATTCTATTTAAGACACTGTGCAATAATCCTGAAAGAAGTGACTTCTGCTGCTATTACACCTGAATGTACATAAGATATCCTCTGCCTTATTTGTATTTTGTATTTTTATCTTATTTTCTTATCTACTTCTTTTTGATCCACGGTATAAACGAGGACACACTGTGTATCCCTGATGCACCTTGTCCTACTTGGCACCTTCTTTTTCTGATTACTGAGCCGATGTGACATGTGAATTTCTCCAATGTGAGATCAATAAAGCCTATCTTATCTTATCTTATCTTATCATATATATATATATATATATATATATATATATATATATATATATATATATATATATATATATACCATCACATTATTGTCTCAGTTTGTCCACATGCTTATAGTGTGTTCTTGTGTGTTTTCAATACTGCAGACTGTGTGTGATGTTTGATTCTTATTACTGAATTATTGTGTTATGGTATTATTGTATACGTAAGCATATCGTGAGCATTGTACAATCCAGAGTCAAATCTCTAGTAGGTGTACACATACCTGGCAAATAAAGCCGGTTCTGATCCTTGGATGGAAACCTGTTAGGGGCTGCAAGGAAAAAACTTGAAAATGTGGTAGAGGTTCATCTTCCAGCAAGAGGCCATCCCATAGTACAATGAAATGCTGTGGGTGTAAGCATGTTCATGTGTGAGAACGGCCTAGACTTAAATCTAGTTGAGAACCTGAGGCAGTATATGTGAACTGCTGTTTAGAGACTATCTCCCTTAAGGTTTAAAGCTTCTAGAAACAGACAATTGACAATTGGGCACTGCTTTATACTGGTCTGTCACATATATTCCCAGTTAATCATACTAAAGGTTGTGGTCGTGGTGTTACAACATGTGGAAAAGTTCAAGGATATGAATACTTATGCGAGGCTGCACAGCAGCTCAGGCTCAGGTCAGGACTTGTATTTTTCTGGAAGGAAGTTGTCAGTCGTGGAATAAGAAGTGTTAGATGTATTTTTGGCTCATTTCTTGTCGGTGATATGAATAACTCCAAAAGCTGCTGCCTTCTGTGGAAACGGAGACGTTTGAAGACACACTGACTTCAGAGCTTCACAACTCTAAAAAGAAATACCCATAAATAAATAGTTAACTGTTTACAGGAAGACTAACAGGCTCTCAGTTCAGCTTCAGCGAAAATTGAAATCAAAACCGTTCACAAGAGCAACTCGTAAAGTGATTTAAAAACAACCATTCTGTAATCTCTTCTCACCATTCTTTTTGCATCTGTGGTGGCAGCCTTCACGATGCATTGCTAGGATTGAAAGCTGATCACAGGGTAAAGTTTCAAAGCTAAACATGCTCACAGAATGGGCTTTTTTTTTTTCTCCACATGGAGCACATATGGAACAAATTGAGCTCTGGTTTGGTCTTCTTCATGAATTATTCCAGCATTCTGTTATACGCTCCAGTTTACATTACAAAACCCTGGTGCTTTATTACTAATAGGTGATGAGAACATAATGTACAGTGTGGATTTATAGACTGCTTTTACCATAAACAGCTACTACCACTCTGGTTCACACAAATATGGAAGTTGTAGATAAAGATATAAAACACATGTGAATCTGTTTAACTATGGTTGATCATTTTGTCCACCCGTAGGAAAACAGAAAACACAAACTCATCAACAAATAGATTTGAGGGCTACACAGGGGTGTAGTTGTTAGCACTTTTGTGAGTTTTTGAGTTCAAATCCCAGTCTGGTGTCTTTCTGCATGGAGCTTGCATCGCTCCTTGTGCATTTAAAAGATTGCTGCCTCATTTTTGATTAAATAAAAATGATGAACCTGCAGAGGGCTTAAAGTCACAGAGAAAGTGAAACTGGAAAACTGATGCAGCAGTCTGGTCCAGTTTGTTAAAAAACAAAAAATGTCCATGCAGCAACTCAAAATGATCCCCAGAAGTTTCTGTGGCCCCTACGTGCTTGTATGCATGCCTGACAGCATCACCATGGTCCTTATGAGATGACGGATGGTGTCCTGGGGCATCTCCTCCCAGATCCTGACCCGGGCGTCTCTGAGCTCCTGCAAAAAGTCTGAGGTGCAACCTGATGGCATTGAATGGACATAATGATGTCCCAGAGATGTTCTGTTGGAATTAGGTCAGGGAAGTATGGAGGCCAGTTAATAGTACCAATTCCTTCTTCCTCAAGAAACTGCTGGAATATTTTTGCCACATGAGGCCAGACAGCAGTGGGTCTAGGGATTTCTTCCTGCTACCTACTGCCTCCACAGACTAACACTGACCCACCCCCAAACTAATCATGCAGAATAAAGTCTATTTCTAATGGTTTGGTCAGACATCGACACCAGTGGCCTGCTAGAGATCATTTTGTAGTGCTCTGGCAGTACTCATCCTGTACCTTCTTGGCCCGCCCTGCCGATGGATTAAGAACCTCAGGCGGCCATGTCCAGCTCTCCTAGAGTCTACTGGAACCACCTCCGTGCTCTTGAGGCTATGCTGGGAGACCCAGAAAACCTTCTGGTGACGGTATGTATTTATGTGACTTCTTGGCGGAGTTCCTGCACAACCTCTGTAGGGTCCAGGTGACACTTCATGCTACTAGTTAGTGAAGCAGAGCCTGGTCGAATGCAAAACTATGCAGTAGAATAAAAGCAAGGAGGGAAAAATGTTTATGCCCTTTACCTGCAAAGCCCTTCCTGTTTTTGGGTCATCTCATTTAGTGCCCCTGTTGTTAATCCCATTAACACCAAAACAGCCGACACTGATTAACAACCCCCTCTACTACTGACCTGACCAGATGAATAATCCACAAGTTTCACAAAACTTGATATCATATTTTTCAACCCACCTCCAACAAACTGCTGCATTGTGTGACATCATAAAAAGATATAGGGGGGATTGGTAATGAGTGTATGTTTGTGTGTGAGGACTAAAGTGAGAAGTAAAGAAAATATAAAGGTACATAACAGCAGGCCGTGTGCTGTGTGCCGGTTTAACCCTAAGACGTAATTTGATATTCCGTTTTACTGAGCCGCTGTACATCACATCTAAATTGGCTGTGCACTCCCACACGTGTTTGTGATTACTCTGATTAGACCGCTGCACACGTTGACAGTAGGTGGAGATAAATAGTACGTGAAGTCGTCAAGGCTAGTCATTAAATAAAACAGATAGTTACGCCGTAAGGTCCTCAGTAAGAAGTCCGAGATTTAAAAGCAAATTCAAACTGACCAGAGTGGAAAAGACTTAAGATTCGATCTGCAATTAAAGGCAGATAAGAGCTCCTGAAAGCAGAGAAGCGCGTAAAGCCGTCCCGATCAGAGCTTTAATCAGAGAAAGTCCTGATTTCTGAGCTGCTGTACCACGGCTGAAATCTTTCCATACAGCCGATTCATTTATGACTCAATTAGACGTCACTGCTTCAAAGCATCATTTTAAAGGTGGAGTGGACAATTTTTACGGAAATGTAGATAAGAAACGCCCAAGTCCCTTTTTGAATAACTGCACATGTGCAAAACCTCCTATAAGCTCTTCGGCTCCTCAGGGGGATCACCTGAAAGAATCTCCCAATAACACTTGCTTCTTTCTTCCAAGGCCTTCCTCTTCTTCTCATAAACTTGGGAGACAGTTTGCTTCTTGAGGCTCAGTGGTTTTGCTGCCAGGGGCTTGTGTGGGGGCCTGGTCCTCAGGGTCAGTCCTGAGAGGGATTTTGCAGCGGCTCTGTGTCTGTGTCCCTCCATGTGTTTTTTTTTTTTTTTTTTTTTTGCCTGTTCCTGCACTTTGCTGGGAACCTGCCTTGGGCGTTAGGCATTTGGGTGTCTGTCGGGGTGTCTAGCGTCTTTCTACCTGGGGCTTCTGTCGTCTTCAGGCTACATGCACTGTGCTTCTCTTAGGTGCTGAGTGTTGCCAGGCCTCTATCCTTCTCACCATTCTAACAATGATGCACCTGCAGGTGGCAAATTCAAGCGCGCACCTACTCCACACACACGTTTAATGAGGTCAATCGTGAAATTATGATACCGTTGAGAGATGTTCTTTTTGGAGATCGAAAGCACCCTGGCACATTAAGGCAGCCAGCTTCTTCATATGGCATGACTGATTTGCTAAGGCGTGACATTGGGTGACCTCAGGTGACCTCAGGTGATAGAGGAATATTTTACTTGCCTTACCATCCTATTCCACTTAAACAGAAAGTCATGGATTAACTAGTGTGAGGTCCTTCAAAAGTATGAATAAAAAATGTTTCAGCTACATTGTGAACAAACATTTTTTTTATATGGGATTATTTCAACCACTGGATACATATTCTCACATTAGATGTTGTATTTTTTTGGAAAATTTTGCAATAAAATGGGAATGCATTTCATGGTTTTTAAAAACTTCTCAACCAAAATGGCAAAAAAACATTTCCCCTGAAAAGACCATCACTCAGTTTGCTATCACATGTGTGCTATTGGCGCTAGTTTGAGTAAAGTCCAGACAAGACGTGGATTACACAGAATAGATTTAAACCACATAAAACATTAACGTTTGTATTTGGAACATGTCAAAGTGGGGAAATGTACAAGCGGTGTGGATGATTTTGCAATGTCATTGTGGTTAAAACTGTCAAAGGCTTTTTTACATTTTCTGCATGATTTTATCAACTTTGGACTAATATGCATGTATATTTAGATACATGCATATTAAGCTCAATGTATTTTTATCATGCGGGCATAACATTTTGATTGATTTCAGTGTATTAGGAATTTACTTCGACCGTGATCAAAATTCAGCACTGTTTGAACAGCAGTTAATTGATATTCATGAATGTTTTTACTGGTTAAACATCTGAACGCAGGTCTGCATGTAAACTAGCTACAATTAAAGCTGAGACGTATTAAGATGAAATAAATTATAACAGTAAATAAATTATAAAAAGTTTCAACATTACCCTCACAGATTCGATTTGAGATTTCCCGCCTGGCAACAACTGTACTGTGCGTTGCAAATCAACAGCACAACCCCTCCTTTAAGCAACTTCAGACAACCAGAACAGGGGTAGTGTTTTACTGCTGTGTGTGTGTGCCATTCACGTGATAATCATGTGCATGTGAGGAATCTTACTACCCACCTCATCTCCTCCCGATTCTGCTTTCAGTTAGTTTGTCGCGTTACAGCGAGGGTGTTTGTGAACATTACGGAGAATGAGGAGCATCCCTTTACCTCCATGCGTGTGCGTGACTGTCAGCATGGCCTCCCACCACCTGGCACACATGTGGTTACGCACACGCACACGCGCACACACACACACACACACACACACACACACACACACACACACACACACACACACACACAAAAGGCAAGCACCCTCGCTGTCTACTACTGCAGTCTTTTCAATGCATCCCGCCTGATTCACGTTAACCCATAAAACATGTCTGACATATTAATCAGCTCTGTGTGTGGGGGTAGCTGTACTACTGCTGCTCTGGGGGTGTGGGGAGTGTGTGTGTGTGTGTGTGTGTGTGTGTGTGTGTGGGGGGGGACTCTCATTGGGCTGCCTCACGCATGCAAACGGCCAATAGGAGACGACTGAATCTCTCCTCTCCTAGCAACAAGACTCTTTTTTTTTTCCTCGGTGCGGTGCAATCAGCAAACTGACACCCATAATTTTACAATATGAATAATTGCAGCTTTACAGCTTTTGCAAGCAGAAGCATCGAAACAAGTTTAGTCTTTTCCACATCCACAGACGGAACATCCTTTTCTTCCCCTCTGTTCTGCATCTTGGCTGCAGCTATGACTGAGTGCATTCAGGCTAGTCTTGTGTTACCATCTTAAAGGAGCAGGCCTGCATATTTAAGTTTTTGTCTGTGTGTGCTCACAGGCGGTGGGTAATGGTCTGTACTTGTTGACCTCGCCGTGCTGAGTGCTGGGGCCTCTCTCAGGAGGGAGAAGGAATACCTTGGCACAGAGCTATCGTTTCTCGAAACGCAACGAGGCCTCAGAGCTTCTCCTTTTGTGCAGGCTCTCCTGGTGGCTGCGGAAAACAGTGTTTCTATTAAAAAATACGACATAATTATATTGCGATGCATAATTCTTCAGGCCTAGATGTGACAGAAACCACAGAGGGAAGAGAGCAAAGAGAAAATGTCATGCGTAGATAAAACAGAGGCACACTTAGACTGATTGAAAGTTTACGGTAATTTTCAGGAACTTGGCTCTGACTCTTGCGCAGCACCTGTTGCCATGCTACATCTCTGCACGTGTACGTAGCTGTCCGACCCCTGACCCTGAATGCATTCCTGTCCTTTCGCTTTGGGAGTCGGAGAAAGTGCAGCGTATGTCGGTGTCTGCACAGCAACTTCAAGAAAGCAGTAACACTTTAATCTTTTTTTGTTTTTGGCATATTCTTAATTTTTTTTTTTTTGCCATCGATTGTGGCAAACACAGGTACGGATGAGAGTTTGCTGGTTTAAAACAAAGAACGTTTGCATGCATGCTATCTTTTTGTAATCCCCGGGGTGAGTTTGATATCTGGCTAGTTCAGCCTTTATGCACTAAAGTTAGAGATGGGAGTAGCAGCATGGTTGGATATCTGGAGAGAAATCCCTTCTGCGAAGTCTGTCTCTCACAGCTCGGAGAAATTTAACATCAGGCGATGCATACTGCCAGTCCAAGCTTACACTTACTAGAGTTCTCAAATTTAGCGAAACAATATCTCATGCTCCTAAGGGGTCAATTAGGGTGGGATACAGAAAACTAAATATGGAAAATAATTAACTACTCATACGGCCTCCCGCCTTCCTCAACATCTTCAGTCGAGTTCCTGAAGTTCTGGCAGCGGGAACAAAATCCCCCACAAAGCTCATTTAGTCCACTTTCAATGAAGACAGACAAGGAGAAAGCGGCCCTTCTTTGAAGTGTGTTCCCTCCATCCTGCTCCGGCCCCACCTCCTGTCCGGCGGATCAAACCGTTACAGTATAAGAGCCGCTCTCGCACACAACCCGTCTTCAACCTTAGGTGACCCTTGCACTCATCAGACCCGCTCTCTGTGGAGGAATGCTGCTCGTTGGAGGTTTTAATATTCTCCAGGCTTGTGTGCCCGCAAATTTGGTGGTGCGGCGTTAACACAAGCTGACACCGCAGATTAGCCACAGACATCAGGAATGCCGCAGCTTTTTTGTGCCACGTGGACCTTGGCCAAAATGGCCTTTTGGATGTAGAGGGCCACAGAGACCTGAGATAAATAGCTCTACGATGGAAAGACAAAATGTGCATTGGTGTGCTACTGTTGGCTTATTACCTGCTGTTCTTTATGTACAGTTTATGCTAGTCTGCAGAAGTCTGTAGACCCCCTAGATGGCTTTTACACTTTGTCACGTTACAACTAAAGACTTCTATGTAGTAATAAAAAAAAAAACAGTAAAATCCAGCCTGCAGTTAGCATCAAGTTGTGTCGAGGGCTATGAAAACATTAGGAAGAGGATGCTTTAACTTTAGCTGTCTGGCCTGCATGAAAAAAAAAAGAAAAACACATGTTGCAGAAAATTAAAAACAGTACATAACCATGAAAACCCTATATCCAATGTGAAACATGGGGATGGCAACATTATGTTGTAGAGATGCTGCTTTTCTTCAGCTCAGGCATGGGAAGCTGGTTAGAGTCAATGTTAAGATGGATGGAGCTGAATAGTGTCAGGTTTGGTGTGGTTTGGTGTGGTTGTAGCAGGACCGAACTGCAAACGAGAGCTAAGGAGCCGCATGATAAAGTAAATGATTCTTTATTAGGAATCATTCACAAATTAACAAACTTACGGGGAGGTTAGGCGAAGACGAGGACTAGGAACTAAACGACCAACAGACCAAACACAGGGGTAGCATAAGAGAGAACCTGACAAGGGAAAGGCAGGTGAAGGTAATCAGCACAGGTTAATGGTCTGATGGTAACGACCCGAAGGAGCCGTAGAGCGATGATGTGGCAGAGACAAGGGCAAAAAACAGAACACAACAAGATCACAATAAATAAATGAAGAGTGTCTGTAACTAAACAAACCCACTAATGACAGAAGACAGGCAGGTAAGAAGAATTGAACTGTTTCGTTAAAAAAAAAAAAATCAGGAATTAAAATGGCTAGAAAAATCTAAAACCCAAGCTAGAACCTTTTGACAAAGAAGAAAAAAAATGAGTAAGTACAAATCTGTCTTTATAGGTGCATAGCTGATCAAGAGATACAGTTAAGGACAAAATGACACTCCTGAAAGAGGTTTAGATTTAAATAACTGAATAAAGTTTCTTCTGATCGAACTGGCTCAACCAGAGTCCAGACTAGAATCTGATACAAAATCTGTGGAAGGAGCCGAACATTACGATGATGGCAGTGAGGCCAAAAAAAATTGTTTAATTCATTACCCAGAAGGGTAGAAAACAACATAAGTTATTATTTCCCAAAAATTATCTTCCTTTATTCATTTTTGTTTCATTATCTTGAGAGAGATAATACAGATTTTTTATTTCCTTTCCATCTCACAGTTCTAAACTACTTTTGGTTTGTCTGTCAGATAAAATTGCAATCAAATGCATAACATGGAAAAAAGTCAGGAAGTTCAAGGCGTTTGGTAGACACTATTGAAATGTAAATGAATGGATGGATGGATGTTAATGTTTAGCAGAACTACACAGAACACAAGCCAGAAAGAACCAGGGAGAATTGAATTGAGGGAGTAATACTGGGTAGCTCTGTGTTGCCATGTACGTTTCTATGTTGGCAAAAACTGTCAGCATGTTTACAGACAATATCTGTAGCTTAAGGGGTTGAATGATTTGTAGTTTGTGAGACTGCAACTAGATTAGAAAAGGCGACAGTTGTTCGGCAAGGTTAGTTTATTTTGTGGTTCTCTTGGTCAGATCTGTAAATTCAGTCAGCGGAGAGGGCGATCTTTGTAATCAGTGTCAGACAAGCAGGAGGTCAAAGCCAGGGAATCCAAGGGGCTAGGTGAGGAAGCTGGACAAGGCAGGTTAGAAATATGTCAAACTCGACCAGCCAAATGGCCCAAAAGCGTTACCATTGGGTTTAGATAACAATCTGACACCATGCAGGTGGAGGATCCATCCTTATATGGCAGCAGCTGCTGATCATGGTGGTGATGCTCACAGCACAGCAGCAGGTGTGACAACGTTTCAATAAGTAAAGATGTATTTATCGCCAAAAACCTACATTTTTCAAAGTAACATAAAAATATATATCTGTTTTTCTACACCAACACATGGGGATCTAATTATCAGTCTCCATCTAATTCAGCTTTATCACTGACTGCAATTAAATACTTAAAGCCACATATTTGCATTGACCTCACAGCTATACTCATCAACTGGGCTCGTTGCTCTGTGTTCGTCCTTCTGATCATTCATAGATAGAAAAAAAAAAAATCAGGGTAACGTAGTAAAACGGTGCAAAACTAACATTATGTAAAATATTTTACTGACTTGACTTTTTTTTTTGCTGTAAAGAAGACATTTAAAACTTTTAAGAAGATTCTCAACTTTAAATCCTCCATATTGGAAATTGAGAGACTTAAAAAACTAAAATAAAAAAGTTAAATTCATTGCAAGAATTACCATTGTATTTCACTAAGTTTCCTTAAAGGTGTAGCGATTGTTAGGATCGGGTGTTTATAGGGAGATACGGTAGTTCTCATGAGAACACAAAAAAACTTAGATCATAATGGATCGTTTTAAACATTATTCACTTTTAATGTGACATATCCTGCACACTTAAACATGTGCTATAACCTGTTTGCATAGGCTTGTATTATTTAATAACGTGAATGTATAACATTGAAACCTGCCTATACACTGGACCTGACAGAAAGAAGTAAAAATCTCATTTTCATCTCACTTTTAACTGTCAGGATGTAAATTAAAATCAGGCAGCAACTTTAACCATATTAAAATCTTAATAAATTACTGATTGGCTGTTATTTTAGAATTGGACATTTTTCTAACTTTAGACATTAAAAAAACTGATGAATATAAAGATGATCACAATCTTGTCTGGGTGTTGATTTTCCATCTCAACCACAACAAAATAAACATTACAAAAGTCTGCTTAAAATTTATTAAAAACATAAGAAATTTCATGAAACTTTTTTTTATTGGTCCTTTTAGTGATTTTTTTATGGATGCATGTGTTCATCATGTCACCTAGAAAGGTTTTGTCTTTCATGGCTTTCACTTCCAGAAGGAAAGAAATTTGAAAGTACTGCTTGCTACTATTTTCCGTCATGAACAAACTTTCTACCCATTAAAATACACACTTTTATAATTTTAGCACAGCTGATAACAGAGAACTTCATAACATACACTGGTTTTCGCTGACTGGTATACCATTTTAAAAGAACAGTAGCTCATTGAGTGAAGGCAAAAATACTGCGACAACTGTGTTTACATTATCCAAAAATGCTGACTCACGTTTTTATCAGTCCAGCTAACTTTGATGTTGTGTTTTAGGGCAAAAGAAATATCTACAAATACAATTTTATCTAAAGGGCCTAATATAATGTATGAACTCAGTTTATTGCACCATTAAAATGTTACAAACATCTTCACTTTAACTGAGCCCATGTTGGGGACTAGAAAATGGCTAGATATACGATGTGAAACCACAGAAACCACACATAAAAAAAGTTTTAACAAAGTGAGAAAGTGTGACGAATATTTGTATGTCAGTGTTCAGACAATGAAAATACACACGTAGTTTTGGTTGTTTCATCAAGATATGCAGAAATGGGAAGAAACTAATGCTGGAAGTGAAATTGTTGAGTAGGATTAGGATTTATTAGTGGGCTTTACTCCAGCAATGCATTGTGGTCCTGAGCTGTGCTTGCATTACCTGAAGAGCCATGAGACATCATTCACATCTGCACATTTATTGTTCCCTTTTCCATGTAAGTCTTCAGGGGTTTTGCTCTAGTAGATTTTATTTTTGTCCTGGCTCAAAACTTTCTCAAATTCATTTACAAATTCCTGAGCTTTATTTTGATTTCATTGCGTTTCTTTTTTGCTGTAACCATCTCTCGTATGGGAATTAAAATGTGGTGCAAACAATGTAAGGTATAATTAGCCATGTCGACACCCACTCGTGATCTGAGACACGGTTGTTTTCATTCAGAGAATCTGTGCGCACAGTTTCATAAATATGAAATATGGAAGCTTTCTGCTTTCCTGCTTGAACAGTTTTAGTAATAAAACTACAAAGTCATTAGAAGCCTTTGTTATTTCCTCTTTTGAGAGCAGCTGTAAATTGGCTGTTTTATGTAAGTTGTCTCTTTCTAACACGTAATGCCTGTTGTTGCATATCAAATTTAAAGGAGCTGACGAGAGAAGTACCGGAGCTGATCTGTCATTATGCAACACAGGGATGTCCATAATGTGGGGTGGGGGCCATATGTGACCGTGGGAATTATTTTGAGTAGCCCACAACCACAATTCAACAATGTTAAAAATTTGGCCCGTCAGCACAGGCGGATGATGCAAATATCTTTTTGTTTTTAATACATTTTCAGGGTGAAGCTAAGCCTTTCAAAAAAAAAAAAAAAAGTAACAGACTAATTAAAATCTTCTGAAAACCACAACACATTAGGTACAACACAAACAATGTGTCTTTTATGTACAATATTATTTATTCCTCTTTAATTTTACAGTAAAAAAAAAAAAAAAAGACTCCACATATCCACAAAAGCAGACTTGGATGCAACCATTCAATAAAACGGGTTAAATAAAGCAAGTGTTGCTGAAGTAAGAGTGGCCTCTATGTAACATTTTCTAAACAAGAGAATAGAAACAAAACCCCAGAAATGGTAGGTCATTGTGTTCCTTTTTAAAAGGACATGCCTATTAAATACTGTGAATATTGTGCTTCAATATATAAAAATGTTTTTTAGAATTAAAAAGTAGAAATTAGTCATCTAACCCTGAAAACGTTGGTACAATTGGCAAAAGCGTTTGATGCCACTGTGCTGAAGTGAATATATTTACAGCAAAAGGACATAAAAGGTAAAATTAATTTCAATATCACAGCAATATGTCGACTTTCTTTCACAATATTTTCCCAAATCAGTACATTGAAAAAACTGATTATATACTCTATATTTAATCAATTCTGTTATACTTTTTTAATCTATGAATGTTATTATACTGCAAAAAAACAAAACAAAACAAAAAAAAAAATCAGTCCATTGTGTAATCCTGTAAGAGAAATGCTTTTCAAATGGAGGGAACCTGATAACATTTGCACGCCATCACTTTAGCGCCAACCTGAACTCTGACACCACAAACATGGCATAAACACATCGGAGATCATCATCAACAACCTACACAAACAAGAGTGTGAAAAACGGCAGCTTGAATCAATACTTTGTTTAAACAGAGAGCAGCTGCTGATGGAGAACTGAGATCACAAGAGCTCGATTTCAAAGAGCACACGAGCAGCTGGAAGGAACCTGAGTTGGGTGGATGCCTTGTGTTGGGGAAAAAGCTCCATCTGCTCCCTGCAGGTCTGAGGTTGTTCTTCAGGGCGCCATGCTGATCTCTGCAAAATTACTCCAGCGTTAATCTTGATTTGCAAGTCAAAAAATATTTCAAATCTTTGGATTTGAAAATAACCCTTTATGTTTCTGTTGTTGCATTTTGTCACACCACAACCACTAGATTCCAATAAAATATAGTCATGAGATAGATCAACACAAAGGAGCGGAGAATTAATCTCCACGATATTTTGCTCTCGCCACCATTTTTCACCAACGTCGATGATGTGCAGTGTTAGGTTTCAGTGAGATGCTTGCATGTTAGCCAAAGTTTGAATTTTCTCTCATCTGATCAGAGCACATCTGGCAAACCTTAAACAGGATTCCATGTGGTATTTTTTAAACAATGTTTTTTTTTTTTTATTGCAACTCAAATTTGTGGAGTGTCAAACTAAAAAGTGTCCTGTGGACCTGAGCTGGGGAGCTCTGCCACTCTTCCAAAGTAACCTTGGGATTTGTGGCTGCTTCTCTGAATGTTCTCCTTGTCTATCAGCTCAGATCAGTCTGAGCTTCATGGCAGGGAAGGTTTGCAGATGTACCATCTGTGAGATGTGAAAACATTTAAGACGTTCACCACTAAGTTGAGTGCAGGTATTTGTATAGTTTATAATATCCTGACGGATCAGAATTTTAACATCACTGATTTTTCTAGAGCAAAAATTGCAAAGAGGTTTGTTCTGTTTTATACACCGGTATTTAATCGTTTGTGGACAACGCCACTGTAGTGGGTCTCATTTCCAATCTTACACAATGGTGCTCCAGGAATAACTTCATCCTGAACACCAGCACCACGAAGGCTATGATGGACTACGGAAGGTCCAGGAACACTGAACACACTCCTCTCTGCATACAGGGGGAGGTGGTGGAGCGCGTGGACAGCATAAGATTCCTGGGTATTCACATTTCCTGTGACCTCTCCTGGACAGTGAACACCTCCCACCTGGAGAAGAAGCCCCAACAACGGCTTTTGTTTCTCAGGAAACTGAAATGGACTGGACTTACTACTCAGCTGCTAACAACGTTAATAGAGCTACAGTCGAAGGCATCTTGAGTCTCAGCATCACAGGGTGGTGTGGGGGCTACATGGCACAGGGAAGGAAGGGTTTAGCATGGGTTGCGAGGTCAGCACAGGGGGTTGTGGGATGCCGCCTACAAGATCTATACACAGTTTATGTTACAAGAGTCCAGAAAAGGGATAAACATTTAGCCACAGATCTCACCTATCCGGGCAATGCACTGTTTGTCCCACTTCCATCAGATGTATGAGTCTAAAACTTTAAAACAGAAACCAATAGACTTAAAATAGCTTCTTTCCCAAAGCTGTGAAGGCTATCGCCCCCTGCTGAGAATCAAATAAACCAGTAGCCCAGTTCATAGTCTGTTACATGTTTAGAAACATGCTTCTGGTTATTCTGGTTCTTGATCCAATTGAGAATTATTTACACTGTCTCTCACATACTGATGCCTATTTGCACACTTTTAGCACACACTTTGTTTTGTGTTTGTTTTGACATTCATGGGATTGCACATAATTCACATTGTTCTCTGGCTGTATGGAACATAGTGTTACACATTGTTGTCCCTCCACCACCTGCTGCCATACACTACACAGACTACTATAAAGATAAACTAAAACATAGCTTCAATATTCCCCCATAGGGTACATTTTGGTTGACATAGCAGCACAAAGGAATATAAATAAGGACACATGAAGTATCATAGAAGTATCAACACACTATATGGTCAATCATTAAAAATTATTTAGTCTTGCCTCTACAGTGGCCAGTTCCATCCCCACCAACGGGATTGCCTTCCTCATCAGCTTGCCCAGTTTGTTGGCGCCACAAGTCCCGATGCCGCCCCCCCCCCCCCCCCCAGCACACCACAGCATAGAAGATGATACTGCCCACTACAGACTGGTAGAACATCTGCGTCAGCCTGGTGCACACATTGAAAGTCTTGACCCTCTTCAGGAAGAACAGCCTGCCCTGTTTTTCATGTAGAGGGCCTCACTGTTGTCTGTCCTGTCCGGTTTATTATTGAGTTGCGCCCCAGGAACTTGTAGGTGTCTACCATCTCAACTCCCTCACCCCTTATTACAACAGGGGTGTGGGGCCTCCAGCTGCGTTTGAATTTCACCTACAGCTCTTTGTTCTTTCCTGTGTGGAGCTGGACGTGGTTACCATCCAATGAAGTTCTCAAACAGGTCTCTGTATTGCTCCTCATCTGTAAAACAGCAAACGATGGAGGAGTCATCTGAGGACTTTTGGTGGTGGCCTGTTTCAGAGTCGAAGCAAAACTCAAAAGCTATAGTGTGTAGAGTGTAAAGAGAAATAGTGAGAGTACAGGTCCTTGGGGTGTGCCAGTGTTGCTCATTACAACGTATGTCAGACAGCCATGCAGCCTTTAATATGATGTTATGTGGTTGCGATTGTGAAGATGAACCAGACATTAATTTCCACTGATGTGGACAATAACATCTATCTGTCTGTCTGTCAAACTTGAACTAGTTAAAGATGGAGTATGGAGTTCTAAGAAAACCATGGACTTGTTGCACTTCAGCCCTCCCTCCACAGCTCCTCCCCCATGCTGCTCCACTGTCTTTGTTTCTGAGCAGGTACCCCTCCAGAAATTGGCAGTTTTCCTGTAAAGCATGTTTTTTTTTTTTTTCAAATTTATCCACACAGCTGCTTGCAGCCCATGCAACCTGGAGCTTGAATGACAGTGGCACTGTGCAGGGACTGTGAGCAGTGACCGACACTGCTAGCAACCAATCAGAGCCAGACATTCTTCCTGGCTCTGATTGGTTATTTTTGTATGGGACAGGTGTTTTTCTGCAAATGGCTGTTGGACCACTGGCAGGAGCATCATGTAAACAAGCCAATTGGAATAATATGATTGGATTAAGCTCAGTCGGAATGAAATTGTGATCCGAATGAGAGGGGTGGTTTATGCATTTATTGATAATCTGATCAATAAATGCTTGTCAGGCTCAAGTCATTCTGAATGTGGCAAACAGACCCGAGTGCACATGTGCGCCTGACGTATTTCCGCGTTGGTGAGTGGCGAAAACCCGTCGGGAAGCTAAACTGTTGGGGCTCCTGATACAAATTTTCTGTTTGAAAAACTAAATGAGCCCAAAATTGTTGCTTACTCAGTAACGTTTCTATCACAATAAGAACATTGTGCAAGTCCATGCTGGGCGCTCGCAAGACAAACAAAGTTGTATAATACTGCTTTGTTTACTATTTTTTGTTGTTTAGCAAAGATGGAAGTACTTCTTCTTCTTCTGCGTTTTTTTTTTTTTTTTTTTTTTGGGAGAATTTGATAACTGAGCGCATCAGAGTGGTTCTATTCTGAATAATGCCAGGTACACACACATATATATACACATATATATATATATACACACATATATATATATATATATATATATATATATATATATATATATATATATATATATATATATACACACACATTAGGATCGGATTAATTGATTGTGTGCCCATACAAATGATACAATTCAATTATTTAATCTGAGTACGTTTCAATCCGATCGTGAAATTTTGTCCATGTAAACATAGCTTGTATCCTGCATCTTACTACCTTATTTTGGAGCAGGAACCTAATGATGAGGAGCCTCAGTTTCAGGAATCGTCGTCATGCTTGGCAGTAACAAATTACTGGAACTGCTGATGTTTCAGCGTGTTTCACCAAAATACTCTCCGAACATCAAAATGAGTAAATAACAGGGAGGGGGAAATTGCAGCTGTATTTTTCAGCAAAGACCAAATGATACCCTCTGATCAGAAGAAAGATATTATTTTGGTATATAATGGTTTATTTAGGAATGTTCTAATTATTATATTGAAAGCGTATACAGAGGTTTTCAGAGTGTATCTATAAGGTTTTCATTTGTAGCCATCAGAAGGGATATTTCAATGTCCATAGCTGTTGCTCACATGATTCCTTTTGGTCACGGTTGGAAGAGCGCTGAAAAGCTCGGGTAAGCAGAAATGTTTTGGGATTGGGAACACAACACAGGTACAATGACTGTACATTCCCAGAAATGTTGCATTGTAACCCAAAAAGCAGCCATTTTCAAATAAGGCCCAGAGGGGGTCGTGTGTTATCTGGCTTAAAAACGTTCAATTGGAGCGATTTATTCAATGTGGCCAAATCTTCAGCTATTCTTCAGTGAAATGTATGGCAGCATCTTTGGACTGCATCTAAAAATAACCTAATTATAAAAAAACTATGTGGTGAGGTGAGGACATGTGATTTTAACATTGTTCAGGCAGAAGAATGAAAAAATAACCTATATTATATGTATGGGATGTATTTAATAAACCCAGTAAACGTTGCACCTCGTGCCTTAAGTGGGAATAATCCTATCTGTACATATATAAACAACAGGGTAGATTGTGGAGACTGTGGATACGTTGCTCTTCTAAAGCAACAATGTCATTTAATGGAGGTTGACATTGGGAAATAACACAATTGTGTTTTTGTGACCCTCGCTCAGCCGACTAAGTGGTGTACTTCCCAAATCAAGTGAGTAATGGAAACCAGAGTGATTTATGTCAGAATCTCTGCCTCATGCAGGAGATGTTGTTGAAACACATAATATGACACATTAAGAGTAAAGCGATATAGTTCAAGGGTTTATTTTTTTATTAGTGTTGATCATTATGGCTTAGAGCTAAACAAAACTCTAAGTTCATTTTTACACAAAATGATATTACATAAGCTCAATAAAAAAGTTTCTTAATATATAAATGTCAGTCTTATTAAAAGCACCTACATGTACATACAGTATAAGCACTAAATACTCATTTTGCATGAATTCTGACCAGTCAGGCACATTGATGCAATGACCATTAAAGCAGGAACTGGTACTTTTAGCAGTGCTGCTGGAAAAATTAAATCAACAACCAGCATGAATTGCTCTAAAATATCCCGACAGATGACTGCATTGACCTCGGTGTAGATAAAATACATCAGACCAACATCCACAGATGACATGGCTCCATAAATCCTCACTGAGTGTGAAAACTTCACACTCCACCTTGAGCATCTTGGATTGTCTGCCTCTTCACTAAAATGTAGAGCCTTAATTTCCAAATTAAATGTAACATTTATTTTCATCTGAAAAGAAGGCTTCATACACCTGTACAACAGTTCGGTACTTTATTGTGCAGGTAACAAAAGATCTTCTAACCTTGTCCCTGGTTCTGGAGTATCTAAGACAAGGAAAGCTACAGTTACAGACTGTATACAGGAACTTAATTTTTTTCTTATGCTGTAATATTTAATGTACAGTCTTTTATTCTTACTGTTTTTATATTTTTACCCTTGTTTGAATTTGTCTGCTTCAACTTCCCTGTTGCTTTTGTGGTGGTGCACTTGAAGTTCCCCACCGAGAGACAATAAAGGATATTTCTATTCTATATTTATGTGTTGCCTCTAATAGCACAGTCTCTGAATTGACTTCCCTTCTGTTCAACTAAACTATTACCTTCCATTTAACTTTCCTTTAATATGCTTGGACAACTTGCATATTGTGACAGCTAGCTTCTTAGCAATGACATTTAATGGGTAAACAGCTGTCAAGTCAGCAGTCTTCCCCATGATTCTGTAGTCGGACATAACATTTCTGGATTAGGAAACTAGATTTTAGATTTCCTTTAGCTGTAAGCCTTAATTATCAGATCAAACATAAATCTATGCTTGAAATATATATGTGTAATTCATCTTTATGGTTTCCCCCTTTTTGAATTAAATTACTAAAGCATTTTAAGTTTGTGATAAATTTCTAATTTATTGTGGTGCAGCTGTAAATCGAGTTCCCATCATTAGGATCAAATGGGCTAAAAACAAGTTAAGAAAGCCTCTTCATAAGTGCTGACAAAACGTAGAATAGTACAGAACTGAAATATAAGTTTAATGAGCAAGAATCAAACATTTTTACTATTTAAATGTAAAAAAAAATCAACTTTCTTACTATTGTGTAAAATTATTGGGAAAACCACAGGAAAAAAAATCTGGATCTATTTTATTAGTTTAATTTAACCTTGTCATTATTTAGGTTTTTGTTTGTTTAGTTTTGGACTTTTCTTGAATCAGCCACTCAGCCACCAGTTAATTAGCCCACATCAACTCCACCTGCTGCCAGTAACTACTGCCATCTCAGGTCACCTGTTCACCGGCCTACATATACCTGCTTCAGCCAACTCAACCCTGCCGGAAAGTCTCTTCTCATCTCATGTGGTGTGCTTCAACTCTACCAGTTCCTGTGTGCTCAGCCAGCTGGACTCTTCTGTTCGCTTCTCTAAACAAAGTTGCCTGTGTCTGCATGCGGGAGTGTTGGAGGGACATCAGTCCGTTCACTGTCTGTAGTACAGCGGCAAGACCAGGGGCCCGTTCTTCGTACGTCGCTAACTCAGTTAGCTGGATTTGATCGTTGACGATTGGCATGATCTTGGATCGTTTGGTTCTTCGACAGTCTTCCTGCACTTGTTGTCATAGCAACATGTGCACCAGTTTAAACCTGCTCGAGAGCAGGCTTATTTCATGTAAACAGGATTAGATCGCAGCTTTATAAGTGGAGGAGATAGGGAAGTCTGTCGTAGCCATGTCCATTTTTACGACAGCAACCTGTTGCGGAAGGTGCAAGAATAATTTTAGGGCTTTTCAAATCAATCGCGTATTGCGGGATTGACAGGATCCTTTAGCGCAGTGCGACAGTGTAATTGTAGAGATATATAGTTTTTCTTGTGAGGCTGTAATTACATAATTAATTTGTTGGAACCACACATTAAGAGTTCAACACGGAGGAGTGACTTTTTTATGTTCATCCAAAGAGTTATTTTTTTGAGTGCATTTAAAAGTGGCTTTTTTTTAAAAAAAGGAAAAAGTGGCTTTTTACAATACAGAATAATCATTAAAGGCTACCATTTTGTAGAATATTCTTGTATTTCACTTTTACTTGTCCCCATCTTCTAGTGGGTCCTGTGGAGGCTCTGACATAAGAGAACAAAGTAAATATGAAATTATTAAAAAGCAAAAATTCATTCTGCAGAAAGTGATAGAAACATCTACCATGGACAGGATTTACGCATTGATTTGTCTGCTACTTTTTGCCAACCCTCTCTCCTGGCTTTATCAGACTTTGAGGTGTTACCTGTCGTTTTAATTAATGACTCAAATTCGGCATAACCTTCCATTAAAACCTCGTTTTCTGCTTGAGAGAAAAACTGTGGGCGTTCTTTGCTGAACAGCCAATAGCAGCGTTGCTGATCATTGTTTCTACTATCGATACATTTCCCCTTTTAAACAAACGCATGAACGCGCAGTTATCTCAGATAACTCAATCCAGCCATACTAATGATAAACAACAGGTGTGTTCGAAGAACCCAATTAGCCGGATCATGATTAGCTGGGTCTAATCACATCTTAGATGTCTCATTTGATCTTGGATGTTTTAAGAAACGTACGAAGAACGAGCCCCGGGTCTCTTTACTCCTGTTTATAGTTGCGTTTTAGACCCCAAATAACCGACTGCATGTTCAGAAACAAGCCCCCATAAAATAAGATTTTAAAAAAAATCGGGACTTAGGGAACTTACAAGCAGCTTTAAAAAAACAAAAAAAGAACAAATGAACTTGGCAACAGTGGCAAAAACCATTTCATACAATGACCGTAGCTATTAACTAGTAGCAGTAGCTAATACATGGAGGACATCTTTATATTGTCACATTTATCATACTCCGCAGCTTCTGTAGTAGTTATGTCCCTAACGGTGAGGTCGCTTGTGATTCATTTAGCGCACCACTAGATGGTGAACCAGTATGAAAATCTTACACACTGGGACCTTAACATGGGATTATTTTTAACCAACTGAAAAAAATCTAATGTATACCGATGAAACGTTTAATTTCTCTAAATGTTTCAGAGTAAGCTTATTCTACTGTAATAGAATAATTTATTGAACACGTCTTTACTTTGTGTGCCAGTAAATGTAGTATGTAGCTGTTTTAGTTTCGCTTTGAACTCTTCTTCTGAACAATTGTCAGTTCTTTCTGTGATGCAGAAACGCCTATCCTCCCACCACAGACACTCCATGCAATTATCTCCCCTGCACCATTCGTTAATCTCCTAAAAAGCAATACCTCACAGGTGTTTTGAGGCGAATCTGTTCTTATTTGGCTTCTGACCTAAATCAACTGAGTTGCTTTAATGCTGGTAAGACAAAGCGATTTAATTACATACAAAGAGCTCATGTAATTGTCTGACGGATTCATATGGGCAAATTGGCTTCTTATGAGAGAAAATCTACGGTAGTGATGAAGAAAGATGTTAGTGCACTGCAGAGTATTTCTGCAGTGCTCCTGTTGCTGTGAGGGGAGTTGGTGGGGTTACTGTGACAGTGCATTAGCAGCCAGAGTCCATTCTCTGTGTCCCCAGAGAGACCAGAGGAGGCATATTAACATTCTCCTGAGAAGGGCCACAGGATCTGCCTTCAATGCTGTCTGACTCCAAACAAAAGATGGTGTGTTTGTGCATATGCACATGTGTGAGACTCAGCCAAGCCACCAGTGAATGTGTGTGTACCTGTGAGCATAAGCAGCAGAAAGAAAAAAAAAACAAAGAGCGGGAACAGAGGGATGCAGCCTAGAGTGGGAGAAGAGACTGGGTCCCAGTATATGTGCGGCTCTGGGCAGCGAATAGATCTTCTCCTCACAAAGAATATGAGCACCACGTGGTGCAAAAATATAAGTCAATTGATAATTTAACTACTTTAATGACTGGTAATATCTAAATTACACAAAAACAAATTATCCAATTTGATATTAAGAACATTGCACCTGAAATATCAGATCTCCTTGCTCATACAGAAAAACAAACGTGATGAATGAGCTGCAAAGTTAAATCTCAATCTGAAATTCTTGCTCTACAAACAGAGGCATTATTGGAGTTGAACTTTTTAATAGTGCTTTGCAAATGTCTTTATCCCTGAAATCTTCCACATGTTGCCACTATTCGACAGGGAAGGAAAATGATACATGGCTCTCAACATTTCTTACAATCAAATATCTGAAAAGTTTGCCATGCATTTGCATTGAGCCCTCTTTACTCTGATACCTAAATAAAACCCAATGCAACCTGTTTACTACAGAACTAAAAGAAGTAAATGTGTAATTTAATGTTGGCTGGCTTTGCGGCTAAATTCATTTTTACAGTGCCTAGCAAAAGTATTCCTACCCCTGGATATTGTCTTGTTATCACAGCAACAAACTTCAATGTGTTTTATCGGAATTGTGTGAAAGATCAACAGAAAATAACGCATACTTGTGAATTGAAAGGTGAAATATACATGGTGTTCAACGTTATCTACAAATAAAAGTGGGTGTCTACTTTTGTTCAACTGTCATACTTCAAAATAGAATCCTGTGCACGTTCTGCCTTCAAATGTCACCTCAGCCTTAAGAGGCCTTTTTGAAGACCATGAAGGAACAAACAGCATCATGAAGACCAAGAAACACACCAAGTTATGGATAATTTGGAGAGATTTAAGGGTAAGCTTAGAAAACAAAGCGTTGTTCAAACTATCACTGGTGAATGGGTGGTTTATAGCACAGCTGCAAACCTACAAAGTCCTGGGTAGATGACATCAAAATTTAACTTTTTGGCTAACAAACAAAATGCTGAGTGTGGAGAAAGAGAAAGAGCAACACTACTCATCACCCTGAACACACTATTGGATCAGTTAAAGGTCATAGCTACAACTATTTAATCAAAATGATTAATTTTTCAAAACTAATACATCCACAGAACGTCTAGAGTGGTGCAGAATAACATTACACTTTACTGAAAATTAATTGCATACTATATAAATCATTGTTTTATACGTTTTGACGGGTCCAAAATAGATAAATATTTACTTCTGGTTATGAAGCCCGCAACGACATGAAGGGAACTCAGGCATTGCCAGATCGTAGTAGCTCGATGACAGCGCTGAGAAATGCCTTCTTCTCGGGGTTACAATTCCCAGATTGAGGTGGACCAAAACAAGCAAAAAGAGGGTGAGTATCGGTCAAACTTTTGAGCGTTAGTGCCGACTTAAGGAAGCAAAGGGGCTCAGGAGCTAAGCGGGTTTGTCACTTTCCTTCTGGACCGCTAAGTTAAATGTTTGCTAATGCTAACCATTATGCTAATGCTAACCAGAGGACCTGGCAACCGGCTGGCAAACAGTAACTGAAGGTCGTAACGACAGCAGGTGAGCGTGATTGCGCCACCTACTGACCAGGTGGAGCTAAACATGTAGCTATCTGCTTTAAACAATGGAGTGACAGCATTATGCAGTGGGGATGTATTTTTTTCTCAACCTTCTGCAGGGAAGCTGGTCAGAGGTGTTGAGGAGACGGATGGAGCAAAACACAGGAACATCCTGGAGGAAAACCTGCTAGAGAATACAAAGGCACACCACACCGTCAGAATCTGTGGACCTTCGAGTTGAGCTCACTAATGTTTGTTTTTAGGGATTCTTCGGTGTTTGCATTTTAGTTATCCTAGTTTGTTTTTCTCTATTCCCTGGTTTGCTCTGTATTTTCTCCAGTGCCCTAGTTTCATATTCTTTCACAGCTGTTTCTCATCTGTTCATGTGCCCAACTGTGCAGCGCTCAGTGAGCGAACTCCCCAGTACAAATGCTCCATGTTTCAGTATCTCCGTTATCAGACGCTACGTTGTTGTTGCAAGTCCGTGCTTGTTTCCTTGAATTCTGTTCATCATTAAAAGCATGCCGGTCTCGGCATAAGATGTATCTCTGCAAAACTAACACAACATAGCATGTGCTCATTTGAGAATTAAAAAAAAAAAATCTTTGAATGGGTCCATGTATCCTTTTCCTTCCACTTCATATGTATGCACCTCTATGCGTTGATCTACCACATAATCTCCAGATATTGGTGGTAACTTGACAAAATGTTGATTAGGTATGAATCCTTTTTCGTTTGTAAGGCTATATATCTTTAGAACCACGTCCCTCCTGCTTGAAACACTTGAGAGGTTTTGCTTTATGAGAAAACTGCATTAGTTGCTATGCAAACTGTAGCTAGGTGACTTACATGCAGCTCCTCATAAATACTCCTACTCATGCACTGCTACTATTTTTATTTGCTCTTCTGTTTATGTGATGCTCTTTGATGATTGTTTCTCAGAACTGAGCCTGGTATTGGTTGTGCTGAGCTTTAATGTGACAGTTTTTTTTTTTTTTTTGTTTTTTTTTGTCTCTACAGCAGAATCCACTGCTGGTGCCGTCCTGCGTCGTTTTCATACAGTACAGACGTTTGAGTTCGGATGCATAGCTGAAACATCTGGCCTTCATCTCTGCCTCAGTTTTTTTCTACATTCCACATGATAACCGCTGCATGTCATGAAATACATTTCTACTCTGCTACTGTGATTGCAATTCACGGCAGAAAAGCCAAGAATCTTCTCTTCTGTACAAATAAAGCAAAAGCAGCAGTCACATTTTGGCCGCTACTGAGTCGATAGCCGGTGAATTTAAGCTGTGACCTCATAATGATGTTATGTGCTCGGCTCAGTCAATCTTGCAAATGTCAGGATTAAATTTCACACAAGAGCAAACGTTTATATTAAAACCGTAGTCTTAAGATGGCAGGAGGTCAAAGAGTCGGCTAAGTTTGGTGTAATTGAGAAGCTGGAGTTGGAGGACCTAAAAACGGATAAAAACAAATACATGAGACCTGGAGAGGAGAACAACATGAAGAAAAAACGTGACACTACAAAGCGTCTGTACTAACAGCCTGAAGCTAGCTTTGAGTCTGCATGTCACACTTGGCGTGGTAAGCACGCTGATTCAATCTGTAAGCACACAGATTTTAATCAGGTGGAGTTGGCCTCTGAGGACCAATCAAAATCAGGATTGGGAGGAAAGATGGGAGAAAAGAAATGATATCAAAATGAATAAGTTTATTAGTTAAAGCTGGAGTGGATCTGATACTTACCTGAATTCATTTCTTTAACTCACTGTGCTGCAGATGCTTCCTGTTACTGCAGCAGGAGAGGCAGTTTCAGATTCAACATGCTCTTCACACAATGAGCAAAGACAAATGGAAAAACAGTCAGTGAGCTCAATTCATTTTCAGTCATCCAACATTATCAAACACATTAAAGCTCTGCCTTGGCTGATCTGTATCGTTGATAATTCAAAAAATATTTTAAAGGATTTATGTGAGTATAAAATTAATTATACACTCAGTAAATGAGGACATTTGAAAAATACATTTTATTGGATTTTTATATGAAAGACTAACACAAAGTGGTATACAATTGCGAAGTCGAATGAAAATGATACGACTTCTTTTCTTTTTTTTCAAATAAAAACTGAAAAGAACAAAGTGCAAAAGTCAATACTCAAGGGGGCTGAAACCACCTCTTGCTGCAATTTCAGCTGCAAGTCTTTTAGGGTATGTCTCCACCAGCGTTGCACATCTAGTGACTGAAACATTTGGCCATTCTTCTTTGCAGAACTGCTAAAACTCAGTCAGATTAGACGGAGAGCGTTTGTCAGCAGCAGTTTTCAGATCTTGCCACAGATTCTTGATTGGCTTTAGGTCTGGACTTTGACTGGGCCATTCTAACGCATTAATATGTTTAGTTTTAAACCGTTTCATTGTAGCCCTGGCTTTATGTTTAGGGTCGTTGTCCTGCTGGAAGGTGAACCTCCGCCCCAGTCTCAGGTCTTTTGCAGACTCCAACATTGCCCTGTATTTGGCTCCGTCCATCATCCCATCAATTCTGACCATCATCCCCGTCTCCTGCTGAAGAGAAGCACCTCCACAGCATGATGCTGCCACCACCATATCTGACAGTGGGGATGGTGTGTTCAGAGTGATGAGCAATGTTAGTTCTCCGCCACACATAGCGTTTTGCATTTTGGCCAAACAGTTTAATTTTGGTCTCGTCTGACTAAAGCACCTTCTTCCACGTGTTTGCTGTGTCCCCAACATGGCTTCTGGCAAACTGCAAAGGGGCTTTATCATGGGTTTATTTTAACAATGGCTTTCTTCTTGCCACTATTCCACATATGTGCCGTGCACGACTAATAGTTGTCCTGTAGACATATTCTCCCACCTGAGCTGCTGTGCTCTCCTTGTCGGGCCTGTAAGTGGACGGCCTTGTCTTGGTAGGTTTAGGGTTGTGCCATACCCTTTCCATTTCTGGATGATGGCTTGAATAGTGCTCTGTGAGATGTTCAGAGCTTGAGAAATATTTTTATAGCCTAATTCTGCTTTAAACCTCTCCATAACTTTATCCCTGACCTGTCTGGTGTGTTCCTTGGACTTCATGATGCTGTTTGCTACCCAATATTCTCTTAACCTCTGAGGCTGTCACAGAGCAGCTGTGTTTGTACTGAGATTAGATTACACACAGCTGGACTCTATTCAGTCATTAGCAATACAGAAAAACAGAAAAACTTCTGTCATGTCATGTCTGGTAGTGGAACTGCAATGCTTTGGTCTGAATTCCTCTTTATTGTGGCCCCACAGCCCCTCTTTTACCCCTGTTCAGAGATGCATCGGAGAGCTACTGGTTTTGGTGTTTCTTTAAATGCAAAAAAGGTACTTCCCACTCCTCCCACTCGCAGCGTGTTCCACTCCTCCTCATTCGGCCATTTGTGTAGTGTACTGGGGGACGGTGTAATGAATTGTGTGGGTTAGGTGGGTAGTAACTAGTTCTATTTACTTGAGTAACTTTTTGAACAAAATGTACTTTTAGGAGTAGTTTTACTGCACTGTACTTTTTACTTTTACTTGAGTCATATCATTACTCAAGTATCGCTACTCTTGCTTGAGTAAAATTCCTGGCTACTCTACCTACCGTGAGTAATTTCACGAATAAAGAACATACTTGTTTTAATAATAAAGGCACGAGAAAGGACAAAAACGTAAAGTTTATGTTGAAGTGAGACTTCTTATTTGTACACAAGCTTTGTTATTTTAATGTTATTTTCTATCTGCTGAGCTGATTGAGGCATTTGGAGGTCAAATGAACGTACAGTAAACAGAATATAATTGTCATTGGAAGAACTCTGCACTGCTCTAATATACTGTACATACATTAACTGCTGTAAGAATTGCTTTCAAGTTTATCGTTGAAAACAGATGATTTAGAAGTGGTTTTCTGCCCGAATTTGCTATTTTGCAAATATGTCATTCTTTGTATATTTTTTGTTTTTAAAATACCAGAATTTTTACACAACCTTATACTTTTGTCAGTACAATTATTTAATTTTTTAATATTAAACCATCAGCTGTTATAATTAGTTACTCAGTACTTGAGTAGCCTTCTTACTTAAAACATTTTTACTCTTACTTGAGTAATTTCCTGAATGACAACTTTTTACTTCTACTTCAGTAGAAATATGTCAAAGTTCTGCTACTCTTACTTGAGTACAGTTTTTGGCTACTCTACCCACCTCTGGTTAACACACCCAACAACCAAAAGTTTTCACTTATCCACTAGTTGCTTCGACATCCTTCAGCTTGGACTACAAAATCACAGCAAGAAATAAAAATGTTGGATTCGCGAAATTGGTTGGCCTTAAGTCCATGGCCTTGTTTAGCAGCTCTGCAGCAAATACTGCGATGTTATTGTACAAAAAACTTATTAGAAAACTGAATGGCTTGAAAAATATGATCCAAACAGAGCATAAAGAAATCTTGCAGCACCTGGAAGGACTACATTAATCTTTTTTGCACTCCTAGACAGCAAAATGTATTTAGGGCTAAAGAAAGTAGATTTTGCAGGATATGCCCCCGTTAAACTGTATTGGACCGACACAAACTGAAACATTCTGAATGCAGTAACTTTTAAAGCTCTGAGACATTGGGGGGGGGGGGGGGGGGGGGGGCGCGAGGAAGGAAGGAAGGAAGGAAGGAAGGAAGGTATGATGCATTGAGGAAGTCAGAGGGATTGAAAAAGTAAGAAAAGAACAAAAGAGACAAGGAAAAAAAAGACAGGCTCCGGAAAATAGGGGAAAGAAAAGAAGGTAGGTAAAGAGCAAAAGGATGGAAAAACAGAAGGAAGAAGGGAATTAAAAATACTGGAGAAGAAATATACACTAAAAAATGAAGGACTCTTTGGTATGGGTGAAGTCTAGAAATGAAACCTTTCTTTAAATTTCTGGAAAGGTTAAAATCAAAATCGACACTTTCCATATTCTTCCAGACTGCGTAGGACCTGCGTAGGCTTTATACTCTCATCAACATTCAGAAACCCGTCGAATATGTCGGAGGTTCAAAGAGGGCCAACCTCCTTTAAAATCCTGAGATGTTTTTTTGTTTTTTTAAAACCATTTTAAACTGGAATAAATGTGGGGGAGCTCAAATTAATCCCTCGCCAAAAATTTAAGTGACAAAATGGTGCAAGATTAACAAAAAAAGGGGGATGGGATGGGAGCTCAAATGTTCCTACAGATACAGTTGGGAGCATAGTTTGGAAGTTTACAAATTGCAGCCATATTACCTGGACATGGTACAAAGATTCCTAAAGAGGCGGCCGGTCAAAAACCCTTGATTGATTTCAAGAGATCTTCAGCAAGACTTGGTGGCTACAGCCAGAGAGGTTTCAGTTGACACACAATAAACACTGAAAAGCTACATGCCTGAACTCCCAAAGGTCCACCTTTCCTCTCCCGAAAGTTGAACAAAAGTCAGCTTGGGCTTACAGGATAAATATCTAAGCTTCCAAAGTCCACCAAGGCTTAGTTCCAGAAGATGTCCTGGAAGATCCTAGAGTAGCCACGATAAAAATCTTAAACGTGTGCTGGGAACCGTACAAAGAAGCTACAGCATGCAAAGCTAGGAATATTAATGACCCCGAGGCCTGAGATGAACTGGGCTAAGATTCCTCAGGAAAGCTGACACAAGCTGGCGTTTGACCATGGATCATTTTTTTCAGCAGGTTACAACAACAAAACGGTGCTCTGCGGTTGAATAATTCTGTTTGCTCCAGTCGTTTTATGTTGAATTTGAAGACATCATTAGTAATAATAGTTGTGTTTAGGTATTTAAACTGTTTTTGTTAAGTTTATTTATTTATGCCAGCTGCTAGTTTGCTTATTTTGCCAATAAGCCTAATTGTGCAGAAGGGGTTGAATCATTTCGGGTGCAGCTGTACTACCACTATCAATAAACTGTAGCACATTTTCTTTTAAAAGCAGTGCTCACATTTCACTGCTAAATTAAATCAAAGTATGAAATAAACGAGTTTGTATGTTTTGTGGTCATTAAGACGAAAATTAGCGTTGGTTGGTCAGACACCATAGAAAACAGGAAAACCATTCATTTCTCATGCCATATGAGCTTCAAAGTGTTCACATGACTCCAAAATACTGTGGACTTTTTTAAGAGGAATTAGTGCTTCCATGATAAACTGATTCAACATTTATTCTCTTTACATGTTTTTTTTAACCATGATTGATATTAAATATTGTGACATGGTCATGTCTGGTCTTTGTGTTTGAGCAGTTTAGTCTCAATCAGAAGTTTGTAACATGATAAAACGTTCGTCAACACTAATCGGATTGTTCACCCCTCAAAAGCAGCTATATAATTAACTAGGAAAGTATTTTATAAAACTGCATTCAAAATCTTGTTAGGTTTAATCAAAAAACACCCATGCTACATAGTAAATTACTAAATAAATAAGTGCAATGTGATGGCATACAGTTTAAAGATGAAATAACGCTGGCTTGGAGCTTGTAGGTGCGGGATCAGTGTAGGTTTATAGAACCTGTAGAACCTAACATACAGAGAAAAGCATAAACCTGCCAACTGCAGATGGATAGGTGTCTTCTCCTGGGACAGCTTGCTTACTGTATGGTCTTTATGATTTGAGAATAAGGCTGTCCTCTTGGCAGACTGTCTTTAAGAGGATTAAAGGCCTTCTGAACTTATCGTGCATCTTTTTGGCCTCCGCCCACTCACATCCACCAGG
Source organism: Fundulus heteroclitus (assembly GCF_011125445.2). Taxonomy (NCBI): domain Eukaryota; kingdom Metazoa; phylum Chordata; class Actinopteri; order Cyprinodontiformes; family Fundulidae; genus Fundulus; species Fundulus heteroclitus. Next base: position 24,894,705 of record NC_046371.1, read on the forward strand.
ACCTGCACAGCAACTCAGTGAGTATGAATATGCACAGTTGAATCCATTTCTTTATTTTAAAACATCTTTTGTTCGGTAAGTAAAAAAAAAAAAAAAAACGCATTTGATTTTGGCCTGAAATGTAGAATAAAATTTTATTTAAAAAAAAAAGTAAGATCATAAAAGAATATTTATCTCTGGTACAATTTTATTTTGCATAATAAAGTGCACAGAGTACTGTTTCAGGCAGCATGAAAGTCTGTTATGTGTACAAACTCTAAATGGCATTTTAACATTTTAGCATTTTCTTCCAGAACAAGTCTTTAATTTACAGATGTGCATTAGATAAGCTATACAATATATTCTGCTATGTTGTACCTTGCAAAATACTTATACCTTTGAACTTTAGTATTTTTTTCCACATAATCACACACTTTAAGGAATTTTATCAGGATTTTATTTGCTGGCCTGGAACAGCACAAAGTAGCGCTGCCAGCTTCTCGCATGCAGAGGAAGAAACATTTGCACATTCTTCTTTACAAAATAGCTCAAGCTCACTCAGACTGGATGAAAAGCATCTGAACTGTTGTTGTTTTTTAGTCTCACCTTAGGTTCTAAGCTGGATTTAGGTGGCTGGGCCTTTTTAATACAGGAATAGGCTTGGATCTAAACCGTTCCAGTGTAGCTCAGGCTGCATGTTTGGTGTCATGAGCTAGAATGAGTTTTTTGCCGCCTCAAACAGGTTTACTTCCAGGATTTGTTTCAGTTTCATCCATTTTCCCTTTAACTCTGGTCAAATTCCCTATCCCAGCTTAATAAAAAAGAAACCCCCAAAGCATGATGCTGCCACCACCATGTTTCACTGTGCGGATGTTTGGGGTGATTCAGTTTACTGCCAAGCATAGTGTTTTCATTTAGGTAAAAAATCGTTCCATTTTGGTCCCATCTGACCATGAAAAGCCCTTGGTCCACATGTTTGCTGTGTCTCCCCTATCTGACTTGTGCCAAACTACAAACTGGGAGTTCTAATGACATTCTCTCAACAATGTTTATCTAGTCTTCGCTCTTTTATAAAGGTGAGATTTGTGGAGTGTATGACTGATGCTGTCCAGCGATTATCCCAGATACGACGTGCATCTCTGCAGCTCCTCCAGAGTTACCATGGCCCTCTAGGGTGCTTCCCCAAAGAATTTGCCTGGCACGTCTATTAAGGTCAATGACCGTGTCTTAGTTGGTTTGCAGCTGTGGCATACTCATAAACATGCTTAAAAGTTCTTCATAATTTTCTCAATGACCTGTCTGCTGTGTTCCTTCGTCTTACTGAGGCTGTTTGTTCACTAATGTTCTCTGACAAACCTCTGGGGCCTTCACAAAACACGTGGTTTTACATTAAGATTAAATCACGGGCTAAAGACAATTGATTGCATTCGATTTTACTTAAATGTATCAGAGTGGAGAGAGCTGAATAAACATGCATGCAAAACACTTTTCTGATTTCTATTTGTAATAACAATATGAGGTCCTTCTGTCCTATTACCTCTACTTCACAATTATGTGCTACATTGTCTTGATCTATCAACAAAATCCCTAATTAAATACATTGTAGTTTGTGGTTATCCAAGGCACAATAAGTGCTGCAAGGACTAAACCAACATCAAAATTAGGAAGACATTGACTGATCGTTCTCATTAACAAAAAAAGCATGTATTTGGGAGATCACTAAATATTACGATGATGATATCGATTGCAGCCTCATTTTCCCTACTCTTCTCGATTTACTTTTCCATCATTGCAGCGCTTCCATCACTTTCCATATGCTTTAGCATCTCAGTTAGTAAAATCCATATCAGGTGAAGACGTTAGTGCTGAAGGCAATAATGTATTATTGCGAAGCAGAGTGTGAATGCACGGGATTTGGAATACAAGAGCCAACATCATATTGCATCAAAGCAATCATATGCGATAGTGGGTGTACACAACACTGTGATAACAAAAGGTTAATTTTCCAACATGAATTGACATTTGAGGAAGAGTTTAACTAATCCAGCTTGTTTGCAACAGTAAGTTTGGGATCCATGCAAAAAGCACTTTAAAAAAAGTTGCCTTCAATACAAATAGGTCCATACTTTGATGATACTGTTTGTTGCATACAATCCGGGATAACGCCTGAAAGTTGCAGTTTTCCATCAGTAGCGCCAGACTGTTGTGATGAAACCATCGACGCAAGAACAGGAATGGATCAAAACTGAACAGTTCTGGCAGGAGAGAGACGCTGACAAACAGAAAAATCTGAGTTGGTGAATTTGGTTCAAGCTCAGAAGCGACGGGCAGACTGGCAGCACACGCTGTAACAAGATGGCGGCAGTCTGCTGCAGAGAATCTCGTACTCTCTGTCCAGGGATAGCCGAGACAGAAATAAAAAAAAAACAAAAAAACAATCTAGACAGGGCAGCAATGTGCCAAGTGTTACAGTGATTTGGACCAGAGCACCCAGATCAGATCCAGAACCCCTCGAAGCAGCGATAGGTGAAGCGGGTGCGAGAACAATGGAATGGCTGCCTCCCAGACAGACTGCCGTACTGCAGTGATAAGGGAACAGGAACGAGGGGGGGCGGGGGGGTGCAGGAGGTAGACACACCTGCTCCTGCTGCTGGAGCAACAGCAGCTCCTGTAACAAGCAAAAGGCTGAAAAAGAAAGATCTTGATCCAAACGTGAGTGCAGGTTTCATACAGCAGTAAGAGGGCATCTCAGGACTCTGCAAGGCTCTGCAGTGAGGTCAAAGCCCACGCCAAGAGCTGCAACCAAAAAGACGGGGAGGACAAAAAGCTCACATAAACCTCTTAAAAAGCTCTACCAGAATCAGACATACTTTAATAATCCCAGGGGGAAATTACTTATGCGTATGCTCATATATATGTTTATGCATGTAAGTAGAAATCCGAAACTAAAACTTTCTAAGTCAAAGCAATAGATGTTTTTTTTTTTGTATCTATACTTTTAACAATATGGAGAAATCATACATGCTACTGCGCCCAAAAATGTTATTTGCTATCATGTTGGTATGATAATAACATTTTACCAAGAATAAACCTGATGAAAGCCCGGTTAAATCAATTCAGATAGGAACAAGTTAAATATACCTCAGGAACATATACGCCCCAGGCTCTCATAATAACATTACATAATGCGGTCTAATTTTGTTTTATTGCCAAAATAGAATCATAAGCTTATGTTCTGTCAGTCAAAAGCTTCAAGCTTTACTTGGTTTGTTTTCATGCCAATGCACTCCCCGACCTCCTTTATTCCTTACCTGACAGTATTTGGGACGTATCTGGCTTCTTCCTCATTGGTTAGAAAATAAAAGCTGATAGATCTAAGATTTTAGCTCAGGTGAGATTTTAATTATGTGACAAATGTTGGCAAATACTTAGTCTTCTTGTGAAAATTGGGATAGTTTTATTCTTCCTCCATGTCTCAAAAATAATCACACAAACCAAAGGTTCTGAATACATCAAAAAAGGTTAAAAGCTATGGTAGGCTTGTATAAATAGCAGCATCACTATGACATCAGGGAAACAACAATCTATAAATACTGAAACATCCATGCATTGCAAAACAATTCATACTCCTTGAAGTTTTCACATTTTGTCACATCGGCATTTTGTTACACCATAAACACGAAGTGGACAAAAAAACAAAACATTATTTTGAACATTTTTACAAAGAAAAATTAGAAAAGCATAGCATGTTTTAGTATTCGGCCTCCATCTGTGTGTAATTTAATCTCAGGCTAAATCCAGCTGTTCTGTGAAGGCCTCTGCGTTTTGCTGGAGAACATTAGTGACAGCATCTTGAACATCAAGGAACACAGCAGGCAGCTCAGGGATGAAGATGTGGAAAAGTTCAAAGAAGGTAAGATTATTGAACAAAATCCTAAATTCATATCTCACAGAGCACAACCAGTCTTCTGAAAATGAAAATAAAAAAAGGTTTTATGGCCTTTATGGAAGACTAGCAAAAAAGACAGCCATAAAAAGTCCCATTTGCAGTTCGCCACATGTCATGTACATGTAGAAGACAAAGCAAACATGTAAAAGAAGGTTATTTGACCAGAGGAGACCAAAATTAAACTTTTTGGCCAAAATGCAAAACACTATGTGTGTTAACCCAGAACACACCCTTTACACTGTGAAATATGCTGGTGGCAACATGGATGGAGCTAAATATGGCAGTAGTGGAAGAAAACCTGTAAGAAGCTGCAAGGAAAGTGAGACTGAGGCAAAGGTTTAACCTCCAGCAGAACAACAACCCATACACCCATAATGGTGAAAGAGACACACCCCAAAAACATGGAGCAGGTGTCCAAAGTATTTACTTAGTGGGTCTGTATACAAGTTCATGCCACACTTTTTTTAGATTTGTATTTGTAAAAACGTGCAACCTTTCCTTTTGCATCACAATGTTGTGCTACTTTGTCGATTTATAACATACAATCCCAATATGTATGTAACATTTTTGGTTATGATGCCTTAGCAAGAGAGTGTGCATACTGTACATTTCAAACCCAAACCAGTTTTATGTATGTATTTGGAAAGTGAAAATAATACGTATTAACTGTATAGTTTTGGGTCTCCATTTTGAAAGTCATATAATTTGTGTTTAGCAGCATTTATTATCAATTCTATGCTAATATATGTTAAGGCTAACAAACATTTAGCATGTCTCATGTAGGGGTGCGCTATTTATAGATATGTATGTGGATCAGGACAAATACCGACTCCTTGACCTATCGCAAGGGAAATTCATTATATTGCACCTACAAATGAAAATGAATACGAATTTTTTAAAGAACACGCAAAAGATATATATAAAAAAAAATCTCCAGAAAATCTCTTCAAGCAAAAGATCCAAAAGTTCAAGCCTAAATTTTTGTCAGTCAATAATTATACAACAGGAGCATTTTATATTTGCTAACACAGAATTAACATCCAACCTAAACTGCATGGTTACCATGGCTGTACAAAATGCTGCGAATCAAATATCATTACAATATCAATCTGCACAATATTGAGTTTGCAAAAGACGTTTTGAAATGCAATCATTGTTGAATGAATTCACACTTTGCATGCCAATAGTATATTTAGCTTCAGATGTAGTAGATGCACACATCTAACACAAATGACAGGGCTCAGGACACTAAAACATGAGGGAAATATAAGATTATTTCACACCTAATATTGTCAGAGCAACATTTAACAATAATAAGACCATGGCATCATTACCTAATAGCATTACATCCTAGTATATACATTACATCACAATTTAAGCAAAAGCAAAAGTCTGTGGAGAGAATCTATCTAAAGTGCATGCTAATCCAAATGTATTGCAGATTTAAAGACTCATACATTTCCTTTATTAACCTGAATTCTTTAAGGGTGACAGTATGCACCAAAAATGGGAACTTGTGTGTCTGATGTGAACAAAAATGGCTTCAAAGTGAAGTTGAAAATAGCGTCTGAGCTCACCCTGATCCATTCTTGAACCACAGCCCATCCGAACTAATGAAAGAATGAGGACAAAAACATCAAACAGCGTCTGCGTTCAAATGCTGCAGAAGTCCAGTTAAACACTAAGAGCTGCTTGGGACGTGATTAAAAAAAAAAAACAGAGGTAGTGCATTTTTGACATGCTGCAGGAGTGTGTGCAGGGTGGGGAGAGTGAAAAAGTGAGGGCCGCTGTGATCACAGAGGATCTACCTATTGTAAAAACCTCACATTTATCTCCATGCACCATTCAGTACTGTTATAGAGGAGCTTTGGTTATGACGATGCAAAAGCTTGGCAGTCAGCAGATGCGAGACCTCAGGTGACCGCACTTGCAGTATTGTATGGCATGTGAAAACCTTGACTAGTGCTCCACTTACTCCACTCTCAACCCAGATCTATTAGAAAAAGCCTTTGAATGATAATGTTTCATCTGAGTACATTCCTGTCATTGTTAATGAAGAAGCTCTCCTGTTGCATGGATGTATGAGTATCTATCAGGTTCTGAAACATACAAAGACTTTCCCTTTTCAATCTCTGCTGTTCGCGTGTTATAATAATAATAATAATAATAATAATAAAAGAGACGGCCTCATTTGTGAGATATAGAAAAAGATGATTTTCATGAGGTCAAACACAAGTGTACTGAGCTTTTAGTGTCACGCTCTCACCAGTACTTTGTGCTGCTCTCAAGATAAGGCATAAAGAGCCTGTGGACAGCTGGAGGGAGGGGGTTTATTTCCTTTATAAGGGTTATGCACTGCAGTTAGCAGTTTGCTGTAACATATCCACTTTTGTACACGCGTCTCTTGCACAGTGCAAATGCCCAGTGTCTGTAAAAGCCGAAGTGAAATTCTGCTACATTCCGTCTGCAGCATGTGTAACATTAGTCACTGTGGGTGTGACCTCAAGCCCAGATTCCTCGTTCATTCACCGTACCTCCCCATAAAACAATGCAACTGAAAATCTGACAGTGCGTCGCCATGTCACCCCACCTCGTCTGGTCAGCCCTCCTCCCCGGTCACATGTCTCTCATAACCACATTCCTCTATCCATCTTTCCCCCCTCATCCCCACCCCTACGGTCCACAAGCTGTCCCTGCCTCTGGGTCTAAACTCTTCCATATCCTGAAAGACCCCAATGTTCCTACTTTCCGTTCGCCCCTTTATCTCTATTTTAAATTTTTTTTTGCATTCATTCTGGATCGAATGTGCCGCTGAGGGGGGCAAAAAAAAAAAAAAGAAGAAAAACTACGAAAACGCCGCCCTTTTGTATTTGCTGTGGTTTCTGTCCTTCCGCCATGTTCAGCCTGGTTTGGTGGTGTTTTGTTTTACAGAGATGTGTGAGTGCCCCTCGCAGCTCCCAAGAACCCAACCCGTGCACATCACAGCAAAACGTCACAAGTTAGGGTCTCAGGGAATGAGAAAGGTACAGATCACTTCTTGTCTGGCCTTCTTCTATCCAGACGCTGTGTTTCAGGCTAAAACAGCTTCCGCTCTCCGTGGCTTTGCGCTGTATTGTCACTGATCTCATGGGTCCGTCACCATCACCGTGGCCATGTTGCTTGTAACTTTAAACTCCAACACAATATTTTGTTCACCCATGTCTATCAAAATGCGACGCATAACGTAGATCAAAACGCATCGTGTTAAAAAAAAACCTCCAAAATACGATCTGGTTTTCCATAATTGTTTTGGAAGTGTATATGCAACCACAGTAAGTCGTCTGTGACTGGCCACGCACACCCAGACAGAGACCCCTCTACTCTCACATGTTGCTCATGCATCAGCGTATTTGGCTCTCCTGTCCCTGCCACAGCCTGCCTCGGCTAGACCTGCACCAAACAAAATCGATGTTTCATTTAAAAAGCCATAATCCAGCACAGATGTCAAATAAAAAGGAGAACAACAGATTTCAGACACGGGCTGCGGGGTCTTAGACTTCCCATCACAATGACATCTCCACACACACGCCGGACCTTGTAAGACCTGCAAGACTGTACCGGTCGATTACATTGTGGAGGAAAACTCATACGTGCGGTAGAGCTAATAAAATCCGACCGGAACGCAAAACGAAAAAGGAGAAGGAAACGGGAGGCTGGGAGGAGTGGGGGAGATGAGACGCGAGGAAGGAGAAAAAGCAATAGGGAAACTCACCCTGTTGGCCGAGGCGGCTTCTGCTGCTGCAGTCCTCCGTGTGTGCGTGTGTGTGTGTCTACGCAGGTCATCCTAGCAGAGGGAGAGGAGATGTGGCAAGACTAAATGTAAAAAAAAAAAAAAAAAAAGAGAAAGAGAGAGAGTGAGATCTGCAAGGGAAAAGAATAGCGGGAGAATGCTGCAGAGAAAAGTAGAGGAAGATTTTAGTGCCGCCTTCACTGGCTTTGTTTAATGGATCGCTCGAGGTAGCGCATGAGGCTGCTCGAGCAGATTGCTGCCGTCTAGCCGTCTGGTGCTCAGACATGCGAGACTGTACCATGTGCAGCCGGAGAGAAACAGAAGGAGAGGCAGGGAAACACAGAGAGAGAGAGAGAGAGAGAGAGAGAAAGAGAGAGAGAGAGATGCAAGGGAAGGCAGGTGCAGTGGTTTAGGGGCGAAGGGTTGTCGAGTTTAGAAAGAGAAAAAGGTGGTGAGGATCGCTGACAGTGGCAGAGTCACAAAGTCTTAACATGTAAAAAAAAAATCTACCTAGAAGTATTTTTTGCTGAAAAATGATGAATGTTGTTTTGCACAGACATGGTACACGCACACAAAAAAATAGCAGATCTGCAAATAAAGCATGCTGACTAGTACAGAGGAGTGAGAGAAAAAAAATGACAGAGTAGCTAAGACAGAGAGGGGGGGGGGGCTGAACACATCACAGTAAAAGCCTTGACACAGTACAAGAAAAGTATCTGAGATCGGAGAATCCGAAGGAAATCCCCCCCCCCCCAAAGTGATTCAAAAATCCACCCTTCGTGCCACAAGAATGTAAAATCTCAGCAATTCCTAAAGTTGTCGGCATAAATCACAAATCAGACCCTAAAATGAAAACGCAAAAACAAAAGCAACAATTGCATCTAAATTTAGCAGATCTGGCACAAACAGAGAGCCAAAACGACTACAGGAGTGAAATTTTGGGAGGGGGGGGGGGGGGGGAGATGTGAAACGCCTGTTGCTGTAGAGCTCCTGCCTCTTTCTCCCAGTGACTCTACTGTCTGTCGGTCTATCTGGTCTCCTGGCACAATCTGCCTCATGTTCCTTCTTCGGGCCTTTGTCTGTGGCTGCATCACACCTCTCAGCTTGAGCTTGTGCCGCTTTGATTGCCTTTCCCTCCTCTGCCTCCCATGCTTCATGGTTTTGTAGGCTCAAGTCCCCAGGGCAGACAAACTGTGGAGCCCCTGCATGCCCCTCTGCCTGTGACACACAAATACACACACACACACACATACACGCACACGCACACACACACTAACATCGAAACAGCAGGAGAACAGTGAGGAAATTCAAATACATTTCAATTCATTTCCTTTCACAGCTGAAATCACTTAGATTATTAAGGCCTGATGTATGGAGAGGAGCAGAAAGACAGAAAAGCGGAGGAATAACGGAGAAAGTGCTGAAGAGAACAAGAGAAGAGCAGAGAAGGCAAAAAAAAAAAAAAAAAAAAAAGAGAAGGCATGTTTTTTCGTCTTACAGTCGCCGTTTTCCAAGCTGGTTTTCATTTAAGACAAAAAAAAAATGTCCCCTCCGGTCGGCAAGTCCACTATTCTGTTCCTGTCTCCCTCGCCCTCTGTGTCTGCGAAAGTGAGTTGGTATTACAGCGTGCATTTCACGGAGAAAAGGAGGGTGGGAACAAGAGAAAAGGAGGGAGCAAAGGGAGTAAACGAACTGGTTCAGAAAGAGGTAAAGGAAATGTAACTGTACGCCTGCTGGTTGGTACTCTTGTGTTTGATCAATGTTGCTGCTTTAAAGTAGCAGAAAAGGACTGTGGGGGGAAGAAAGAAAGGAAAAAAAAAAGATGAAAGAAGAAAGCGAGAGGACTGGGAAGAAGAGGGAATTACCGGAACAGGGTTCTTTAGAGGAACAGCGCACAATGGACAGAGATCAGTGCAGGCAGAAAGAAGCCTGTGTGGTCCCATTCTGTCCCTCTGCTGGTCTAAACGTGTTCATCTTCGTCCTAGAAATCTCAATCAGACAGAAAGCGCTACGTTCTGATCTGTGCTCCTATTTTCACAACTTTCCCAGAACAATCTAAGTTTCCCAAAAAAAAAAAAAAAAAAAAAAAGTTGACTCTTTTACGACGCCGCTCACTCAGATAAAAAAAAAATAAATAAAAAAATCACGCCGAGAACACGGGGAGCGGCCGTCCAAATTTTCAGATAAAACACAAGAAGGGTGGCCGGCGTGCACGACTGCGAAGAGAGCTCGACGGTGCCTCCTGCTGTACACTGTAATGCACTACGCCACAGCGAAGCGAATCGTCTCGCCCCGAGGAGGATGCAAGACAAAACACTTTGCTCGCACGAGGGCAAATACACACAAAGCGGCGTAATTATGCGCTGACTAAATAAACGCCGTGGATTGGTTTTGTGTCTGCTGTAACTGTAAGCGGTCCCGCTCTGAGGAAAGCTACCCCGTACCCAGGGCCCCCTCGTCACTCTGGTATAAAAGAGCTCCCTAACCCCTCCGCTGTCGAACCCGGTGGCCTTGAGACAGAGAGCAAAGAGTTTAAGTGGAAACAGCCTCTCATCACCGCCGCGATGCTCCCAGTACTTCACATCTGCACACAGCAGCATACCACACCGCCAGGAACAACCGGTCAATGCCTCGTTGTTCACCTTTAAGAACTTCCTTGAAAGGAAAAAATAAATAGTGTTGAGTTAATAATCATTGTATGTATAACCGCGTTCGATCTTTATTTACTATTAGACAGCTTGCAAAGGGAAAGCTCTCGTCTGACACATTTTTATCTGAAGTTTATTTACAGAATAGCGGAAGAACGATGATCGAAACCAGCTGAAATATCGCTGAGAGAGCACACGAAATCCGTATGAGTACACCCCAATCAAGCAATAAATAAGTACGTCTCCCATTGCTGTAATGATCCGAGATGATCCTGGGGTCTGTGGGTTTCCTGGCTTGAAGCAGTGAAAGTTGTTTTGATCACAGTAGTGTGTTCCACCGCATAGTTGCACAGAGGAAATACATCGTTTTGGTTAAGTGAAATTGAACTTTGTTCCTAATTGGCTGCACAAACCGTGCTCTTCCCCCTGTGGGTGTATGGTGTTTCCCCCCACTCGGTGTCAAATCTTTCATTACAGCGTCCCACAAACCTCACTGCTGCGGTACTTTTCCCTTGACTCTCAAGCATCTGAGGCATCGTCAGGATTCAACTTAGCTGTCTTTGTCACAAATATTGTCATAGAGGAGATTCCTGTCTTATTCACGTTGGTCCAGGGTGCAAATAGTTGTTTTTGTTCTGCTACTGAGTTCTGTAAAGATGTGAAAACATTAAAAAATTTGACATTTAATTTTTTTATGAACAGCTAAAAAAAAAACAAAAAAAAACACACACACAGCTAACATTTCAGAGTCGTTGGTTTTTAAGTTCTTCATCAGTGTACGGAGTGTGTTGTGTTTCCTCAGGGAAAGCTAGGAGGCTGTACAGTTATCTCCTTTGGTGTCATTCTGAACTATACAACCTACTACCTCAACCTGAGGAGCACAGGAGTTACGACGGCTCAGTGAGGGCAGGCGAGCTGATGGGACGGGCAATTATATTGTTTATCGTTTTTGCAAAGAAAGAAAAAAAAAATACATACAGCGTATTAATCATCCTGGTCATTTAGATTCAAGTGGTGGCCATGGAGCAGACAGCAGCCAATTGGCATGTTGACGCAAAACTGGTATCCTGGGGGGCGTAACATCTGAACCCAGCATTTGTCCTTATTTAATAAACACCAACAAGCTGATATGCATGGATGGCTCTATGTGTGGATGGCTGTTTTTGTTTTAATAGCCATATATGTGGCTTCTTGTACAATTTTTCAGTGGCTAAATATTTGATCATGATAAACTGTAACCAAAATGGCCAAAAAAAAACCTTTGCGGTTTGAACCACTTTGTCCATTATACCTTCTTTGAATAAATGGTGTTTTCATGTTTCAAATATGACAAAGTGCAATTATTGTGTACTGTTTAGAAGTAAGGTTGCACTAATAAAAATACTAGCGTAGTAAAGTAGTCTGTTTAATAATGGGTAAGCAGAGATGCACCGATCAGGCGTTTCTAAGCCTATATCAATTTCGGGTTTTCCCTGAGATCCAAAACCATCGAGATTGAGGCAGATGGAAACAGAATACTGGACGTTCTCAGTCCTGAGTGGAATTTTTTTCATACAATTTTTAAAAACCATTTTAGACCATTTTCTTTGAACACGTTCCAACTCTACTTTTGACCAATTCAGAACACAGACTAACCATAAAAAGAGTAATAATTTCACATAACATGGATGTCGAGGAAGATGTGACCTGTGAGTGATTTTCTTTTTCAAAAAAATTTGACATGTTCAAACCAATTTCTTTTCCCAGTGCTGAAAATGCTTTTGGCTAATTCATAATACCCACTCACAGTGATACCAACTTACTTTCACACACACAGTGGTCGAAGGAGACAAAAACAGAGTACTGCAGTTGCTGAGTGGAGGGAATTTATTCCCCCCTGATACTTATGACCGGTCACAATCTGTTTTTCTGACATTTTTCTCCAAAAAGATTCAACTAATTCTTTTCAACCAATTCTGAATATAATACATACAAGAGGTCCACTGATAGTGGAAGAAAGCTCATTCCAACAGAGAATGAAGGATAAATTATCCAAATCTATGCGTCAAAGCATATGTCTCTAACCTTTAATTATTATTGAGCTAAGAAATGATTTATGTAATTATAGACTAAAAATCATGGGCGTTATTAGTTTTAATGTATTTAATGCAGAATAAAATATCTAATGTTTTTTCAGTATCTGAATTCTGATCTTTGGCCAGATGATCGGTGCATATCCAAGGGTAACTTTTACTTTAAGAAAAGCATTTATTGTTGTGAAGCTTTGGCAGTATGTAGTGATAGATTTCTATCCAACGACACTGATGTATTTATTTAAAAAAAATAAAAATAAAAAACTTTTTATCAACACTGCAACTACTAAAACCAAATACGACAAAATTGTAAGCTCTTATTGACAAACCAAATGAGCAGAAGGAGTCTATAAATTAAAACTTTACAGTGTAATCTTAGCGAACCGGGTCAGGACACAGATCAGAGAACTGTAAAGACAAAGTGATAATGTCATCCACAATGTTACGCCATGACACAGCTCAAGTCTGCCACTTTGGGTGGGTTCTCTGTACAAAGACGTCACGTGTGGGATAGTTTTCAGCGAGAAAGCCCTGTATCCAAGGGATCAGGGTTTGTGTTGTTTAATTGTTGGAAAACAGACAAAATCAGTTCAAGCCATTAAAACTACTGAGTAAAAAAAAAAAAAAAGAAAAAAACAACAACTGGCTGCAGGATAATTCTGTCTGTACTGTTGCTGATTTTTCTGACAGGCGAAAGGCGACTGCAGAAATTGCCAGGAAGACACATACCTATAGATACGAGCTTGTGTAGCCATTCAGCACAAGTTCGGATCTACGGGTTTGTGGCAACTGGCCTTACCCGTTTCAGTGCACGTAAGAAAGGAAAACCCACAAAACATTCCAGTGTGAGACACACTGTATGCTCCTGAGACAACTGTTGTGTCAGCTGAAGCCAAAGACAGTGAATCAGCCTCCGAGCAGAAAAAAAGTAACAAAAATCGCAAAAAAAATTATACGACTTTAATCATAGATAAAGATAAATTGTTGCAAAACAACAAGCAGAAACTATAATTCGTTTTTTTTTTTTCTTTTCATAGACCTGTTAAAGGTAACCAGAAAACCTATAGATCTCATATGTCCAACAGAGGCAAGCTTTGAAGTGGCAATAATGTTCTTGAGCAGGCCAGACCACATGACTGTGAGGGTAATGAGGTGTTTGTGTAGCCTACTTACCCCATTTGACCAAGGTCAACATTTCTCTCTAAAATATCACCCAATAATAAAAGAGAGGTCTATAATCTTAAAATGACCATAAACAATAAGTGAGTCGACTCGACACATCTGAAATCAACTGGAGGTGAATATAAGTGGATAAAATGCGAAGCTGCACAATGAATAAACTCCTCCATTACAAGATGAACATCACAAGAACATATTAGAGGTATGAATAAAAACTGCAAAAAGTAAGCATGCAGTATATTCAGGGTGTGGATTAAAAACAAGGAACAAAAACGATAAATCGGAGAAAATAAAATAAAATGAAAGCGGTCGGTCGTGTAGAACTAGAAATACCTTTGCGATAATCTGATCATATTTGCAGGTTTAATCTTTTTCGCCTTTCTTCGGACGTTACCACCAGCCATACAAAACAATATATAATTGTTAGGAACAGAAAATATACAGAAATAGCGAACGACATGAAAATACACACACACACACCCTGTTCAAAATCAAACGCACATCATATGATGCTGATTGGAGACCACTCTGACAGAAAGAAAACCACAAGCAGTCTGAATTGCCAACATACCAGGGGACAGAGGCTGGACCTGCTGGTCAAATGTCCTCTAAAATCAGCTGAAGTCAGGGCTTGAGAAGCAGTGCAGGCCGGGGCTTTGGCGTAAATAACAAAAAAAAAAAAAAACCTACAGAAACAGATACGTAAATCATCAGTTTAAATCATCTGCGGACGGCAAAAGCTTGAGCAGCATTCAGAAATGGGATATTCATGCACACTCGTTCCAAAAAAAAAAAAATCACACACTGACAAACACGTGGTGGTCCATGCACACCCTTACAGTGAGACGCATAAACGACCAAACACTACAGGCAACACAGCAACAATTCAGAAAAAGTAACCAGCAAAAACTAAAAACAAAAATCTAAATAAACACCCGAAAGTGAACTGGTAAATATCCCCTCGTTCACTGCCTGTTATGCCCTCATAACCCGCTGTCCGGTCCCAATTTTCCAGGGTACAAAACCTCAAATCGCCTTTTGAAAAAAAAAAAAAAAAAAAGGTACGGCAAGAGAGAAATGGCAAAAGGTTGAATGCGGTAAGATGTGGATGAGGAGGAGGCGCAGCGCAGGGCTGGCTACAGAGAAAGTGGAATTTGTGACCAAGCAAAGGAAAGGGTGGTGTTTTCTTTTTTTTTTTTCTTCCTTTCTTTTTTTTTTTTTTTTGGTGCTTGGCTTTTTTGGATCCCAGCAGGATCCTTGGCTTCAGCTCTGTCTTTTCTTAGTGCTGCCAAAATCTGGACATATCCCTTTGTCTTAGATTCTGTTTCATTAAATCAGATAGAGAGATGGGCAAAAGATATAACTGACGAGAGAGCCAAATGATCTGTCAACAAAAGTGCAGCGAAAGTTATCAAAGAAAACTCTAAAGAGGAGAGAAGCTTCGTAAATAAATAATAAAAAAAGTCAAGATGGATGCAGGTTTTTTGTTTGCCTCTCTCTATTTTTTTTTTTTTTTTTTTTTTGGTCCGGCAAACATATTATTTCCAAAGTGCAACAGCCGAAACGTCTCCGACGCTATGCCACGTAATGAGAGAGGGAGAGAGAAAGCAGCCACTTTTTCCCCCCCTTTCCAAAATGGCTGAGAGAAAGCAGCTCCGAGCAGAGAGGAAGAGAGGTGCACCCCGTCCTGCTCGGAGGAGGGCTGGGCGATTCAGCCAGCATCTCTCCCTCGTTTCCCCCTCTTTATTTGTGCCTCCATTCAGAGGGAACGAATGGCGTACAACTGTGTTGTTGTGAATCCATTAGAAACTGTACTTGGACGACCAGCCAAGGGAGGCTACAACTGCATTAGTATGTCAGACCTAATAGGAATCTCACATTTATTGTGAGGATTTTTAGTAAACCTCTTTTACTATTACATGTTTAATCTGTTTATTTACATTACAATTGATAGGACTACTAAATGTATATGTGTTATCAATAACCCAGGCAATCATTTATGAGAGTAAAAGACCTATTCTTTGAATTGCATCAACAATTTCCATTTTGGAGTTTTTATTATTTGAAATGTGTTTTTTTCGGTCTGATTCTGTGGTCAGTAAAGTCATTGGTGACTCGGACTTGTATTCTGACCTCAGGATAATGGGATTCAGGAGGAATCACATTTATAAAAAGCACATATTTAGCTGAATGGTTATGTCGGGTTTCTATGCTTTCTGTCTGACTTCACAAAACTACCGTACATAGTGAAGTAGCGTCACTGCTGCAGCTACGCTCTCTTCAGAGTATCTCAAGGCTATAACCAGGGGGCAATTCTAATCATTGTCTGCTTTATTTTCCTTGATCGATGAAATGTCCTTCAGATTCAACATAGTCCACCAACGGCTGCCAGTCGAATGCTTAAAAATCTCAGCGAATTTAAAAAAAAAAACAGACAGGATCCTTTATTCTGTGACAAACAGATCCCACCTTAAAGACTCAATGTTAAAATCCACTTTCTAACTGAGAAGTTGATGTTTTATTTATCTAAGGATAGAAAAAAAAATCCTGCACCATTTTCAATCACTTTAGAGAGTCCATGTTTTCTTTTTTCATTTAAAAGACAGAGAAAATTACTTGCAGTCCATATGCTTTATGGTATTGTTCCTATCAAAAACTCTAAATATGTTCTTTCCACATGACTTTTTGGCACACGTTTCCACCTTGATAAATCGGTGCACACTTAAGGTAAGCTGAAGTTACAGAGCAGCATTTCTTCACTCACTCTGCAGTTCAAGTGCCTTCTCTGAAGCAGCCACTCCTCTTAAGACATGAAAAACCAGAGCGGGGCATACAGTAGCCCACTGTGGCACTGACGTTTAGCCTCAGCAAAACAAGTTAACGTGCAAACAGATGCATGGACAATTACAAGTTGCTCAAGAAGCCACATATATAGCTATTAAAACAAAAACAGCCATGCACACATAGATCCACCCATGCATATCAGCTTGTTGCTGTTTATTAAATAAGGACAAATGCTGGGTTCAGGATGTTACGCCCCCAGGATACCAGTTTTGCCACAGCATGCCAATGGGCTGCTGTCTCCTCCATGGCCACCACTTGAATCTAAATGAACCGATTTGACTTTCAGGATATTGCCAAGAACGCTGCCGGAGCCACAGAGAAGGGCCTCTCCAGAAACAGAAGGTTGCAGAAAGCCGAATGACCAGGATGGGTAAAACAGCAAAACCTAAAACAAGGCAACCCCTTTCAGAGCCTGGGAAAAAGTGGAAGAGAAAGGTAGCTGCCAACAATGGCCAGAAATCATTACCTTGCTGTTTTACACATTACGTTCCAAGCTCTGGAGGTCCATGGGCATCCTTTCAGGAGCCAATCAACATTGACCAGTCTTTGACTTTATTTAGCCCAGAAAAGCATGTTGGAAATTAGATGTTTTTAGAGACCATGTCTAAATTTAGCATCGACAAAAGCACTAAAATTCAGACATGGATAGCCCCTTTCATCCAGCCCGCCCACATTTAGACCTCAACAGACCTCTTCATCTACACGTCTTTTACATCTGACTTTTCAACCACAATTTCACACTGTCTGGATGCAATGCAATGTTGTGTTTTCTATGTCTATTCAAGAAAATAGACACAAAAGACTGGGATACTACTCAGTTACTAATGAGTCCAGACCCCACAGCTGTATGGTCTGGTTTAGCCCTAGTCACTTCACAAGCTCAAATGTTTAATTTTTACCCAATGACAAAGATGACAAGCAAAGATGCACCAATCAATTAACCAATAATCAAAAGGTGTTAAATCTCCCTTGACTGGCTCTGGTCGGTGACCAACAGGTCAAATACAGAATTATTTACCTCCCACATATCTCTTCCATAAAAACACAAAACATCAACAGCCTGTATGATAATGCTCTTTTTCTGAGTTTTGGAAAAAAAATCAAAATAAAGGTTGAGAACATATATTGGATATAAAGATCCAACACAACCCAGTTAAAAGGCCAGATTTCTGTGCACACGACACCGGAAGAACATTTTAAAATGGTGTAATTTCCCTGCCATGCCACTAGTAGGCAGTATGTTCTTTAACACCCAACAACACGTGCATGCGTACAAACAATCCTGCCTCAAAAGGCGCCAACATTAAGCCATACCGCGCATGTGTGAGGGCTTCCCCCAAACAGACAGATTCAGATATCCTATCTACACGACAACAGAGACTGGGAGGGTTTCAATACGTTACACACTGGAACTCGCTTTCAAATCGTGTCAAGAAAACGAGGGCCGCTGTGGTGTAGACGAACAGCAAAAACACAGCAAAACATTTTAGTTTCCACTAAAGTATTGTGTAAACAGAGAATCAGTCTTCCTTTGGTTTGATTCGATCGGCATAACACATCTTGATTTGACACCTTTAATGTATTCTACATCACCAATGTATTTCCGAATATGTGAAATTGTCACCTAATAGATTTTATGTCAGATTTACTTCTGGACTCGTTTTAACTTGTGTTTTTTTTCCAGGTGTAGAAACATACAGTTTAGGAATTGTGGAACAAAAAAATATGCTTTGCTTCATCAGAGCATAACATCTTCCCCCACAGGTTTGTAAAATATTTCCTCCTTGACGTTTTCTTAGGGATAAAATACGTCTGTCATCAACCCTACACCTTAGTCTAGAAACACACCAAATACAGAAAATTTGTTATCACACGTTGAACATAGCCAGTAATTGCCATAAATTCCTGCTTCTTCCTCTGTTACCGTCAGCCTCTTGGCAGCCCCCCTCACCACTTTCAGTCTGACCTTTTCATCAATTTCAAAGAAACTTTTCTTTAATGTTACTGTATCTCTTTTGTGACAGATGTTATTTTTCTTCTTTCGCCTTGCTGTACAGCACATTGCCCCTAACTAGCGTGGTTTTAAAAATAAATCAACATTGACCATGATTGTTATTTTTGTAATTTCTCCATTTACTAAGTATGATTTTCACTATGCCCTCTGATGGACAGGCGACCTGGCGACCAAGGTGTACCCCACCTGTCGCCCACTGAATATAGGAACCAGAACCCCCGCAGAGATAGAAAGTGGATGGATGAATGGTTTTCACTATGTCACGGTGTACACATAACGCCATGCTTGCAATAAGAGCATTGCCAATTTTGTTTAGAGCATGTCTCAGCCCCTTGGGAACAACCATCAGAACACTAACGATCAGTTGGTAGCCTGATGGTCCTCTTTTGCATGTGAGCAACCAGTTTTGATCCAAACGGTACTGCATATAAGGCTGTTTAGTTAGAACTCTTCAGGCTGAAGAAGTCTCTTGGAGATGAGACCAAACGTTTCAACAAAGAATAACCCGTCCAGAGGATCTATCCAATTTCACCTTTTTAAAAATGCTGCATCAGGACACCGTGTGTATCCTTCCCCTGACGAGTGCCGTTGTTCATTAAAATGTTTTGAAAACCTTTCTGAAATCTATAGCTTTTACTCAAGGATGCCAGGAAAGCCTGGCTTTGCTTCGGGTTCATCAGATTCACTAGAATTGATGGCAGGTGTGTCCCCAAGAAAACTAAATGTTGAAATAGGACCAAAGCGTTGCATAATAAGAAAAGAAAAAAAAAAACATCTAAAGTAGCTAAAGCCTGTACAACACAGTTATTGCGGTTTTACTATTTTATTTTTTCTATTCACCTCCTAACATCTTTTGTTGGGTTTTCAGTTGAATGCTACAGCATATATATGCTTTCGTTATCCTTTTTCAAAAAGGAAACCTCTTATATCCATTTATTTAAATATTGAACACCATCACTCTTCAGATTCACATGATTTTAACTTTATTATTTTTTGTACTCCCAATGACGTATATGAACTCATAGTTTTTCCGCGACATTTTACAGCTATTATAACCGCCTATTTGTCTGGAACAATTGGCATCATAACAAGCTGGCAAAGCAGAATACAAAAAACGTGAACTGTGATCAACTACTTTAAAACTAGAAATGCTTCAATCTGCTAGAGATCAGAATTGATCAATTATTACTTGATCTGCTCTAACTGATGATCAACAGGTCACATACTGAAAATGTAACTTTTTTTGCCAAAATAAATAAATGCAAAGTTTGATAAAGGTTAGAGTCACGTTCATCAATGCAGAAATAGAGATAATCATGCAAATGCTTTATTTTCTGTGAGATTCTTTAATAAAAAAAAAAAAATACTACTGGTCAGACCTCAGAGAATACCAGAAATCAGTATTGGCCTCAAAAAGCCTGATTGGTGCATCTCTATTTAAAAGCTAAAATTCACAAGACTGCCCCACTGGCGATGAATAACGTCTGTCTTTTACACATAAAACGCTCTCTTTCTGTGTCAGGTTGACCTTTTGACACAGTGTCAGCTGATAATAACCTTGCAATATTTTTGGTCTTCACTGGCCTTAAAACATTTCTGTGTTAAATTTGTGATGAATCAACAGCTTGGTGAGAACTACTCGTACAACATTTCCCCTTGGCTGTTTTTTCTTCTTCTTTGGGCAGTCTATTATCTGGTTTTACTTCATGTGGGTCTGTGCTCCAATTAGGATGGAACAGACTGTAGGAGTTTAATCTGGTAAGCAGAGCACAATAAATCAGATAAAATAAGTGGAAACGCCTTCACGTTTCTTTGCTATAGCTTTAATTGGCCCCGCAGATCAAAGATAACACCCAGGACTGCAAAGTCCTTTCTCTAAGTTGCATCTTTTTTTTTTTTTTTGCATTCTTTGTAAAATAAATAACTAAATAAAAAAAGAGCATATTTTAGTGCTGATAATATCTCTACACTAGGAATGAGAAGTCCAGCTGAAGCTAAATCTGTGACTTTAAATTATTAACTTCAACAATAACTTCAAAATATGGTTATGAATCTCAGATTATTTTGGAAAACATTGAGCACTTAAGTAACAAATAAATGAATACATGTAATAACTATTTGTCTTACACATTAGGATCCCTAAACATCCGTTACAGAGAGTTTAAACACAAGTTAAAGTCATTTATTCTAGTTACTAAAGCAAAGGTAAAGAAAATCACAAAAAATAAACGCAGCAAAGCAAATTCAGGAAGGATTACAGCCTCCTTATACTTTTGAGAAGGAAATATTCCTTCCAGCAGTGCTCTGTGCCTACGGACAAACTTTGTTGACAGTGCCTGGAATTGGCTGATTGCAAACGTTTGAATCTTGCAGTCCAGAAATGAATTAGTTCACATTATAGCCTGTTTAAATTTTTTATGAGAAGAACCAGAAATAATACTGTTTACTTTCACACCATCTGCTAATACCACCAGGGCTCACAAATGGCACAACAAATGTATATGTGAAGTACAATTAGTCATTTATGAAGTAAATAAATAACGGAGTCATTGCTTAAAGCTCTGAATTTCATGGATGCAAGCATTTGAATGAAAGCCAGCAGAGCGCTATTTTTTTTAAGCTTCTGCTCCCTTCATCTAAAAAGCAAATGTAAACAGATTAAATGTGTCTGTCTAGACAGACACAACATGGAAAACACAAAATGAAATAAAAATATATTTGAATTAATTTATATTCTATATCCAAAAGTGTTGATAGTTGCCAACGTATTTCTTATATAAAGCCAAACAGCTGTACAGTTGGAATAACATGTTTACTAGCGTTTACTACTTGAACACAAGCATATAGTAGCAAAGTAAGTGTTTTTTTTTTATCATGTGTTTTCATTAATATTGTCTATTGAACTGGTCTGAGATGTATGAATATTTCAGCAGATTGTGATAAAGATAGTAGGGTTCACTCCCTTATTTTGCTTAATGATATCTTTAAATGCCAAATCTTTCACAATGTGGCTTAATTAGATAAAAGAGCAAAACAAAGAACCAATGGAAGCCTTCAGACATTAACTGCATTAATTACGCAACATTTTTTAATTCCCGCTGACTCTATATTTTTGCATCATAAGGTTTTTGTTGCTTTTTTTCCCCCCCTCCTATCCTTGCTTTCACTGAACCTGTTTCTTCCTGCTCCTTGTCCCTTACTGTTCCCTCCTCTCGCTGCCTCCATCAAATATTCTGCTCACGCACAACTGCGGCACCCTTTCTCCAGTCCTCCCCATTAATCCACACCACAGACATCTTGGCCCACTGTCTCGTCTCTCTGACAGCGTTGCACTCTGAAGTCTTAAAGTCTAGCCCGTTTCAGCGCCTCTACATTATTCTCAGGCCACGAGGCCTATAGCTGAACATCTCACTGTACAGATAGACCCTTCTGTCCAACCATAGGCTCCTTTCCTTTAAATGCCACTCAACAGAAAAAAAAAAAAAAACATGCAGCATCAAAGGAGAGGTCAAATAAGGATAAACAGGCCTTCAAGTATAAAATACTTACAGGGAGCACAGTATTGGCTTATTTCCAAAATGTTTGCCTGGTTCATGCACACTGTAAAGATGCCATTACGTTTGTTTATTATCACTGCTAAACATTATCTAAAACCCAGCGACAATCAGATGTCAAAGCTATTTTATTTTCTATAATGCCATTATTTGGCTTAAAATATGAATATACTTGTTTATTCTACTTGACATATTTAAAATAAACGCTATTCTTCTGAAAACGTTTAACATTTCCTGAGTCTGGACAGAATCAGAGTCTGAGAACATCCAACGAAGCAGTGTTCGTAAGATAAAATCAAAGTGTGAAACTCTCCTTCTTGGCACACTGTTCCTTTAAGCACAATGACATAGCAGGGGTAAGGCTGCACGAAGAGGAAAAACATCTAATTACTGTATTAATTGCTTAATTTCTATTCATCTCTGGTATCCACGTGCTGGTACTAATCACTCAAAGAATGCAGCCAAATTCACTGTATTAACACATCTTCCGTGATGGGGGGGGGAGGCGTGGGTTAGAGGTTGCAGGGGGCACAAGCAAATGCAAAAAAATTATCGAGAAACAAAGCAATTCTTTCAGATCAGCAGACATAGCAGATTAACATCAAGAAGAAGAATCTGGATTTTTTTTTTTTGAATGCTTCTGTTCTTTCTCGATCTGCCCGCTTTAATCTGGCAGAAGCAGAAACAATAATTTTCAAATCGTCCCTTCAGCTGGATCGTAGGTTCAACCCTTCCTTCCATCTTCCTTTGCTCGGATAAAGGTCCAAGTTAGATTTTAGAAATAATCCACAGTGCCTCATCAACCACCATCTTTTTTTTTTTTTTGGCATTTCTTTCTTTCTCTCACCCTCCGCTCCTGCCGTTTCAGACCCTTATTTCCCTGCCCTCCTTCCCCTCCCTCCAGCCTTTCTCTCTCATTCATTCAGTTTAATTTTGAACTCTGCACTTGTAGACAGGCAAAGAGGGTAGCTCCATGGTTACCTGGCACTGGGCCATCTCATTACACTGCCAATTGATTCTGGCCTGCCGCCATGTCCGCTGCCCACCTCCCCCTCCCCCCACAACATCTCTGCACCCCAGACTGTCTGCGGCAAAGGAGATTTCAGAACACACAGGATGGAGACAAACAGCTTTACTTCGGCACATCAAACCAGCGGTCCATCCGTGCACTTTTGCATACAGGAACCTGAACGAATAAATAGGACCCAGAAATAAAGAAAGAGTGCGTAGAAAAATGGAGGGCCCAAAATACGTAGATTTGCTTATCATGCTGCAGTTATAACAGTTAAACATATATATAAAAAAAAATCAAGATTAAAATCATAGAATGGACAAACTCATAAACAAACTTTTTCAACAGACTAAAAACACCCCATCAAAGTGTGCATTGATGGATGGATGGATGGATGGATGGATGGATGGATGGATGGATGGATGGATGGATGGATGGATGGATGGATGGATGGATGGATGGATTGGTGGATGGATGGATGGATGGATGGATGGATGGATGGCATCTGAAAAGAGTTTTCCAAACTCCCATTTTCCATTCCTAAACTTATGAAGCCCTGAAAAATACTTCAATCAAATTCCTTATTGTGTAAAAACCCTGTGAAATGGTAAAACCAGCACTTTTCAGACCAGCAAAATTAAAAACAAACAAAATTCCGACATAGAAGAGGCATTTGTTAGGTTGACAAGTCAGCTCCAACTGCATTTCCTAAGGGGAGACTTATCCTTTGCTATTGGGATTTCACGTCATATCTTCCAGTAAATTGTCTTTGGTTTTTATCTGTTGCTAACTGAGAAAACTTTCACCGAAAATCACCTCTGCGTCGGAAAACAAACGCACAATCCCAGCTAAACTAGTGTGTCTGTAGACCACCGAAAGTTCTGTGTGAGTAACCATCTTCCTCAGAGGCGCTGCATCCAAGAGTGTTAGATTAGTCTCAGGGACACCAGACTTTTGACACCAGGTGTAAGATCTCACACAACAATCTCAAGTAACTGATGCCACCGACTCCAAGACGGCATCCTTTAGAAAACCACACATGGCAACGTGGAAGGAGACTCAAACTTTCCAATTTTACACAGGCAACTTTTCATAGCAGTTTCCACAAAACAACATTTCGATGTGCTCCAAGATCTGTAGCATTGACTTTGACATTAGATTGCTGCTAAGATAGACGCAGGTTTCACATTTCATCATTTGCCATGTCCAAGAAGACTCCTAGAGACATCAAACACTTTGTATCAAGCATGTTTTCTTGGGAGTCACTCAGACATGGCTGCTGCTCTTTCTGTCAGTGTTGGCAGATGCTGAGGTCATGGCCTTTTACTCAAGGGGGATTTACAGGGATCAGGAGTCAAAGGGATTATAAAGCCATTATGATTTCTACTATGCCTTTATGTCCCCTTACATCCATCAGCCAATCATTTACAGTCCAGTTGAAATTATAACACTCATATGTTGGTAGCCTTATCATGAAACTGTTTTTAAATTGCCAACTCTTTGTAGGGTCCACGGTATAGATGTTATGTGAATTATACAAAATTATTGTAATACATTGTGTTGTCAATAGCGCATATATTCCTCTAAGCTTAGAAACAAAATCATGTTTATTTATTTTCATAATCAAAGTAGAGACGTAAGGAGAAAGCTTTTGAATGCGCAGATATTGTGATAATTCAACTTGCAGTGAAGGTTAGATCTGGGCGATATTCAGCTTTATCTGCCTTGCTTGGTAACAAGTTAGTCAAAAACACAAACAGTAAAGCATGGGGAAGATGACTAAGGGTTTTTGTATCACTTAGCGTCTGAAATGCTTTTAGAGGTATCCAGAGATGTAAGAACTATTTGAAAGGTTTTGTCAAGCCCCCCCCCCCCCATGCAAAACAAACCAACCCCCAGATAGAGATTCTCAACAAAATCAGAGATGTCCCCAGTTTTCATTAGAGAAATCTGGTCACCTCGACTTAAAATTAATTGAAACATTAACGTACAGACAACAAAGACTGACAACACGTTTGTATGTTGTTTCGCTGTTTCAGTCTGCATTCACGCAGCAGAGCGTTGCGTGGTGCAGCACGAAGGACCCTGACCATGACAGAACCCCTGTTATTGGGCTGTCTGGGAAGCTAATAACAGCTAGCGCTAGCTTACAGGTCTGATGTCCGGGCGGGTAACAACTTCACTGAAACATGCTCTGAAACATCCGTGTGATACTGTTAGCTTAGCACGTAGCACCGTTACGCTCTAATTTAGGCGTAATTTTGACAACCTTCAGCGTAAAGATAAAACTTTACTGGTTGGAGTTGCTAATTTAATCCATTCAATCTCCCAGGTATGTTCCATGTTATTCAGCCAGTTGGGAATGCAGTTGTGTAATTTAATAAATTGGCTTACCAGATTAAATGTCAGTTTTTAGTCTTGAACTGTGTAAAATAAATGTCTATTTTTCCTCTTTATCACACATTTTTTGACTGATGCAATTTATTTTCCAGAGCGATTTATAGTCCAAAAAATACGGTAATTGTATTTAATTGAGATTAAAATAATTTCATGCATTGTAAAGTTTTAAGTTTTGCGAGTTTTCCAACCTTAAAATACGCTACAAAATATCAAATTAATTTGAAAAGAAATGCAATCTGGAAACACTTTATAAGACAAACAGATTCGATTCATATCCAGTTATATAAAACCCAATTCAGTTTGGTTTCAATGTAAACAATTTAAATTCATGCAGTGCAAAGCAATCATAAGGCTGTATTCAGATCCACTTGCTACATTCAGTCCAATTCAACAACTTAAATCTAACCATAAACACATTAAATTTTTTTTTTTTATCAAAACAAGTTTCTTAATGGCATGCTATGGTTATTTGAGGTATGGTATCCCTAATGAACAGAGTGGCAGCCGTACTTCTAGATCAATCATCAATATTTCTTAATGTACTACTCAATAAAAAGCAGGGAAAATATAATGGGTAGAAATACAACAAAAAGTTTGTTTTATTGGGTCAAATTCTTCCCTTGCTGTTGAGCCTTGAAGTGTTTTCTACTACTGCACCTTTAATGTGGGAAACTGAGGGTATGTAGTTCCAAAAAAGCTTTAGTTCACTCACTAAGGACTAATAAACACAATTAATAAAAACACTGACCAGTGTATTTGTATTATTAAATACATTTCAAAAATGAGTACTCAAAAAATAACTTTATTGTACTTATCTTCATGAATGTACTGTTGTTAATGAGCCTCCAAACGTTTTACCATCCACATATAATCTGACTTTCGTTGTTCTATTGATGGAGTAATGAACAGTGGGGAGAGAAGTTAGAATGGTTTACGTCTGTATGTCTCAGTATACCGGAAAATTGCATTGATTTCTTTATTTCAGTCCCCAGCATCTTATAATCCATTAGCAACAGTACGACTGGTTTAGCAGAAATTAATAAAAGACCTCCCCTGACATTGAATCAACGTACGTCTTTGCTTAAAGCACTTTGATCACTTTGTTCAGTTTGCTTTGTAATTCACTTCTTTAAAATATATAATGCAAGAGTGGATCTTTATTATAGGTTCACGTTAATTAACCGTCATTGCCTGGTCACAATGGGCGTCCGTTTGCATTCTGGCAAGTTTAATATTGCCGTTGTGGAGGACAGACACACTGGAGTAAGTTGTCAACAAAGAAATCTGCACAGAGACTGCTCACTGTGAGTTCCTTTAGAAAAACCAGGGATTAAAGATGGGCCTCCCCAATCTGGGGCCCCTTTCCTGTACATGCACTCGGGTTGTTTAAGGACACAGTGAACCAGGCTACCCGATCTAGGGAAGGGGGCCGGGCAGGGGGAACATTGACAGGACGGCCAAGTGGAATAAACTCTCTGAATTGTAAGAGCTCCAGCTGCTGGCCTAAAGCTGGAAGGAGCAATGAGGGCCAGATGAGGGAAAAGACTGGCTCATGTAAGGAGAGAGGGAGGGGTCAAATCTAAAAGAAGGAGGGAGGAGGATAGATTTATAAAATCTGCCGACAGAAGTATAAAAAAAAAACAAAATGGTGGAGATCAGAGAGTAAGTTATTTTCTTAAATGTGACTTAGGAGTTGTGGCTAAATAGTTTTTTGTATGCTTCTCTGAGTCAGGAATGCATAAATGAAATGCAGAAAGATGCACGTCAATTAGGATTGTTCTCAAAATAAATCTCAAGAATTTAGCCCCCGAGTTCATCAAGTTTGAGTTGGTCTATTATCAGTGACAACCCGTCACACCTGCACTATTGGGAGACAGGGGGTGCTGCCACACAGACGGTTTCCCCTGTCCTTCTCCATTCTCCCTCCCCTTGTTACCTTTCTCCCTTCCTCCTCTGTGTGCCTCTCCTTCTATTGCTCCCCTTACCCTGTGAGTGTGTCTGGGTCCTGCTGGAGAGGCTTTGTCTGTGAACATTGGAGCCCTGGCTGGTCCACGGGGGCCCAGTCCATGAATACCCACACTGTGAGAGCCGCCCTTTCACTTCACACCACTTTCTCTTTGGGAATGCCTGAGCAATGAGGTAAGGAAGCTCATGTACACGCTCTGATGTGCATACGCATCCACACGAGACACACACACACACACATTTTCTCACTTTCTCCGCCTTATGCACACATGCATACACATGGGGGCGTGCATTCACATATACACCGTACTTTACACACAAACTGAGTGAGTAGTGCAGTAATGAAAAGCCAGTGTTTTGTGTGTGAACCTTCTCACCCAGGACTAACATCCTGAGAGCCTTTCTCCTCCATCAGTGCCTGCCAAAGCTCTCGCTCTAATTAAAGACCATAGAGTCCAGTAGCGTTGGTCCAGCTTCCCCCAGACTGTGCCCCCTTCCCCAAGCATAGAGGTCCTGAGCTGAGTAGAGTCTATAAGGAATGTGAATGACTGTGGTGATTAACAGCTTCTCAGGATTTCTAATTCCTCTCTAAATAGAGTGCTTGAACGCATGACTGATGCCAGCTTTTGCAAAGGTCTTATAGATGGACGTCAGTTGGCAAGAGAAAGTCTACAAAATTGTGATAACAGACATTTAAAGCTCCAGTCGGACGTTTAAATACATTAATCTTAGCTTTTAATTTTGCCGTCAGGCCTGTATTGGGCTTAACATGGTCTTCCTATTTCTGCAATGTTTTTAGTTTTTATTGCCAAAAGCTGGAAGTTTGACACTACTCTTTGGATCTACCGTTGGGCTGTATTCATTATCATCACCATATTAGCGTGCACACTATTGGTATCACCAAAGCATTAGTTGGACTAGTGTTACATTTGAAGCCCCGTGAATTAATTCTTTGCATGTTGATATTAAACTGACTGGCCACTTCATTTTGGCCTCGGAAAAATGCTTAGTTGCTTAGATTCAACAAGGTGCCAGAAGCATCCTGATACCTTGCTTAGTGCATATTCACATGATGGTCGATTTATTGGCCACATATTCAGGAGCCAAATCTGAGGATCTGGTTACCGTGGAGACCATTACAGTAATGTGAACTCACCATCAGGTTGATGCAACAAGTTTGAGATGATGTGTGAGCTTTTTTTTGCCATTGTTCATTGTCTTGCAAAAATTAGCCATCAAAAGATCGGCACACGGTGGTCATAAACCTAAATGGTGCTCAGTTGGAACGGAGGGGCCCAAAGTGTGATAAGAAAATAAATGTCCCCCATACCATTACACCTCCACCACTAGCAGCATGAAGCATGTGATATGCCGTAGGATGAATCCATGGTTTCATGTTTAAATTCTAACCATAATATCTGAAGGACACAGCTCAAATCTGACCAGGCAAGGCTTTTTACTAATTTGTTATTGGCCAGTTTTAGAAAACTTGCATGAATTGTAGCTTCAGTTTCCTGTTAGCTGAAAGAACTGGCACCTAGTGTGGTCTTCTGCTGCCGTGACTCATCTGCTTCAACATGTGAGGCATTGACAAATGTCATTCTATATCTCTTGGTTGTATTGAGCACCACCATCGCCTTTCTACCATCTTGAATAAGTCTGCTCATTATCCTTTGGCCTCTGAGACGAAATAAATAAAAAAAAATTCCAACTATTTTCTCCATCTCTGACCATTCTCTATGAAGCAGAGAGATTGTTGTATGTGCAAATCCCAGTAGATGAGCAGTTTTTAAAATACTAAGACCAGTTCATCTGGCACATACAGCCATGACAAAAAAACAACAACAAACAACTCAAAGTCAAGTAAATCCAATTTCTTTGACATCCTGATGTTTGAACATTGGCAATTTGTCCTCATCAAATCTTAACTCCTCAAATGTATTGCATTGCTGCTATGTGATTGGCCAGACTTAGACTCGAGGCTGGTTTATGCTTGACGCACATAGGTTCCGCGTGGAAATGAGATATGCGGACACAATGTCTGCAGCGTTTATGCTGCGTGTGGCCTTTCCTCCAAAGTAGCACTATTCTCCTAGACTCTAGAGGGCAGTGTTGTGCTCCTACGCTAAGCCTTATGACACACCACTATACATAAAAGTAGAAAACAGCTGTTTCAAACTTTTTAAAGCCTCTTACTTTCTTCCAAGAGTGACGGGGATTTCTGTCCAGGAATTGTCAACAATTTGTTGATCACAATGATCTTTATCAACCTCTGCCAGAAGGAGTTCTTGCTCGTCCGCCATGTTTTTCCGCATTTTCCTAGGTACACGGAGCAGAAATGTTTGGCCACGGCAATTTTGACTGCCACAGCGGGGGTGGCACGGACCTCGTGGTTTTATCAAGCATAAACCAGGCTTCAGTCTAAGTCTAAATCTAATTCACTGTGTCAACAAGCAATTGAAACGGCGTTCGTGATAAAAAATTATCAGTGAGTGCATATTCAAAGTGTTGTATGAAGTCTAACTGTTTCACATGTCTGCATTTAGTCAAGCTGATTGTTCCCAAGATGCCAAAGTCCATAAAGACCTTCGAAAGCATAACAAAGTTGATTTATTGCAAGTGACAACATTCAGCAGTAGTATTGCAATTACATAATCTTCTGATATTGTGTAGCTCTAAGTGACACAGCATAATAAGAACGTTAAAGAAGTTCACTGTAAATCTGAGAAGTACAACCATACATGTTCAAAAGAAAACTTTGCTCTTACATTTAATAAAACAGCCTTAGAAAGAAGACTGGGCATTTTAAATATTTTGCAAGTTATCTAATAAGAAACTTTCATTGCTACCTAGCAAAATAGATAGTTGGGTTAAATCTTTATTCACAGTAACAAGCATCATACAAAGACAGTGTGCCCAACTTTAAGGGGCATTTTAAGGCGGATAAGTTTATGTTACAAAAGTTTGTGTTTTTCACAAAACATTACACTTATATTTCTGGGTAATATTTGCAATACTGCAAAGAATGACCAATTTCACCTGTAGTCTGAGTATGGCACCTATTTTTCCCACTGAGCTAATGTTTTCAGGAATAAATCTTTTAATAAAAAAATTGACAGAAATCTTACTTTTTCAGAAGGTTTTCTTTTAAGACGCTAAACTGTTATATTTACAAATATTGTATGACCGTGACATTTAAGGACAGATCTTAAGACAGATTCTTTAATCAACACTGAAATTGGTGTTACCAGTTTAATATGGCATTGGCAAAGGGTAATAATGATGATATAAAAATATTTTATCTAGGGTATTAATGTATTATACGTTTTTATCAGACACATTGTTGGTCATTTGGGAATATTTTGAAATTTTACAAAAAACTTTTTTTCCTTCTATATTTCGAGGCATGGCTGCCAGTAAAGCTGTAATGCTTTGTCATTGCTGTCTTCTTCAGTGAAGAGTCTGATAAATTTGAAATGGTACATAATTTGGGAAGCCCATGGCAGTTGAACAATAGCTTCTTAAGGAAACAGGAAATGCTGTTTTTGACAGAGGGAAAATCCAGAAAAGTCCAGAAACACATTTTCTTGCAGCTAGTAGATTTTTTAGGAAAATACTCTAATGGTTAACCAACAGGAGAGACGACAGGTGCCTGTGTCAACGAGGTGGACGGAGGGAAGAACTTGCTGAGGAGGGCTTGGACCTCTCTCATAACTGCTTGCAGTTTTTTTTGTTAGTTTTATTTAAAATTGCAACAATTTATTTTTCCTTTTAGATCATTTTACATGTATTTAGTTTATTGAATGCCTCTGTGAGACAGTCAAAAGGATGTGTGATGATTTAAAAAAAATTATTGCTGTAATTGTTTTCTCCCAATCATTGGAGAAAACAATTATAGCAATTTGGGTAAATATATAATCGTAACAAAAACACAGTCACAACATAGTAATTACAGTCAAAACTATAATTATCAATTGTAACATCTCTTAGGATGTTACTTTCTTGTATGGCGTGACAATCTAATTACACTGTTAATCAAGACGACATGAGCAAAATTTGAGCAATTGCAATGAGGGTGCAGCCTGAGTGCAGAACCTAGTGCAGGAAAACAAATAAAAAAAAAACAACAACAAGGAATCAAGGTATTTCAAATGGAGAGCAGGAATTAAATTAATTTTTCATCATTTTAAGGTCTGAAACACACATGTTCTGGATTTGTTGATTAATTAAAAATTAATTTATCATGATAGGTTGGTTTTGTTGTGGAATAGGAGATACATATAAAACAGTGTAACACAACTATGAGATATTAATTCATCCATCCATTTTCTCTACCTGCCTTTCCCTGTTTGGGGTCACACAGAACCAAAACACAGAAGAAAACTCTGGATGGCCCATCAGTCCATCACAAGGACAACACAGCAAGACCAGCTGAAAAGCACACAGACACTCACTCCTGTACCCATCAGGAATGCTTTTAGACCAGGGGAGGATGCGCTGCTGTTAAACTCTTACTGAAAAAATATTTCTCACTTTTCACACATAGTATAACTGGGTGTGACGAAAAAACGAGCACAAGACCAAATGATTCATAGACTCTGCCTTCAGAGGAGAACCCCTCCCCTTTGATGACATTCGAATGAGCAAACCCAGATCCTGGAGTAAAAACCTCCCTTTTAGAAGCTTGTATTGATGTCACAGATGCTGCATCCTCTTAGTCGCTGCAATCTGCGGTCATGCTCTTCCCCTTCTAACAAGTTATTTTTCATCTTGGACAGCACGCTCCGGAAACGTGTCAGTAACTCATTTCAATAAACGATTAGGGGAGCACACTACTTTGGAAAATACCAAAAGGATGCGGCCGTTGCCAGACTGTTACACACGTCTGCTGCGGAGGAGGGAGGCAGGGAAGAGCCAATGAGCTAAATCTGTGAAATGGGAGTAATTGCTCTGAAAGAGTTCGAGTCAGACACAGACAGTAAACAAATAGCAGAAAACAAGCCTATTCCAGACTATATCAGAGCAGCATGATGATAAATAATGCATTCTAAATCAATCTATTTCTGGGGAAAAAAAAGCTATTTACGGATTGAGTTTCTGTAACTGTAAAACAAACTGTCAACGCTTCTTACTTATGAAGCGCAATGAAGGCTGACGTCCCTTTATATTTTTCATCCTACTAAATGCACCACAAGCAGAGGACGATTTTCCATTTATATAGAGGCAACAAACTATGGAGTCGGCTTTAGATGCTCTTAAGTAGAATGTTACAGAAGATATCTGAAACAGTATTTAATCGCTGTGGTAACATATACTATATATATCTAAAAGAATATATAAATATATATTTCTATCTATATATTTTTCCTAAATGAATACATTTTTAAATGGAAATATTTGTTTAAGACTTTGTATATAATAAATGTTGACATGGCATTACCATTCATTGTGTTTTTATACATTACAGAGGCTCTTGGAGTAGTCCGCCTCTCTCCTTGCAATGTTCCCACTGTTTCTCACTGTCTCTGTGGATTTTATTTTGCTAAAATACAATAAATGTAGAAGTGGCTTCAACTAACAGAGCTAATAAATATGCAATGGCGACTGAATGTTGTGCTGACTGTAGGTTTAGAACCTAGCATTGAACAGGCTTGTTAACAGGGCAGAGAGGCCTATTTAAAACAAACTTCACAGTGAACACGAATAAAGTGAATAAAGGATCCAAGCCGCTACTCTAAACCAAGACAACAGATTGGGAGAAAATAAGATTTGCAAAAAGCTTGACGCTGAATAGAGTAAACCAATATGCCTGTAGAAGAAGAAACTCTTATCTGACTTCTGA
Organism: Fundulus heteroclitus; assembly: GCF_011125445.2. Classification (NCBI taxonomy): domain Eukaryota; kingdom Metazoa; phylum Chordata; class Actinopteri; order Cyprinodontiformes; family Fundulidae; genus Fundulus; species Fundulus heteroclitus. The sequence goes on from NC_046371.1 coordinate 24,927,932, forward strand.
GTGCTTCGGTTTTCTTTTCACACTGCAAAACATTTAAAAGAGGCCAAGTTATTTCCTCTGCAAATTTTTATGCGTTCATCGTCCGTGGCAACCGTAACTCTTGGCTGTCGGACAAATATTCCCTCCCGGGATCACCATTTCAGTGGAGCTATCAGGAGAAGATGTTCACCCAATTCATTCATGATGAATATTTCCCTCAGTGACAGATATCACGTTACATTAGCTTGCTCGCATTGCTGTAGGTCAAACCAGGCTAACAATACACCTGAAGGGCTGGAAAATGTAAAAGATACTGTGACAATGGACACTATTAGGGCCAAGCATTGTTTTTCAGTCTTACAGTGTGGACACAATAGTCAAACATGATAGCCAAAACTACAAAACACAGTTCAAGTGAAGGGGTGTACTTGCAGACCCATTTGAAGAGCCTTCGTTGTATTTTATTGTGTTTTATGTGATAAACCATAAGATTTGTTTTACAGATAAAAATGTAACCCTGAATGAAATCCAGTACGACTAGTTGCTTGTGTATTTAGTAGGAAGAATCAACCTTGTAATTTAATGTCTGTATAAATCCAGTATAGGATCCATATATAAATGTTCCGTGGAGGCCTCCTGGGGTTTGTTAGAGAACATTGGTAAACAATATCAAAAGCCCTAGAAACACAGCAGACAGGTCAGGGAGAAAACTATGGGGAATTTTACTGAATGGTTGGGTTGTAAAACCGCATCAAAAGCTTTCAACGTCTCACAGAAATGTTCAACCCATTGACGGAAAATGGATACAGTATGGCACAACCGTATAAAGAGAATAAGCATAGCTACCAATAAACCTAGGGTAACTCTGGAGGAGCTCCAGAACTCAGGTGGGAAAATCTGATGACAGGATAACTATTGGTGGTGCGCTCCATAAACCTGTCTCCTGTGGAAGAGTGCAAAATAAGACATTTTTCAAACAAAGCCATAAGATGTTCACTGCCCAGGTCGCAACAAGCCAAGACACAGCAAGTGTGTGGAAGGCGGTGCTATGGTCAGATGAGACCAAAATAAGACTATTTGGCCTGCATGTAAAATACTACGTGTAGCAAAAACCTAACATAAACATCAAAGCACCCTAAATACACCATCACTATAGTGAAACATGGTGGTGGGGAGCACCTACTGTCGGAATGCCTTCCTTTAGCAGAGACAGCCAAGATGGCCGAATGGCCTCTATAGGACTTTTGCTGGAGAGCAAGCTGACCGCGAGGACACGCCTACGGATGATTACGCTCCTCAGATCTCTGGAGATTTAAGGTGTGGTTGGGCAACCAGTCTTTACCTGATGCTCAACCTACCTGGTAGGGTCAAGCCATCCTAAAGCATTGTGGGAAATGTTGACCTCTTTGAGAAAATTTGTTTTTTTTCCTGTTGCGATATCCTCCCTTGGGTTCGCCTCGTGTTTTCCTGTGCTTCCGAGGTTTGAGTTGTTTTGCTGGTTCCTGACAACAACTGAAAAAGCTCCATGTTTCAAAGCCTCCAGGATCTTTCCCACAGTAAACCTCTGCAGTCCCTGCAAAAGTTCAACACTCAGTCTTCCTTAGGATCTCAAAACCTCAAATTACTCGATCTACACTGGACACGCTCTCTGGAAACAAAACACTTCTGAAGAAACCCTTCATCATCGTAACCCTTCTTGACAGACCGTCTCCCCCCTAAACGGTGAACTGTTACCCCTTCTCAGCCGTCTAGAGAATTTCTCCAGTCATCTTCCTCAACCCTATAATTTCTCCCTTCTTCTAGACGCAGATGTGACCTGTAGTCACAGTCTAATTTCATCCCAGATTCATTTCACCTTTGTAAATAAACTTTTTTTAACCTGCATCCAGGTGTGATTCTGCATATAGGGTCCGGAAATTAAACAAGAACATGGCAGAAAGTTGTTTGTTGCTGGTATGAAGTAAGTTCAATAAGTTATAGGTTGTAGTGTTTAGACTTGCCAATTTAAAATGTTCCACTGGAGACAATTTTGCTGGAATCGCTTGAGAGTATTTAAACAGTATTCAATTGTTCAAGGAGAGACAACCAGGTGGCAGTTGATTTTAAGTTTAGCTTTGTTTATTTAACTTTTGGGTTAAAATTCCTATTTGGAGTTTGGCAAATCCCGGATACAAGCAGTTGAAATGAGTTTTCTCCGTAGTGTGTCTGGGCTCTCCCTTTAGAGATAGGGTGAGGAGCTCAGTCATCCGGGGAGGACTCAGAGTAGAGCCGCTGCTCCTCCACGTCGAGAGGAGCCAGTTGAGGTGACTCGGGCATCTGGTTAGGATGCCTCCTGGACTCCTCCCTGGTGAGGTGCTCTGAGCACGTCCCACCAGGAGGAGACCCAGGGGAAGACCCAGGACACGCTGGAGGGACTATGTCTCCCGGCTGGCCTGGGAACGCCTTGGGATTCCTCCTGAGGAGCTGGCCCAAGTGGCCGGGGAGAGGGACGTCTGGGCCTCCCTACTGAAGCTGCTACCCCCGCGACCCGACCCCGGATAAGCGGATGGATGGATGGATGGATGGATTTTGGCAAATGTGTGTCACGATTTTTGTAAATAAACCACCTGCTACACTGGACAATGACCTACAGCACTTCTTCAGTCTGTATAATATGATTGAACTTGATTTTGTAAAGTGCCTTGAGATGACATGTTTCATGATTTGGCGCTATATAAATAAAATTGAATTGAATTGAATTGAATTGAATTGAAATTGAATTCAGTCAATTTGGCCAGGCAATACCACAAAGAGACACAATGGAATGGTTTAAATTAAAGCGTAGTCATGTTTTAGGGTGGTACATACATAAATCCAATTAAATTAAGAATATGTGGCAAGTGTTTACAGAACTCTCTCTCCATCAGACCGGCACCAATGCCAGGCTCTAGATGTGAAAAAACGATAAACATACACCCAAAGATTTGCAGCTGTCACCGAGGAAAAAGGTGATTGAGTATTGATCAGGGAGGCTGCGTGCAAAGGCATACCGCGACATTGTGTTCTGGTAAATAAAACACTCAATACACTTAAGTTTATGGTTGTAACCAGAGAAAATGTAAAAAAGAAAAAACTCCAAAGGGTGTGAATACTTTTGCAAAGCACTGTAAACGTGGCTGAGTACAGTGCTAAAGTGAAACAGTTTCACATGATTACATTCAAGGTCAACTGCACTGTATGCTAGCTGCAGGCCAGCAGTTCAGAAACATGTTCACACTCCATTTCTATAGAATGACTCATTTAGTTATGAGAACAACACGTTGGGTGTGTTTTTCCAACAACATCAGACATCATTCAGAAGCCATTATGAGGGCACGAAAGTCCCTAACTTCACCGATCGGGTAATCGAGTGACTGCATGCGCACCACGTTGCGGTGTGTAGACACTAATACAGGAAACTGTGGTTTCCAGAGCTATTGTGTTTTCCTCATGACTCAGCTGCACTTTTACTTGTAGTGAGCCAAAGAAACAAACTGGTCAGTCAACCCCAGTTAGAGGACAATGAGTGCTGCCCGAACCGTATTATTGTGCACAGAGTTCAAATCAGCCGGACACGGACATACGGACGGATTCTGGCAGAGCCGGGGCGGGCATGTGTTTCACAAGCATTGGCATGCAACGCTTTGAGCATCTGCTTTTCATTTTCTTTGTGTTATTAATAGAAAGGTCTAGCAAAACATTGCTCTGAAAGATGAAAAATGCCTTTCAACATTTAAATAAGATTGGTAATACGGTTTAATCAGCAGTATCTTAGCTGGTAAACATTACCAAGGTTTTGCATTTTCTGTCAGCCCATTACTGCTTTGGTTTGCTCATGGCCAGTGCTAGAAATGGAAGAAGAGCCTCATTGGAGTGATTTACAAAAGCTAAAACTTCTTTCGAATTGGTTCTATAATCACAAGCAAGGGTTTCCCTGATGTAGCCAATCAACAGTAAATAAAAAAATAAAATAAAAAAAAAATAAGTTTGGGAGTATAAGAATATGTTAGAAATTTTCCTAGAAGGCGTTTTATCCCAGAAAAGTTAATGGACACTTTGGAGGCCAGGTCAAAGGGCAGAAAAACAGGACAATGGCTCACAGGATTTCTAAAACATAAATACCAAAACAGTAATTCACTGGAAATGCAACCAGAAAGAGTGAAACACAGCTGCACTGCACTGCAGAGCAACAACTGAAAAACTGCATATTTGTTCCACCAACTATGGGCTCAAAATGTTATAACATACTATTTGTATGACCACTAAAATGGTCAAAAGGAGAAATTATTCTGGTAAATTTGCCCTTTACAAATACTGGGAGAAAAGCACAAAACAACACTCTCCGATCAATAATGCATGACCCCAAAAAGTGCAAGTAAATAGCCTCTATACAATATCTAAAACCCATGTCAAGGTCAGTGAAACAGCTTTTTTTCCAAGCCTGCTCAAGATTTAAACTGACCTAAAAGCTGCAAACCATCCTAGAGTTAAGCTGTGCAAGCTGATAGACACACTGGTCAAGCTTTTTCTTTTATCTTGTTTTTTTTTTTTGTTGTTGACCAATCCGCATACAATCTCATTTTTGTTAACTTTGTTTAAAGGAGAGTTTAAAAGGTTTGTCAAGAAGAGGGGAAAAATAAATTTAGAGGTTTGACTAAACTCAAAACAACATGGATGAGAGAAGTTTTTCAGATGCAGACTGAAAAAGTTCAGTTGCATTTAGGCAACAAGACAAAAGAAGGACTTATCTATTTATCGGTATCTGATACCAATGAGATGTGATCAAGAAAAATCTGACGCGGTTCCAAAAACTGGTCAACTGATTACCAGACAGATAATAATACACAGGGGGAAAAAAAGCATGTTATGCCTACACAGGGGTCATGATCTCCAGGTGTGGGATTGTGAAAAAGAGCCCGAACAGAACCACCCAGTAACGTCTGCGTTCGATACGCAGACTCAATCAGAACAAGATCAACAACAATTAGCACACATTTTCATCAGGGACACCATACTGCCGTAATGTTTTCTGGGAGAAGAGCTTGGTAACAGCAAAGGAAAATACAGTTTTAGAAAAACACCGAGGCCAGTAAGAATAGCAGGAATGATCTGAGGGAGCCTCGGGTTTCACTTCTGATCACGACACACGTCGAAATGAAATGGAAATGTTGATACAGCTGTTGTGACATTTCAGAGAAATAAAAAAAAAAAAGAAAATTAGAAATTCTTGTAACGCAGCTGGTATGCTTGCAGGTGTTTAAACAATGCAGCCATCACCAGCAAACACGGTATCATGATTGACTTTTCATAGTCAGAAGGCTGCTCCAGGTTTACCGGATTTCAGTGTACAGACGGTATGAGACCGGAGTTCTACCTAATAAATGATCTGATCTTCGCCAGGTTCTAATAAAATCAAAAGCCAGACATCATGTGCACAAAAGCCCCCGCAACCGATTTCAGCTTCCATCTATTCATTTAAAGAAAATACCAGAACATTTTGTGAAAAATTAGAAACCTAAAATGCCTAGATATGTCCATAGTAAACCCTAAGATTTAAACAGTGTTGTTGTTTTTTTTTTATATTTGTTTTGTTTGTATAGAGCAGACAGAGGATCCTGGCAGTGTAAACTTATATAGTTTATTTTCTATCACTGTTAAATGTTCTCTGAGATAAAGGATTTTCACATTTAAAGAAAAAACAAACTGCATATGTGGTTTCATCTGTTTACGCAACTAAACCATTTTAGGACTTTTAAATTCATAATACATAGATACATCATGACATAGTTTAAACATGTAGTAGTTTAAACATATCCTATGTTAAATATTTTTTTAAATGTTAGTTTAAAATGACAATTTAAGTCATGAAAGTCATCTTTAGTGTCCTTCATCTTAATTAAATTTTTTTTTGTTTTTTTTAGAGGAGTAGCCTATAGACATGAGAGACAAACACTGAACATCTAAAGCTTGTCTGAGGCAAAAAAGACAAATATGGATTTACCATATATATAGTTTATTTACTCATTTCTTTTTTGTCTGCCGAAGAGGTTTAAGGATGACTTTTTTTATTGAACCAAAACGCGTCGCATATCTGATGCAATCATAGTGCAGGAGTTCTGCTGAGGAAATCCTTGCCTGAAGTTAAAAAAAAAAGTCTATGTGAGTCCGACTCTGAATAACCAAAACATTAATCCCATTAACAAAAAGTCTGGGATTGTAACATGACCACAGTAATATTAAACTTTTAATTGGAGTATTTCTCATACAGCTCCGAAACGTCAAGATTTTATATTGACTCATTCTCACATCTTGAATTTCAGAGTCTTGCGATATTGATTTGTGATTACAGTTGTAAAAAAAAAAAAAAAAAAAAAAAGATGTGGGCAAAACTATCTCTCTCAAAAGAAAAAGGAAAAAAAAAAAGAAGAATTTCTGCATGTTCTAACCTTGATTCAGTTCCCTGTCATGTAAACGTACAGTGAATACGGAACATCGTCTTGTTTCAGGACTACTCGTGAACATGGAGGTCCCTCTGATGGCTGGTTTCTGACGCCTGACGTGTGTCCTCTCAAGATCGGACCACCATGCTGTGTCCGACAAGGCAAAAGGCTTCGGATCTACTGTGACCGAGCGGACGGGCTATAAGCTGATTAGCTATATCCTTCCTCTGTTGATTCTTTGAGAACCGACAGAGGCTGAGCTGTGGGTGGTGTACAGTAACAACAAGGCCCTCCACATTTTTGAGGCAGTAAAATGCACTTTTTAAACTCAATGAGATTCACCAGACTCTGCTCTCTTCCTTTTCCTGAATAAAATGCACTGATTAGAGTGAGCTGTAGTCATTGACATTCTTTATGAGGTAGTGTTTGTCTACCTTAGATTATTGATACGTTACAACAATTTAACCAGAAATCAAGAGGAAAAGTGACTCAGTGACAAACGTGTTTTCTTTTTGATAAAACACAGACCAATTTTTCCCGTGGGGTTTCCCTTTCTTTGTTCCTTTTACACCAGTGAAGGGAAAACCCTGCGTTTTGGCAGGAAAGTCAGACATCCTATGAACCCCCCTCGTCAGTAGCAAAAGTTAAAACACTGGACATCTGCACGTATCAAAATGAAAGTATAAATGCTGAACGATTGAATTTTCTAAACTTTCAGGCATTAGCTAATGCCATAACTAGACTTCAATTAATTTGCTATTCGGCCATTTGACCCCTTATGAGTCCTAGACCCCAAATACGTGCATTTTGAATACATTTGTTGTATTTATTTGTGTGTCTCCCTCTTAACTGCTTCTGCCTTCTTTGCTGCAGTGCTCTGTGATTGGTTGAATACGTGTGTCAAGCGCTGTCAGGAAAAGGCGTCTTATTGGCTGCTGGTTCAACCCCACTCCACACCCCACCAACCAGACAACTCCCCAGGCCGAGGCGTAAATGAGCAGGCAGACAGATGAGTGGCTCAGGTGGGGTTTCGCCGTTAAAGAGAGGGGAAGAAACGCTCTGCGCCACCTCGGGGAACACATCGCCGGCGTGGGGACAGCCGAGCAACCACAGGAACAGAAGCGTTTGTTGCCGTCGATGGTTAAACAAAAGCAAGAATTAAAAGCCTTTGAATAAAAATCACTTTTTTATTGCAGAAGCATAAAGTACCAGTGAAAATATTTGATAGAATCCAACTTTTACTTTGATCACTTGTGACTTTTTTGTTCAGAATCGACGGCGCCACCGTTATTGTCTCTCTTGGCACATCTTATAAAGCAAATAAATAATAAGCAAATAATAAAAAACTTTGTTTTCCTGAGGTATGAAAACGTCGTGAAACAAGAGACCCATTTCTTCCATACGCTGGCCACAAGGCTAGCCGAGGAACAGTATTTCTCCAGCCACGCTGCAGTGTGAGCATGTTAAAGAGAGGTAAAAAAAACAACTAAACTCAACACTTATTGTTAGACAACTGCAGCAGAAAGCAGCGTCTTGGAGTCACTGAGAGTCCGTGATAACCACACAACACCATCTTCATCCTAACTGGTTGTTTTGAGCCATGTCAGAAGAAAGAAAAATGCATTTTTGTCCAGCTAATGACAACAACTCTCTGGACAGAGCATTTCTGCAACAAGCGCTCCAGGTGGGTTTGGCGTGTCACAAACTACGAACATGTAGTGAAAAACACCTCATGCTCTCGCTGAAAGCCTGAGCTGCAGCGTCTATAATGCTGTGAAATACTAGAAAGTTTTCCATTAAAATCTGATGGAGTCTTAACAGTAAACTGATACGGGTCATCAGCAAGGATATGATCCTAACCATCGGGTCAAATCCAAACAGAAATGGTTCGCCAGATAATAAATCAGCCACCACTGACACAAGCGATGAGGGGCGGGGGACTTAAAATTTTATCACAATATTTTGTGGCATTCATTGCGAAAACAGTACAAGTGATGAAAAACACTTTTTTTTTTAATCAAGTCTTTTTCTAAACACATCTGGCACCACATAAAGTCCCATAAATGCTCTAAAAATTAAACATGCCCTTTATCAAATAGGTGACTTCAGTACACCAGCTGCATTAAGTAGTGCAATTATACTAGTAATTGCATTCAATCATATTTTTCAAATGCACTATTTATTGACGCTCTGATTTAAGCAACAGAAGAAAAAAAAAAGAACTGTTCCTACAGCAGAGTAACAATCCCTTCTTGGGGTTTACAAACGGCATCAATCAGGTTCTCATCATCATTAGAAATAATAATTCTTGCTCCACTATTTTTTTTCCTCAGTAACAGCACACATTACAACATTTGCCCTTGCATGCTGGACATCACCCAGAGATAAACTCTAAAGGAAACCCGGAGGATGAGGTGAAGACAAGAAAACATAAGGAAGGACCCAAAACTCTCAAGGATATGGTGGGCAGCTTCAGTCTTCGCAGGCTGGGGTCCGGAAGTTTTTAATTGTGTCCCTGCTAAAACGCCTGAATTAATTAATTATTATCGTCAGGCTGCCGGCAGGTTCTGCAGGACACTGATCTTCGAGGACTGGAGTTGCCCACACATGAGCTAGAGAGACTGTGCTACGACGAACGGTCAAAGATCCCCGTCTCTCTGTGCTTTAACCATAAAGGAGACGACTCAGCATTGTCTTCCTTTTAGTATGATGTTGTACAAAGTATTACCAGCAGGGGTGCCGATAACTGTGCCACCAGTGATTTAGGTAAAAACAGTTATTTTCTAATACGTATTTCCTCCACGCAATAAAATCTTTAACCTAACAGTATGTTAGTGCAACAACACACATCTTTTATCCACATCTTTATATCACTTCATGTAATCCGTAACAAGTATCTGTTCTGGAAAGTGACAATGAGCAAACGATGTACATGGGAGGACTTAGAAGGTAAAGGGCCTGGAAGTGTTGATTAAGACTTCAGAAGAGCAATAGCTCAATTATAAAGGATTATAAACTTATGGCAGAATTTATAAAAAAATAAATAAATAAAAACCTACTCTAACAGTACTCCAGCTCACTTTAGGGTAGCCCAACGAAGCTCAAATCTGACAGACACCATACACCGACATTACAATCCCACACTGGAACAAAACAAGAAATCTGGGTCAAGTCATCGCTTTGTGCCACTCCATGTCGTACGCCGCGACTCTAAACAGCTGCAAGAACACGCGGGATAAAACCCCAGCCCAGACGCACACAGAAAAAAAAAAAAACAACAGACACGCAGGTTTGTTTAATGTAGAGATGCAAACAGCGTTGAGCGTCTCTTAGTCACGGCAGAACAAAACTCAGCAGACATGGACGATAAAAAGGGAGTTTTGCCAAAAGCAGCTCTGCCAATATTGTAGTCTGTCACACAGCAGTAGGTGTGATTTCCACCTGCAGGCCAGACAGGAAAATAAAGCTCTGTGAGGATTCAACTTACCAGCGGGACTTGGTTGGCGCTCTCTCCGTCCGCTGCAAGAGCTCTTTCACCCGCCTAAAAGAAAAGAAAAACACAGACTGAAGCAGATGTGATTGTCCGAGTCGCAAAAAAACGCCGTCCGAAACCGACGCCGTGATCCTGCTGACTCTTTTGTGTTGTTGTCGTGTTGTGTTGTGTTGTGTTGTGTGTGCCGCTCCGCGTACACCCGTGCTAATATGACGTCTAATATTCAGATCAGAGCAAGAGTGGCTGTTTCGCAGATTGAGGTCAGGATTTGGTACAGGGTGTTATGTAACTCGATATATGGGCCAGAATAATAGTATTACATATGAGACGGCAGTTCAGATGGAAGTCACGCCGGAGAGAGTCACGCCGAGACGGGCCGCGAGAGCGACTACATTTTTAGGCCATGGCGGAGACAGACGCACGCCATAGAGTTTTATATATTAAAAAAAGGTTTCATTGCTTTGCTTTTACTGCTATCTAATGCCCTCCCCTTTCACCTTGCATTACATTACATGTCCCAGTTTTTTGGCTGAGTCTTGATTGGACCAGATCCCCCCGGGCGAACATTCTCACTTTTGCCCGTATACATAAAGATCTCATTCAGGCCTCGTCAATCTGTCGTTACTACGTCTGCTTTTTGTTCTCCTCTATTGCTTGAGAAGGGTGGGATATCCGCATTGGTTGCTATGGCACCAGACAGCTCCTCGTTTTCTCAGCGAACTGCTATCTGTGATTGTGTCTCTGTGTGCAAGACTCTGGACACGTGTGTGTGTGTGTGTGTGTGTTTGCAACCATCTGTCCACATGTGGGCATAAGCACAGCATACGCGCATGCATCCAAGACGACGTGTGGAAACGCGTTGTTTACCGTGATACGTTGCAGCGAAGTGACGACCGCCGTCTAAAGATTTACGGTCCGCGACGCTCGACTACATGCCCAGCTCCTCGCTGACGTGACCCGCTGGATGTCACATCTGGAGAACATCTGTTGAAAGCAGCAGTGCATATTTCGGCGTCTTCAAGTCCTTTTTTGCGCGCGCGCAAGGCTTCCCGAACCGACTATATCGGGAGGGAATTTTACAATTTGCGCAAAATGATAAACCTGTCACGGAGTAGGACAGCTACTGAGGAAGCAATAAAAAAAAAAAGAGTGAACTCATGTGAAGTGATGATAGATAATTATTTAAAAAGGAAATAGTTACTATTTGCATTTCATTCTTTTTTCTGTCTCTGCTTCATATTATTCAGGGGCTGGGAGCTATCTTAGTTGTCAATGGGGGTGGGAGGGTTACACTTTGGATAGGCCATTAGTCCATCACAGGCCCAACGCAGATACATAAGACAAGCAATGCACAAGCATGCTCATATCTATGAGCAATCTACAGTATAATCAACCTTTAACCTAAAGTTAATGTGATTTTACTGCTGAAGAAAGCCAGAGTTCCTAGAGACAACCCTCCCCAACGCAGGGAGAACAACACACATGAGGGCCTCCAAAGTAAAGACTATAAAAGGAGATCGGCCTGTTATGAGGTGATAATGTTAACGAACACAACAATCCACTTTCTACACCCACTTAATCCTTACAGGGTAGCCAGGGGGGGGGGATCTCCAGCAGTGAATTGGCGGGATGCGGGGTTCACCCTGGACATTCATCCACAGAGCAATATGGAGACGTACAGCACCTTTACATCCATGCGAAATTTTAATAAGTGGATCTTTAGCTTTCTAGATTTTTTTTAGAGTTGAACAGTGGCATGGGGTTCAGCATGTATGCTTTATGTCCAAAAGGCCTAGGGTTTGAACCTGAAATTGGGAAATTAAGCTACAAACATATATTTCTTGCTATATCTCACTACAAATCACAAGAAACGCCTTGACTGCAGCAATTATGCTTCTTTCTAATTTCACAGCTTTTTAGATTCTAAATGAAGCAACATAGCTAGGTTTGTGTGTTTTATTGCTTAAACATCTGTATGTTTTGTTCAGATATGCATGTTTATATCTAACAATCTACTGTGTTTAGTTTTGTATCTGCTGCCGATACTTAAGGTGGTCTCATTAATGTAAGTTTATTCGATTTTATACTATTCGTCCTGCATTGAGTTTGCATGTTTTCCCTGCGCATGAATGTGTTCTCTCAGGGTACTCCAGCTTCCTGCAGACAAAAACAAACATACTAAATATGTTAACTTGCAGATCTAAAATGCCTTTAGGTGTGATTGTGTGCATGCATAATTGTCTGTGTTTCTCCATATTGCCCCTGAATAAACTGGTGACCGGCCTGACGTGCACCCTGCTTCAAGCCCAATGACACAGGCCAGCAGAAAGCGCATCCTGCTGTTGCATATAAATGAAACAATTTGCCATATAAAGAAAGAAATCATATGGAGAGGGAATTAAATCCCAGTGTGGTTTCAATAAGGAATAGGGATAGACTTGAGATCAGCTTTCCTAAAATTACGTCGTAGAGATTATTAGACAGAAGTAAGTTAATCTCTAAGAGAAGTAGACACAGGAAATTGCAAAATCACAGAGTTCAGGAGAACAAAAGCTTTGCAGAAAAAATGGCAGAGAAAAATACAAAAACACTGAACTGACTGATTTCCACATTAGATTATGTTTTCATTCGGTAGGTTTTCTATAATTTTGCAATAATGCTTTTTTTACCCCTTATTTATCATTTTGTATTTCTTTTAGTTAAATTTTTAGAGCCATTCTATTGACTGGCTTATTTGTTTCCTCATTTTGGGCACCAGCAGATGGCAGTGTCTCCATGGCACTTGCCTTTTCTAAACAATATGCAATCAATGTGGGTTTTTTTTCTTTTAGGCAATGCAAATATCTAATAAATAAGAATGTTGTAGCTTATTAAAACAAATGTTTCATATTTTGTAATTTCACTTTAAATCTCTGAGTAAATGCACACCGACGCAGCAGTTCAAACAATACAAAGAATAGAGACTTTTTCCTCACATTACCTAGAATGAACAAAAAAATAATTTGGATGTAGAAAAAAACAGGATGAGTGCCAAGTACAGAAAACCTACTCGCTGGAAAGCATCTAAGCTAAAGTAGCCTGAAACTGAAGGAACTCCATGAACTTGCTGTTCTGACAGCTGAGTAAAGGTGGTGTAAAAAAAAAAAAAAAAGAAGTGAGGAGCACTCATCAGTCAGTGAGGAAGCACGTGTGTGCGTGTCTCTGTTCATGTATGTCTATGTGACGAGGCTTTAGTGTTAAGTGAACAGGGTGTGTTTTTTCCACTGTGCGGGGCCTCGGGCTGGGGTAGGGTGAGGCGGAGCTCTGGGGAGGCGCAGCATGGGGCGGGCTGCTCCAGCTGAACTCGGTGCACTGTAACCGCGCTCAGGGCGGGAGGTCACAGAGTCCAGCATTCCTCCAGAGCGCTGTATGTTTACATGACTGCTGCTGAGCCTGGGGGAGGTGGCAGCTCTGCATATCTGCACCATCAGATAAAACCATAGTTCATATTTATGTTCATCATCTAACAAGCAGCGTTCCTTTTATTTGTAGCCCTGAAAGCTGGGAGCGGCTCGGGACGCACATCTCGGTTCACTCTTTAACTTCGATCGGAGTTGGATTCTAATACCAACAATGGCGCCAGTTTAAACACTGTCACTGTAATATCTTAAGTTGCTCACAAAAGTAAGTATACCCTTCACATTTTTTGTGAATATGTTTATCTTTTAATGGGACAACACTGCAGAAAGGATTTAAAGTAGACAGTAGCTTGTATAATAGTGTAAATTTGCCGTCCCCTCAAAATAACAGCACAGCCATTAATATATAAACTGTTGACTACAAAAGCCCAAAGTGGAAATGTGCCCAGGGTGTCAATACCTTGTGTGACCACAATTATTTTGAAGTTCAAACTTTATTTCATTGGAATTTTAAGTGACAGAACAACGCAAATGGTGCGTATTTGTTATACAAGACATTGAATCTTTAAATAGTAATTTGAAGTCTGGAATACATTTGTGATTATCTCAATTTATTTCCATATCACTAAATACAATCCAGTCCAATCCTCCTGGTGTGTAAATACTCTCAATATATATCCAGCCGTCCTAAAATGTTTAGAACACAGCAGACAGGATGGAGATAAAGATGTAGTGATGCTAAAACCAGGGTTAGGATATAAAACAATATTTCTAGGTTTGAAAATTACCCTGAGCACAGTCCAGTCGATCATCTAAAAGTGGAGAGAGTACCTCAAAACTGACAGGACTGGCAAGGGAGGCATTAATCAGAGAAGCCCCCAAAAAGAGGCATGGTAACTCTGGAGGAGCTGCAGAGATCCACAGCTGTGAGTCTGTTGGTCAGACTGTGTACCCCACAGATCTGGCCTTTATAAAACAGTGACAGGAATAAAGCCACTGGTGACAAGCAAAAACAAAAACATAACGTGTCTGTTCTGCAGGCTGCAACAAACCATCCAGGGGACACAGCAAACTTGTGCTCTTCATGCAAAACAAAACTCGTTCTAAAGTTACAAAGCACTACTTTATATCAAAAAGTACTCATGTTTTAGAATGGCCCAGTCAAAGTCCACACCTAAATCCAATTAAGAATATGTGGCAAGACATAAATGGTCACAGAAAGTCTCCATCCAATTTGACAGAGAATTTGCTAATATGCAAAAAAAAAAATAAAAAAAATAAAATAAAATGCACAAAACAAGTCTTGCATCTGTAATTTCAGTAAAGGGTGGTTCTCTGAATCTTATTTCTAAAATAAACGAAGCCCATGTGTTTTTTCTTCTATTTCAAAACGATGCACTACTTTGTGTTGCTCTATTCCAACATCTGCCATAAACTGCATTGTTTGCGGCTATAATATGACAAAATGTGGAAAATCGAGGGGTGTGAATACTTTAGCTAGGTACTGAAGAAAGCAGGTGTCACAGGTTTCATTATCTACCCTGTGTGCTAACGTATTTCCTGAGCTTGCTATTTATTTAGGAAATGTTTGATGTGGTTTCGATCCAGTTCAACTGGTCTGAAATGACAGAGCTTTCCAAGGTATCCATGTTGGGAATTCTTTGGGCCGAGTTACTGCTGGCTAATCAGTGCTGAACGTTGACTGTAGCTCCTCTGTGCTGATCCGTTCACATCCCAGACCCTGGAAGCCAGCTGGTCAGCTCCAGGGGAGCACAACAGAGACGGGGAGTGACATCCAAGCCCTTGAGAGACAGTGCTCTGACTGTACTGTGGACTGGGGAGGGAGGGTACGGCTGTCAAAGGCTCCATTGTTTGGCAGGCCAGCATGGTTTCACGTGCAGCGCATGATTCCCACTGTGGGTCTGAACTAAAGCCCAGTCTGAACTAAACTGTCCAGGAGGATGTGGTTTAGGCCTCCTCGAGCAGGTTAAAGTGTAACTGTGTCCGTGTTTTCTCAGGGAAAGTATGTTTATCTAGAGGACCGACATGGAGGCCCTTTTGTTTAACCAAGTAGCAAGGATCGCCCTTAAAGTAAAGCTCTGTGGAACACAGGAACTGGTCGGTCCTTCTGTGCCGCATGCATTCACTCCTCATTAGGAACAATCTGTGCAGAAAAACCGAAAGGCATGAAGCAAAAAAAAAAAAAACATCTGAAAAAACAATGAGGAGGTGCAGAGAGAAATAAGAGCTACATATAGACCAACAATTCAGAGGCATCTGTTTGAAGAGAAGAATAAAACATCAGAAACAACCAGATACATTCAAATTGTGTAGCCGGGATGTATTTCAGACGGAGAGGCCTTATCAAAAATCCTTCTATATGATTGGATAAACCACTTGTCCGTCATCTTTACTGACGCTACTTCAAACGCTCTCACCGAAACCAACATCGAAACCGAAACCATTGTTTGAACTAACAAAAGCATCCAAATCCTTCCTCTAGTGTTCTATTAAAGATTTAATATTCGGTAGATTGAAGTCGCAGCATCAATGTTACCAGGTGACCAGACTTTTCTAATGAAAACCGGCAATGTCTCTGATTTTGCTAAGCGACGGGTCGACAGGGCGGGGAAAGCGCAGTCGCCTCAGCTCTTGTACTACGCCGGGACAGTGGCAGGACCAGGTAAATACCCGTTGCTGCGTTACATTCTTTTACTCCATCATGATGACAGCTTTAGCCGGGCACAGGTCATCCAAAACGGGCACTCAGGGACGCCTGGTCACTACTTGCTTCCTCGCAGCGAGCCGCCACTTTTGTATGAATCCAAACAGTTGCTTCTCTGATACGTCAATTTTACGAAAATCCCGCCCCGCGATCCTGATTGGCTCGTCCGTTTGACGTGGTGCTGAAATCCCTCCCAATGGCAGCGAGTCCAGAGGGATGTGGGGAGCCGTGTGGAGCTCTGCGGAACGAAATCCATCTGGCGAGAGTCAGGTAATAAACTTTTGGAAGATTTAAGAAACCAAAAAAAAATTGCAAGTTCACTAAGATGTAATCAATCTGATTATAGATTATAGATCCAGCTCATTTGTGAGAGTTGCATGATTTATTGAGTTTAGCTTAACTGGTCATCAAGAAGCTCCTGTAGAGCCTTGTGACAGATTGAGGAGATAATTCAACCAAAATTATTCATAAACCTGGCAGATTTACATTTAAATATATTATTTCTATTCAACATATAAATTTGTTTATCACAAGAAGTCAGACATTTGCACAGTCAGATGTATATTATCTCTGAATGGCGCCCAGTTATGAGATCCACACACACCTGCCATGCATTAAGCAGCAGGTGTGTGTGTAGCCACAAGGTATAGCATGATTTTGAAAGATTTGTTTCAAAAAACATAAAAACTGTCCATCATATTGCTGTTATGGTCTAAAATCAATCTAATAAGATGGTAAAAAAAAAAAAAAAAAAAGGTTCTGGAGTTAACAGAGCGCCCATCCTTTAGCTGTTTTATCGTGTTTCTCCTGGTCACTGCCACACAATTTTTTTTGTTTACAGGACAACAAGTTGGCTGTTTGGAAAATTATAGCGTGAAAACTAAAGTGCCATCCATCACTGTTTTTAATATAAAGTAGTTAAAAAGTACACTTGGTATGTTGAGAGGCTAGAGCATCAGGTTTGGTGAGCGGCAGGATGCGGGTTGGCTAGCTTTTTTAAACTGTTAATCAGTTTTCTCTTTGGTTTTAGGAATGAGTTGTTGAATATGTAAACAAAGTATAAAGGCAGTTGTGAGAAGCTAATATCCCCAGTAACACCAAGATGACTCTAAGCGTTTGAGATGATTTTAGTCAATAGTCGATAATACAAAATAAAAGCAGTAAAAACTCAGAACACGTGAATAAGAGGATGTTTGAAAAATCACCCCCTTCCTGGACACACAACAGAATTTATGTTTTAAATACAATTTATGAAATGTAGACCCACGCACAAGATCTTTTTGTTGTAATTGTTGTAAACTGTGTGTTAAACTTGTGCGTACATTTAGACAGTTTGAGGTTTTTGCTGGAAGCCATGAACTTTAAAAATATGCTTTTAATCAGGCACACTTTGTATGAACTTAAAATAAAATGCAGGGTTACTGATGCAATGACCTAATTAGCCACTGTTGTAGCACATAAAGTAATCCTTACTTACTGAAAAAGACAAACTCAAGCAAAAAATGATTTTGCGTCTGACAAAACTGGTTAGCAGCTATATGCCCGGACGATTTGAAGCACTGGTTACGTTTGCTTTATGAGCAGCCTCTGTGACTTCACGATTATGTGTTACCATCAAGCACTGATCTTTATATCACACATGTAAAATGGTTGTAGACTTTGACATGAGATATTTTTTTTAGTGAAGCATCAAGGTCAGCATCTGGTTGTTCAAAAGGGAAGTGATATTCAAACAAAGGATCTGTGTGGGAAACCAAAAAGAACTATACATGTTCCCCTGATAAATCCCTTAAAGTATTCATGCTTACACATAACGCCATTCAAATTATAAATGTAAGTCAAACTTGTGAGTTTATTATAAAGCAGGAAGTTACCTATTGAGACACGAATTATCTCGTCTTCGTTATGAACCAGAGCATAAACAACCATCCGTTACTTATGCCCGCTTATCCTGGCAGGGTTATATAATGTGACTATTTGGATCCAAGTCAAAAACTAAAGCGAAGAACCCTGACCCTAACACAGACACAGAACCATCGAGTGACCAAAGCTAAGATGGTCCTAACGGAGCCCTGCCTGCCTCAGCCGTCCACAGCTCATCTGGTGGTCCATGAAACTGTCCCTTCATGGCTCAGTGGTGTAACAACAGCAAGTTAACGTCAAACCTCCACATGTCGCCTCAGGCCTTAAAAGTATCACGCCTAGACAGGAAAAGCACCACTTGAATGTGCTTTATTTATGAAAGAGGACCAAAGACACAGAAGATAAACAACCATGTGCATCCACACTCACTCCTCCGGTCAAGTTAAAATAAACAGCTTGAATGGAGGGATTCGGGGGGGTAGCAATTAGATCGGTTTACATACTTCTAGCTACAGTAACGGAGATAAATGCAGGGATCACATCCTGATGGTCCCTGCTCAGCAATAACATTTACAAACATTAAGTGATGTCGGCCATTTTCAGGATACGACATGGATTTCCAAAGCTATGCTAATGAAGCTCGGCTCCATACAGCCGCAACCCCGGACCAACTGCACGTTTTAAACGTTTTTGAAAATGTTTCTTCAACTCAATCAGGACAAAACTAAAGTTTTAATGATTTGAACAGATCCGCGGAGAAAGAAGCCCAGAGCACGACTTTGAACACTGCCTATTTATTGATGTTTTATTTGATCAAGATCTGCTTGCACCATACTACAAATGTCACTAAGAACGTCTGAAGAGCTTTGCAGGAGTTCACAGGATTCTCTCTCGGTTTGATCCACGGACCAGAATGTAAACTCCCGATCAATATCTGACTTAGGACGAACATGATAAACAGGAAAAGGAGACAGAAAAGCTAGTAGGCAACGACATTAAAACTATTGTTAGTTAGCTGATTAAAAGTTTAGGCCACATGGCCCAAAGAAAACCTAAAACTAAAAATCAAAAAAGGAATCGGTAATGAGTAGCCATTCTTGTCGATCACTTTAAAAATCTGTAAAAGGCATCGTTGGTGTGATTATTTTCACAAGGCTTGTGGGAATATTGCTTTATGTGGTAAAGGTGGCTTTAAAAAGGACATCCACATCCGTTTTTCATAAACCTCACTGTGTTGCCCTGTATAAAGACACCTGAATGCTATTGAAACCCTGTGAGGTGAATTTAAGATGCATGACTGCATGATCTAGAGAGATTGCGCAGAGACGAATTATCAAAGCTTCCCCGCTCTGCATGCTCCAACCTCGTGAGTTGTGAAAAAGGACAGTGGCTCTGAACCCTGTTATTCTGGCCCGCTATCCTAAATGATTAAGAGTGTGTTCACGCCACAATATTCCTGGAGACTCAGATCAGTTGAGCAGAGAATTTCACAATGTCATTTGATGTGGTTTACTTTCACAACATTAGAACAGTTGATCGTGTGGGGAGCCGTCGAAAGAAACTCTCCAGTATGAGCAGAAGAGGCCGCGATACATCCAGCACATTACCCTGCACAAGGTAAGTATGCTGCAGTACGAAAAGACGAAAGGGGAAGAGACTCCAATGTGCTGCACCGCTTGCACAGATGCAAAGTAATTAAACGTAAGTTTTCAAATCAGGCCACTTCTATCTTTGGTTTTGCCGGATATTTCATTTGTTTTCATGCTGGGAATCAACCACAAAAGGCCCATCAGCTGTACTTGTTTGGTCCACACCAGAGGTCGGATGAGCTTTGACACCAGCCCAAAGAGCTCACTTCTGGTGAGAAGGAGCCCTTGGACTTGTCACTGATTGCAATTTCTCCTCATTATCATACCCCCCCAGTTTTACAACAAAGCTGTTAACAACACAGTTATTAGACATAAGTGTGCAGCGACAGGGAAACATCTGGACAACATCTATATAGAACAATAGAGGAATGAGGCCCAAAATTACTGACCTTAATAATGGAAGAAAAGTTATGTCCTACTGGGAAGAGGGACTTGTACAAAGTATTATACTCACTAAGGGCAATAAGTGTGGCACCAAAGATTTTATTTAAAAGTTCTTGACCTAGGCTTTTGCCCACAACTGAATAAATGTACTCAAATCACACAACTAAACACGAAAGATGAACTTATTTTACGGTTATTTACAACCCTTAACCGGGGTACACATACAGTAAGTGTGGGTGGTGCTGCATAAATACCCTTTCTTGCTAAATGTTTAGGTCGAATTTTTGGTAGATTGGATAAGATACTTAAACAACTAAACTACGTCCCCAAATCAACTTTGTTTGCAGATAAACTGTACAACTTGGGCTTTATGATACTGTCTTTTTGTCACTGAGCAAATCTTGACATTTTCGTGTAAACGTGTTTACTTCTGCAACATTTGGCCTAAAACTGTCCTCTAGGGTTGACCTCTATTGGTTTAAACGTGGCTACTGCAGTTGAATTATTTTATGAGTTAAAACGGCACAGCTTGGTACATGTCTACATCACAGCCCCGCGTTTGACTATAAAACAGTCTCAGTCAGACGCACGTCCACGTGGCAAGTCAGGAGCTGATTGACAGTGTTTAGTTTGTTACTGCTTTGAACGTAAGCCCATGTTAGCAATTATGCTGCTGACACCACTTTACCACTCAGAAACTGCACCCATTCTGTCCTCCACTGTGCCGACAGCGCCAGCTTCAGGCAATGCTGATTCATCGCCTTGAGCCAGCGGCTCGGACTAATAACGCTCTGGCCCGTTGGGCTTCACAAAACCAAATCCCTCAACCAAATCTTCCACCTCAAAAGAACGATAAGTGGAAAAACCACCAGTGTTGTCGCTCTCCATTTTTCAACATGTCAGATTAAGGTAGCCATCACTTTCCCTCATCCTGACCACAACTCTACCCCCTCCACTCTACACTCGGCTACACTCTGGCTCTCTTGGCACAGGCCCACTTTGATAAGATAAGATAAGATGCTTTATTTGTCATTATACATACAAGGAAATTTTGTAGATCAGATGGAGGGTTAGCCTGAGCTACTGCTACAGAGCGCGCTGCCACTAATGGCCGACCTGACCAGCATGTCTTTAGTGGGAGGAGAAACCCTATTATTATTATTATTATTATTATTATTATTATTATTATTATTATTATTATTATTATTATTATTATTAAACAACATATTCATTTTAATTATATTGTTTAATAAAATTATAATTAAACAACAAAAATAATTGTTGTTAAATTATTCATGTTTGGCTGTGAGAAGTCTTGGACTTCTCACAGCCAAAAACATATTTCTGTTACTTCATCACAACTTAAATCATAAATGATCACGCTCAACCTCACATCCCCGCTCGCTGATGGGAGAAAGTGGCCATGTTGTTTACTGGGCAGCAAGGTCAAGGTAGGTGCTTCCTGGAGGCGGCTGGTGGTGACAGGTCTACATAGACCTGTCATGGCCACTCGTTTTCCAGGACAGGGAGGGGCTGCTGCTCAGACAGGATTACTTAAGACATGCATGAATCAAACATAACACCACTTTGGGCATGATTTTGAGGAAAGAATAGCATCATAACAGTTATTGTGCATAATACATGTCCTTTAAGATTCAGATCTAACATAATCAATATTTGGTCAAACATTTAACAACTAAGATTTCAGAAACTTCAATAAAAAAATTAGTGTTGGTCATGAGAAAAGAAAGAGACTGCTCACCAAACACAAGAAAACCAAAAAAAGAATGGAGAAAAAAGATCATCATAATACAGACATTTTATGCTCTAAATGACATGTGAAAGATACACATAACTTAGGTGTTTAAAAAAAAAAAAACAGTATTCATTTTCCAGCTTTTTTTCCCATAGGTGTCCAATTATAAATTCTGCTGTCAACTGGTGGCAGTGAGCCAGCAGAACTCTGCACAGCGTTGTGCTTTTCCAGCAAGCAAAACTTACTTGCTGAAATCCTAGCTTGTACAAAACTATTAACAGGGATGCTCATCATGAAGCGCTCTCATTACCCGGGACTCCTTTGCAAACGTGTGTTACCTGAGGAGGAACAGGAAGGCAACATCTGGATATGTTCTGAGGGCTGTAATTCTAGAAGCCCTCCAATACCCTTAATCCCCTCACAGTATGTTGTTTATTTTGGGTCTGTTCTCTGGTCAATAGCCAGATTTCTTAGAAGCAGCCAGCAGGTTAGCAGCAAAGACACAGTGAGGCTCCAAAAGCAGGAAGGGATCTACACCCAAGTACATTAAGTACAACCTTTGTTCCAAAGCCTTAGAAAACATGAGCTGAAAATATTTTCCTCCTGTTTGACTGTATAAAATTAAGAGTGTGCAGTTTGTATTTAAACGACATACTAAGAAAAATATACAGGAATTAGAGGTTAATATACTCTTTCAACCAGACAATATATTAGGTTAGTATTTGTGATTTTTTAAAATACCATCATCCACCGTGCCTTATCTTACTCTTCCTATAAACCAGGCTGTGTTGCTGTGGCTGCACAGCAAAAACGGATCTAAAAATAAGTAAAATGTTCTTAAAGTTAGTGTATTTTTACCCCTAAAATGAGATAATTAGACATCCTGCACTTGAAATAAGATGATGGAGATGAGTTGTTCCTATTTTAAGTGCAAAAATCTTATTCCATTGGCAGATCATCTTATTTACCTGCTCAAATCAAGGACAAATACACTCATTTTAAGAACATTTTACTTATTTTAAGTTCCGCTTTTGCAGTGTGTACAGACAGTAAAAATGGGAGACAGGTAGTAGTAAAGCTTCCTGTCCATCAAACAGGTACAGGCAGACCCCAGCGGAAGGTGAGAGGGCCACCAGTCTCTATGAGCTCCCGGAGCATTAAAAGCCTTTATTCAGGCAATTTCCTTTCTGAGGCTTGCTTGCAAGTGGAGCAGGTCTATGAAACTGAAGCATATAGTCAGAAATCTCTCTGTCAACAGAGACTCAGAAGGAGAAAGATGCTACTACTTTATCCAACTCATGTCTACCTGATTCATATTGTTTCTTTAGATCAAGAAACTGGCAAAATAAATAAGTCAAAAATATAGCTTGATAACCCTGCAAGAAGCAATTGTTAGGCTACCCTAAAATATCAGCAATGGGCAGAGAAAACCCCAGATCTGTTGACAGATTTCTTACTTTTTGCTAGGTTAGTATAAATGTTGGTTTTGAGTTTAAATGTAGTCTTAAACAGACTAACGCTATACATTTGTCCAGCAATGTACCGATGACCAACCCCATACTGAAATCTGACAGAGAATTACGAAGCACAAAAACCTCAAGACTGTTTGACAAAAGCCTAACTCGGTCTGACAAAAATAAAAGGGTTAAAATAGCAGAAGACAATGGAGACAGAAAAAAAAAAGGTATGAGAAGGGGTCAAAGGGGCACCACGAGCAGAGAAAAGGGAAGCTCATATTTTACAGCCGATGGCGAGCGTGCGGTTTGGCAGGCGCAGCAGGAATTAGTTTACTAGAGTTGTTCCTTTTACGAGGGGCTGTCCTACGAGGAAAGAAAGGGAACAGGTTAAAACTAGTCGTTTCTGCCTACTTTGTAGAAAAAAAAAAAAAAGGTTACGGCTGCAAAAAGTACTGGTCTTACTCCTTTATCAACTCACCAATCTATAGCAACCACACAATCTGGTTTAGAGCTCCGGCTCTCCTAGATATAACTATTAATACAAATAACCTCTTTCTATGGATTTTTACTCTATTATTATCTATTATTTATTAGAATTGATATATTTCAACCTCTTTACTGACAATGAAACCAGAATAAAGATTGGGTAATTTTCTCAACTACAGCTCTTTTTAATAATAAATAAAATGTGATATATAATATAATGTTGGGAGTAGTTTGTTACACTTTGCACATGTACTTACTTACACATTTACCTACGCAAAGTTCAACTGAAGAGCAATAATGTGAAGGAAAGGTCATTGAGAACATGGTTATAGTAACTAAAAATAAAGCCAAAATTATCACTATTTTATTTAAATTGCTAAAAATATATATATTGTCGTAATGAAACCATAATGACAATAAAGACTGGTGCTGGTGAGACACCGGCTCAGAATGGACATATAATACACAGACATAAATTAAAAACACAGAGAAAAAAAAAAAACAGCATTGTTAGAGGAGACCCTCAAAAATTAAAAAATCCCTCTCAGAATGAAATGTGTTAACAATGTGTTGACAAACAAAGACTTTTCTAAAGAAAACAAATGTACATGTAAATGAAGATAGTGGTATTTACATAAAGTGCAACTTGTGGTGAGACAGTCTATGAAATGGTGCTGGTGGTTTATTTGATTTTTAGCAGGGGACAATTGCCTTCACAGCTTTGGGAAAGTAGATGTTCCTGAGTCTATTTATTTTTGATTTAATGCTCCTGAATTGTTTTGCTGATTTGGATGTCACCACCACAAGCTTTTATTTTTATTGGGATTTTATGTGAAGCAGAAAGAAAATTACACATTGCTTTCAAACAATTTTTACAAAAAAAAAATTTAAAGTTTGGCATGCATTTGCACTCAATCCCTTTACTCAGAAAGCCTTTAGTAAATAGTAGTACAGTAATTATAGTGTTAGTAAATAGGGTCGACCTTTGAATAATTTATTAATGCAGCTACACTGCAAAAGTCTCAGACATTGTTTTGAGAAAACTAGCACACAAGCAGCGTCATAAAGACATCAGACAGGTCAGGAATAGATATGTGAAGAAGTTTAAAGCAGGTTTAGAATGGGAATAGTACAGAGACATGGCCGTCCCCCTAAACTGAGAGGCCAGGCAAGAAGAGCATAGTTTAGAGAAGCAGCCAAGAAGCCCATAGTAACTGGAGGAGCTGTAGTTTTCTACAGCTCAGGTAGGAAAACATGTAGACCGGACAGCTATTATTGGCACACTACACAACTCCTGCCGTTATAGAGTAGAAAGCCATTGTTGAAAGAAAGCCATAGAAGCTACATTTGCAGGTTGACCGCAAACCTGGTAGGAGACCCTGTAAACATGTAGAAGATGGGTAACTAAAGTCAAATTCCTTAATGGTAATAATGGTAATCATAAAAGTCCAAAGTGAAACTTTTTAAGCTACATGAAATATGCTCTGTGTAAAAGAGAGCCAACATTGAACAACACCCTAAATACAACATACCAACAGTCAGCCAGGACAGGGAAACTGCTCAGACTGGATGGAAAGATGGACGCAGCTAAACACAAAGTAATTCTTCAAAAACCTGTTAGAGACTGCTAAAGGCTTAGGACCAGGACAGAGGTTTGCTTTCCAGCTGGAAAATGACCCTAACAATGCAGCCTGAGCTACGATGGGATGGTTAAGATCCACAGTTCTCATTTCCTGGGATGACTCTAGTGGTACTCAGAAGAAAGTTGAAATGAATCAGCTACTGACGGATCGGAGAATGACGTCAGACCCAATTGAACCATGATCCAATTCAGAACTGGATTTTTATGACTGCTCCGTTAATCCGTGATTATTATTATTACGCATGCAAACCAATAGTGTTTCTCTGAATTTTGTACGCTGACTGCACAACATATTCACTAAAACAAATTACATACTGTGTGAAAAAATTAATGATACAACTGTTCAAAAGTTCAAATACATAAATTTTTATAAGTATGGTTATGTTTTGTATAAGGCATCCATAATAAATTTTGAGATCAGGGGCAAAACACGTCACAATTCTTTTACTTTTAGGGTTGTGCATAATTAAACTGAATATGTGAACCAATCAACTTATGCCAATGGATAATGATGTTTTCATTTAGTTAGAACAAACTGAAACAGTCCAAGTCCTGTTGGAAAGACAGTTTTAAATATCTGTAGATGGCGGCACTTGTGTTTTTTTTTTGCCTAAGGTGGAACTTGTCATAAAAAGTCAGAGAACCACTGGTTTAGTGTCAGAATAGTCCATTCAAAGCACAGTCCTAAATCTAATTTAGAATCTGTGGCAAGTTATAATAAATGTTCAGAGATGCTCTCCATCCAGTCCAACTGACTGCTTAGTTTGAGTTGCAAAGAAGAATGGAAATTTTAGTTTCGATGTGCAAAGATGCTAGTAAACTAGTGGCTGCCATCTTGAGGCAGGGAAGGAATCGGCTTTATTGGCCATTTATTAACCACCATTAAGGATTTTGACTTTAGTTACCCAAATCACAGCGTAAAGATACTATACCTAATGTCTGTAAACTCCTACAAAAAAAATTGACACCAAACTTATTTGAAATTCTTATCTACAACAAAAATGTATTTGTTTTCCTTCCACTTCACAATTTGTTTTCAGTATATTGCATTAAATCCTCACAAAATACCTACAGTTTGGGGTCGTAATGAGACAACATGAAATTCCAAGGGGTGTGAATACTTTTGTAAGGCACTACCAGTACAAATGTTCTCAAAAAGCATCACCATCATTACCTTTCAGGTACCTCCTGCTATGATATATGTAGTCTTACTGTGGAGAACATGGAATGCTTTGCTCCTGACAGTCCAGCAGCTGTTTTCTGTATAAATGTACTTT
This sequence comes from Fundulus heteroclitus, assembly GCF_011125445.2. Classification (NCBI taxonomy): domain Eukaryota; kingdom Metazoa; phylum Chordata; class Actinopteri; order Cyprinodontiformes; family Fundulidae; genus Fundulus; species Fundulus heteroclitus. Next base: position 24,954,499 of record NC_046371.1, read on the forward strand.
AACACAAACACAAAGTCAAGTGCATATAAGGGCCTTAGCATTTGGACTACGCTTCACGTCATGGCTGCCCTTTTGGTTAATAGACGTTTTACTTTGTATGCGATGAGCCAGGCGGAGGTTTTCACTGCCTCTAAAGCCTCTCTGGTTTGTTTAGGGATTACTCTAAACCGTTTAGTGAAATGGTGTGTGATCGCGGCACTGAGACATTGAGACTGTCTTTTCATGCCAATTACAACAAAGAAACGGGTTTGCTATCATTTCCACCTGGAGCTAATACTTCATACTCGTCATGGGTAAAGAGATAAAGCTCTGTCAAATATGTCGGATAAATATTTCATGATGAATGGATCTCAAAGACAGAATTTCAGCCTGTCAACATAATCAAATAATTAAAAGATGAATCATTCTGCACCTGCAATAAGCCTCAATAATGATCTGAGTTAGCGAGCATCAAGCCTGGTACCAGAAGGGAGTCGGTCTCTGCCACTGGCTGTGGCAGTGTGACCTTCAAGCCCGGCTGTTGTTATTTTCCATAGAGGTCAGTAGCTAAGAATGTGAAGCATGCAAAGACCGAAACATGCTGTTCTTGTCCCAACAACCACCGCCATCTTTTTATAAGTTGGACAATAACTTATTTCATGTTGTTGCTCATTTTGCTGATCCAGATCAGCACATCGGATCTTCCTAATCTAAAACAAATGTACACTTTACAGCGGATTTGAGGCTTTGTAGATTACAGAAATGTGAGCACCGTTTCTCAGAGGAGTGCCTACAGGAGAAACCTGAGAGTGAAATCGAGCAGAAAAAAAGCTATTTTTATCAGTTTTCCTGCAGGATATCCTGGGACAGCATGTACATTTTAAAACGGAATAACTCAAGACAGAACAGGGCAAGTTACGCTGTTCTCAGGGCGCTTAGCGTCATGCTCTTTGTTAAGCTTGATCCAGAGTTTACTGAACATTATTACCGTTAACGTGAGCACATTCTCTGTTTTTGGAAATAAAAAAATCCTAGTGGTGTACTGTAACCGTAGGAAAAACTAATTTGAACCACATCACAGCAGGAGCTGTTAGTTGTAGAAATATTAGCTCCTTATTGTAAATTAGTTAAACACAAATATGAGAAATACCAGATTTTTTTTTAATTCAACGGCTTAATGCAGTTGCAGTGAAATACATCATGTATTTGTAGCATATAATAATATCTGATAACTGATCATGTCCAACTTTTTAGGGACACACGATATATCGGCATTAACATGGGTAACATTTTTTTAACATATCGGTATCTGTCCGATAAGTAAAAGTGGGCTGATATTAACAAGCGGTGTTTATTTCCATCTAGCTGCCCTTATGCCAGTGTTTTAAATGAAGCAGAAATGCAATGTCAGCAGTGTGGTCGTTTTTCACGGTGTTGAAAGAAGACATACGAAAATCAGCGTGTAAGTCTAGACCAGCGATTCCCAAAGTGTGGTGCTGACCGTAGGGGGTGCCAGAGATGAAAAATTCTTTCCCCACACGGCAAAGACGTGTAAATAATCATTTCCTTTGTAAAACTTAAAAATAAAAACTGTAAATTTTAGTAAATAAATAATAAATGTATTCACACGAAAATCTATTTATTTAGAAGAACTCTTCTTCTACGCTTCATTTTAGGATGAAATATAGAGGAAGTTATCTTCTTCTACGCATTGTGCTGTATATGCGCACCTAGCTTGTGGCCTCTACTTCATTCATTCTCGCAAATATGCTCAACTGGCTGAAATCGGGGAAACTTTCAGGTGAGACATCTAAGGTCAAAGTTGATGAAGGAGGAGAGGAACCGGGAGGGAGAGAAGAATTAAAGGGCAACAGAGGAGAGAACTGCAAACAGAAAATGTCTCTTTCTCTCTCCTCACTTTACGTCGTTTACGTCGGTTGAGGGAAAATTGAATTTGGGACGAAAATTTTATTTACAAGATTAAATTGAGTGACTCGGTCTCTCTATTGATCGTGCAGCGCCTACAAACAGCGCTGCTCGTGGTGCCGTAACAGCGATATTAATATTGGATATCGATATCGGCCCAAATCTTCATATCGGTGCATTCCCACAACTTTTATTTATTTCATCCAAGAAACCTATTAAGAAACTCAACAGTTTTGTATTACATTTATTTATTGTTTTTACAGTTTCCACACAGTAAGATGCAACACCAACTCAATAGCCACACTGCCCAAGAAGAGGATTTATTCATATAATGACAAACAGCAACTATTTCATTAAAGTTGTGCTTCTGTTTGGATGTTTTGACGCTCTAACTTCTCTAGTTATAAGAAATGAGATATAAACAAAGTGTCTTTTTCTAATATAAAACAAATATCCTTAAATGTAAGTTAGTCTTGATAAAATAACAATCACAACAGGAAGTCAAAACCTGGGTGAGGGGAAAAGTTGGACCTAATATCTAACTATAACAATAATATAAAATGATAATGTTAGGAATATGTTCATTGTGTTTCTCATCTTTCTCCATATTTAAGAGAACATGCAAGAGAACTTTATTGATTATAATTTAAAATTCAAGAACCTAGCAATCAAGCCAGAGATAGTAATCTGCCAATTGTTCTGAATGGGGATCAACAGGATAAATAATAGAGAACCCCACCAAGACTCGGTGCTCCCACCACTTCTGGACTTGTGTGTTGATGTATTTTTTTTCTAGTTTCATTTATAAAAAGCTGTTACATTTCAGGGACATCTGATTGAATGCAAAAATGAGGCTAAAACATGCAATCCCTTAAATTTCTCTTCAATCCAAAACTTCTACCTTTATCAAGAGAAACTATAGCACATTTTCCCCTTAAAAGTGTTATCGTCGCAGAAGAATTTTTTTTTTTTTTTTTTTTACTTTTTAAACATCTATATTGGTCAAAAATTGGAATCGGCATGTGACGCTTCAAAGCAAACCAGGGAGCAGGGAGCCTGCTTGGGTTAGTCCCGTTTTAAAGCCTGATCACATTTAGGGTAGAAACAAAACGTGTGGTTCTCTGAGACGGGCATGTTAGAAGTACGACACCATGTCGCAGTTTGCTCCCTCTTCCAATTTCACCAACCTTCATTCATTGGCTTTTTTTCATGGGTCTCAATTGATGGAAGAAACATGCCAACATCAACACTTCCTTAATAGAAATCATTAACAAATAACATTAATAACACATTCTCTGTTTACCGTCAACACAACGGTCAATAATTGCCTCATCTGCAAACATCCGATTAAACTCCTGCCAACGATGTTTAACATCGTGTAAGGAAAAGAAAAGAGTATTTGGGTACAATCATGTAAAGCACTTTGCATTGTCTCTGTACTGAATTGTGCTATATAAATAAATTTGCCTTGCCTTGCCTTGCCTGGATAGTTAATTAAACTAATACCAAGAAATCTGTCCCTGCTGAACGAATCAACCACAGCCAAATGCAAACAAGTGTACATCATGTCCGTTGGGCTGCTGGCCCAGGTTTCTCTTTACCAGCGGCCACACCTGCCTGTGGTTATTCATTACTTCCCTCGGTGCATATATATACGCCCAAGTTTTCTCATGTGTTTTTTTTTTTCTTCTTCTTCTTCAGATCGTGTTGTTTGTGTTCTTCTGTTGTGGTTCTCATCGCGCACAGCCTTGTGTTTTAGATCAGTTTTCTACCTGGTGGTCATCGTCCACACCAGTGCTTCAGTTTAACTAAACGCTATAATTTATCGTCATCGTCCATCTGCCTCAGGAGCTCAGCCTGCATTTAAGTCCACCCGCCATCACTACACGCAACTTTGCATAGCAACAAGTTGTTACAATGAACCCCATCCGACGCTGAAATCTCAAGAGAGAATTTAAGTAACTTTTTTTTTTAATCTATTTTCACAACCAGATCAATGATTTTTAGTCAACTACTAAAAAGTAGCTTTTAGTACTACTTTTGATCTAAAGTGAAGAGGTTGTGCCGTCCTGTTGTTTCCTGTGTGTGGCAATACGTGTGTGTGCCAGTAAGTGTGTTTATTTCTGGACATGTGAGATGTCTGTACGAATGATCACAGCACAACAAGACATCCCCGGAGAAAAGCAGAGCAGCTGAGTCTACTCTGAAGATCAAGCGCAGACCAGGCAACACCTCATAAAAACACAACACACATGCATGTGCACGCACACACACACACACACACACACACACACATGGACAGGCACAGAGCAACACGAAGACAAAAAAAAAAACAACACATATAGAAGAAAACTTCAGCTCTGCAGAGTTCCCCACAGAAATCAACTATTTCACACAGCAGCAACACATTCCTGTGTATTTAGGTTGAAGCCAAACAGCTTAAAGTAACTTCAGCTGTTTGAGAGTAACTCACCCTTTTTCTCCCCCGTGCAAGTCGGCCTGTTGTCAGTCCTCGGCTCCAACGAGGCAAGTGTGTACCTCGGATTTGTTGCGCCTCAAGATGGAGGGGGGGAGAGAGAGAGAAAAAAAAAAAAAAAAAACCTCTCCAAACACAATTCCTTCGCTCTGAGTTTTGTTATTGTAAGTCTACCAGCTCCAGTTCTGTCTCCCTTCTGCTGCCGGCTGCACCGGGCTACGGACGTGACAACACGGATAAACAACCTGTAGGAGTGAGAGAAACCAGTGAGTGCTAAAACACACAGGTGCAAGCAGGCTGACAGATATAACAGAGGCACGCAGAGAGCTGAAAGGAGAACTGTATGAAACAGCTCCTTTGCCAGTGATTCCCCTTGTGTGGGACTCCAACCTTACTCCACCTACCCCCCCTCCTCCCTGTGCCTCCCTTCCTTTGCTCCCAAACAGCTCAAAGACATAAAAGAGACGGACTCACAAACTCCTCTTTCTCAAATGTTCATTTTTGAACCGCTCTAAATGCAGTTCAACACACTTGTCTTTTTTTTTTACTTGCATATTTCATAGTTTAACTTCTCACAGAGCGATCTGAGTTGTTGTTTTTTTTTTATCCGCAGTATCTGAGAAGATAAACTTCTTCTGCCGGTCCTAATCGAATTATATTAAACAATTCAGAGTTGCACTTGAATGAGAAACGTCGTCTGTTGAGTGTTTTTGTCGGTATGTTTGGAAAGCACTGGGAATATAGCCGACCAAGGATTTTCGAAACAATTCAACTCTATAACCATAAGCAGTACCTATTGCAAGATGCTCCACTAAAAGTGTGAATTCTCATTTTAATCATGACATTTCAACCAATAGGCAGACAAATAAAATGTGAAATAGCATCAATCAAAGCCTTCCTAAACAGGCCCTGGCAGCGCTCACCTGCCTAAACCTGGAAGACTGACTTGTTGTCGTGCAAGTCAAAGCAGAACTATTCAAATCTTCAAAAAGTTACCCCTTCATTAATAAAAGAAGCCCAACGCAGTCTATAAGTCTTCTCTATAACTATTCTGTTCAGTTTGGTCCATTTCCTTGCTAAGACATGTTATTTCTGGCTATGTGCATGAGGAGTGGATGGTGTTTTACTACCTGGAGTCTGGTTACAATTTGCAGAGGTCTTAGTAACTCCTGATAGTAGCCTCTAACCTGATTATTAATCAGGATAACTATGTGAAAACGTGGCAAACTAAAGTATTAGTTACAACATTTTCATTCAAATAAATTTATTTTGTTTATTAGATTACACATACATACATACATACATACATACATACATACATACATAGGAGAAGACGCTGTGAATTTGCCTATTAGACTGTAAACGTGTTTGGTATCAACCCTATGTAAAGTCATATTCAATAAATTAGAATATGCTGAGTATTTCTAAGAGGCTTGTTTGTCAGACTAAAAATACTTTTTGAAAGAAACAACCTTTAAGGTCACTATTAAACATACTTTTCATTAAGCCCCACATTTTTTGCATGAAAGATGTTGCTTTTTTTATTGGTCTGATGCAATATTCTAATCTTAAATGTTGTTTTTATTAGCTGGAGGTGGGGGGAAAAAACACAATTAGCAGAAGCAAAAGGCTTTAACGCATCATCAGTCGGTGTTGATCTACAGGTGTTTCCCTTAGTGAATTGATTTAGTGAAATAAATGAATTTTAATAATGTTCTAATTTATGGAATATGAATAAATTAACCGATAAATGCGATAACATATACAGCTATGTAGAATCTGGTTTGGTTTCGGATTCGGTTCAGATTAACTTGCTTCATAATAAAACAACACGTATTCACATTCAGATTAATGTTTTATATCATGCACCCCCATCCTGTTTTAACACAGTAATTAAAAGACTACTGATCATTTACAGCCAATTGGTAAAAAAGTCATCTAAGGAAGCCAAGCCAATTTTGTCATCATTAACTAGAGTCATGTTGTGAGATGAACCCCAGCAACTGAGGCAACTTAAAGCATATTGAACATATTCTGTGTTAGTTAAAGACAACGCCAGACTGGTGGGATCATTATTCCTGGAGTAGATCAGATATTTATATTTATATTTAAATGCAAAGCCTACCTGCTCCATTAACTCTCCTACATCAAGTACAGCAGCCTCTCATAAACTTAGACTAAAATGAACAGCAGCATGGATGAATATGCTTAAAGTAGGCAAAAGGGTTGCATTGTGCCAGAGTCACCTTTCACACAGTAGTTGTTCTGCTATTATGCCATCTGAGTCAACCCTGCCATGCTGTTGTCTATATGCAATTTTGGTCTCACTGAAACAGACCAAGGCCAGACGTTTGCTTTTCCAGAGGCAACAAAAAGAACTCCTGGATTTTATTCCCACTCTTTTCTGGGGTCATTTTATTACCAAGCAGACTTAAAAAGGCCCTGGTAGGGCAGAGCGCCTTCATTTACAGCCTTCTGCAGCTGTTTACCAACACTTTATAGGCGCCAGATATAGTTATCGTCCTGATAAAGATGCAGTATGACTTTTTCTCTCATATCTCTGACCTAGCAGTTATGATTTTTATTCTAAGGACTGTAACACCAACAAACTATTTTTTTATTCTGCATTTTCTTTTTATTTAACAATAAAATGAAACAAACACTGATCACAAAAGGAGGTTATACTCCAAGCCCTTTGCTAGTGGAAGTAGTGCTGAATGCTACAAAAAAAAAAAAAAAACGGTGACAGGACTTTTAGATTATCCCCAAGAATGTCCCTAACTTTTATCTGACTTTGCGTAAACTCAAAACACAGTACATCACAGATCATGTTTGTTTATGCGCTTACAGACCAAAAATAGATGGGAGTTTTCAGTGTTGACGCCTTTAACGTGACTTTGTTTCTATCGGTATTTTGACCTCCCGAACACAGATAGAGCAGAGGATCATTTTCAAATTCCAGCGACGGCCCAGTGGATTGGCGCATCTTCCAACTTCAAATATTTAAATGCTTATGTCAAGAATTACCTTTTTTTTTTTTTTTTTTATGAAACAGTCGAATCAACAATCTTTACAAGCATGATGTGCTGCAGGAATGATGACTTCTAACCTAACCCATTGCCTGTAAGTGAGCTCTTACTCAGCTAAATGAATAGTCATGACTGGGGGAAAAAATATGTCATAAATGTTACCAACTGAACTTTAAGACTTTTTTAAGAGGAGAAAAATTTGGATGTTGAAATATATATATTCAAAATATAAAGCAAATCATTATTAAAAAGGTTAAAAACAAAAGTGCGACAGCTAAAATCTGCAAACTGTACTTCTGATTACAATCATTCTTAAGTTGGAGGAAGCAGAAATATTTTAATGCAGTTTAATATGAAATTAAAGTTTAATCAGAGGTAACACCCAATCACTGCTATGGAGTTTAGTGCACCTAAAAGAAAACATTAAAACAAATGGGAGAGCACAGGTCCACACACAGGTTGTTGCAAAAATGATTCAACCGATGGTTTTGTTTTATTAATGTTTATTACTCACTGGACATAACAAAGCATCCCTTTTGACTCGTCATTTAGATATTCCAGTGTGTATATCTAAACAGGATATCTACTGTTATTGGTCCACAGCGCCATCTAGTGTTTCATTTTATTTTAAAGCATGCATTGCACTGGTGTCTCTCATTAGGTAGGCCTCTTAATAATGCATCCTGGTAAGAAGCGTGTGTGGTGGGAGAGGTGAAAATGGCAGAAAACACATCCAACAAATGTGATTCAGGTGTAGTGAAAACTAAAAGTAACGAAAACTGTTTTAAAGTAATTAAAAACTGTTTTAATAAGACATTAGGAAAAAGTCAGTTTGTCAGTATAAATTACCTATATGTACAACAAAGTATCTTTTGATTAAGACATCTTGGCTAAAGATTAAAGGTTTATAATAGCCATAATGACGTTGTTGTTGTTTTTTTAATCCAAGAAACAAAAATGTATCTGGATAGCAACTTATTTTATTCTACAACAGCACATTCTCCATTAGCAGCTGTACTTTCAACTATTTCTTGTATGTAAACTTCAGGGTGTTGTTCACACTTCATTATTCAGAGTTTTAGACTAATCTTTTTCAACACGTGGTATAGGTTTAACGAGGTTGGCTGCCTTTCTTTTTTGAAATGCACAGCTGTGTTAAGGTCACGCAACAGTAATTCAGTCTGGTTGAGGTTTGGACTTTGAAAACCTCAACTCTTTATTAGTCTGAAGTTCTGTCTTTGGACATACATACATATATTGTTTTATTGTTTTGTTTTTTTACAATGAACATGATCGTTTTGCTGACAGCAACATTTGATCTGTTTTACCATTAATCTTTTTCAGATTTACTAAATGAAATTTACAATAATTGTGTGCCCATTTGCAAGCAATATGAAGTTTTGCTGGGCATAGTTTGATTTAAACATGTTCAACTAATGCCTCAAAAAGACAATACATTTTAAAATCAGTTTTAAAATGTATCATACAATGATAGCTATAGTAACAAAAACAACCTAATTGAACCAACTTACTTAAATTAGTGACTCACCAGAAGTCAGTGGTTGTGTCTCTGCTTTTATGGATTATGCGCTTTTAACACACACAATAAATATTGATTTTAAAAAAGCAGATACTACTAACTTCATCCATTTCCTAAAATAACACAAGACTCTCACAGTTACTCTTAAGAACCTAACAAGTACTTTCTAATTATGAAAAATACTGTTTTTAACTGCAAGCATCATTTACACCTGCTGACCACAGAAGATGCTTAAAACACGAGTTAATCATAGAAGCTACTTGGACTTCCAGTAGCCTAGAACTAAACATTTAGTTATTGCCTGCATCAAGGCAAAAAAATGTAAAAATAAAAATTATATATATATATAAAATACAGCTGGATTTCTGTTCTGAAGCCGAAGCTTTCTCAGTTCAAAGTTCCAGGTTTGTTGCTATCTTTAGAGTCAAATAATCTGATAAAGAACCCAGATCAGCATGGACTTTAAAAACATCACTGGGCGCCTTAAACAATAACTCAGTTCTTTGTTCATTAAAGGGCAAAATAATTCTACAGCATCCATGCTTTGATTTCAAGAATACAATCCAGAAAGTAAGTGATGTAGTGCTGTTTTCCTTGTTTCAGTGGCATAGAAATGTGGCTGTCATCAGCATCGCTCTGTTGAAAATTATATTTGGTTTGCATTTGTATAAATTATTATATTAGTAACATTTATTTAGATAACAATACCCCACGTGCTCATGATAGGCAAAATTATATAAATGTTAATACTTGTTCTTAAATCGACTCAAAGGCAAATCATAGTTTAAAAAATCACACAAAACTTATTACTTTTTTTTTTTTTTTTTTTTTTTTTTTTTTTTACATGGATCTTCGGTGAACATGGATCAAACTTGGTCGTATTTTAGACCGTGCTGCTGCTCATTAGGATGTTCGCTCTCTGTTCATTTTACAACTTGAACTAATTGCACCGAACTTTAGGCTGTTGATTGGGGGCTGGAGCTAACTAATTGTCACTCTCAGCAGTGATGACTAATACTTACTTTCTTGAAAAACTTTCCCGTATCCCTCCTTCTCTCCCTGTATCTTCCCCTGACCTGACGCTCCTGCGTGTCAGACGCGGAAAGCAATGTGGCAGAGAAAACGCGGACTGGATTTCAAGTGATGCGGCATACTCTGTGAACAGGTGGAATGGATTGGATAACGACTCACTGGAGCACCTGCTTCCTTTTTTCCTCCCTGCACACATGTGCCCTTTTTTTATTTTCCAACGTTTTAACCATATAAAGCACTTTGCATTGTCCTTGTACTGAAATGTGCTATATAAATAAATTCGCCTTGCCTAGATGGTCGAGCCGAGCTTGGGGCTATAGAGTTTCTGCCCATAGACATCATATACGTAGACGCGTCGTTGGGCGCAGGTTCGCACGTCAACGTCACCGCCATATTGTATGTGGCAGAAAAAAAAGTTGAGTTCTGTTAATGTTAACGTGGATCAGAGAAGATGCCTCATTCCTGTGCTGCATGGAAATGTATTCGGGCTGATTTTTACTACTTGTATCTGCCTTCTATAAACTAAGGCTGCACCATGTTGCAAAACTGGACACACTAGGAAAAAGCTGTGCAAGACCATTCAAGGTTTTTAGCTTGCATACAGTACAGACTACAGTATTTAGACACAGATGTGCATATATAGATTTCCAAGTATTATAAATAAGCCAAATAAATAGCTGTGTGATATATATATATATATATATATATATATATATATATATATATATATATATATATATATATATATATATATATATATATGTGTGTGTGTGTGTGTGTGTGTGTGTGTGTATATATATATATTTCTGTGTGTGTGTGTATATATATATATTTCTGTGTGTATATGTGTACGTGTTATGAATATAAGGATCAATTTGTTAAATCTAAACATTGTGGTCTTCATTAGTTCATAAAACCATGTCACATGTGAAACTTGGGGGAGTATTAAAGAGGTAAAATTACTAATATGAGGAAAAAAAGACCTAGGACAATAAAAAAAAAAAAAAAAAAAACAACAACATAAAAGTGGTAATGCTATGAGAAAAACGTCATATTATGAGAATTAAGAGGGAACATTTTCAGAATGTTCACAGTTTGCAGAATGATTTCACTCCTGGAGTAATAAGGGCAGGTTAGATTATTTTAATTATTTTTATTCTTTACGAGAATAAATTCAGGAGAAAGGGATACGAAAATAAACTTGTAATATTGCAAAAATAAAAATATTACGAATACAAAGTATATTCTGAGATTAAAGTCCCTCTGATACTGTTCAAGTGACTTAGTAAATGCAGATTTGCCACATTTAACATGGCGGACGCTCTGACGCGTCGCAGCAGAGGCAGAACCCGCCCAACGACGCGTCTATGTATATAATGTCTATGTTTCTGCCTAGTGAGAGCGTGTTGAGCATGCGCACTGCGTTTTCAGATGTTCATTAAATAAACAAACGTTGGTGGGCCGGCCACAATATCAAGGCGCCTCAAGAGGATTTAGCCTACTGAGCTTGTCAGTCTTCTGGCAGACTTAGATATTTAGACACAAATTTTTCGAACAGAATTTTATCGGTAAGGGAATCGGTCATTTTCACAATATTATTCTACAAAGAACGATTCTGTCCCATTGATTATTGCGAACATGGAGCTCCACAGCGACATCTGGTGGGGCCAGCCCCCAAATGCAGAAATGCCACAAGTAGCTGTTTACAAACACTAGATGGCGCTCCTCGCCCTACTTACCTAGATTCTTCCAAAAAAAAGTGAAAAGCAAAACAACTGTTTTCCCATTACTAAGGGGGTGGACCTGTTTTGGTTGAATTTGCATGTTATCTAAGCCATTACAAGGCCTTTGTTTGGGCAGTAGTATAAAGCTTGACGCTCCACACTACTCCAGACTTTTTGAATTGAGAAAGCTTCCTGGATAGGAAGCAAAACGTCTTCAAACTTTGGAAAACAAGTCCAGTTGTTTTGTTTTTTTTACATTTTTTGGAATGACCATGACCTGGATGACTGAGAATCTTCACCAGCCTGCTTACCTAGACTTAAATCAAGACTCGTCAAAGTAGAAAGCATGGCGTGGCTTTGCTTCTGAGTCCGACAGATTAATAACCCTAACATAGGAAACGAAATACAGTACCACGCAAATTTGTTTTTAAACCCTTAAACTTTTGCCGATTTTGACAATTCACAAAAAGCATCAACACACTTTGTCGAGATTTTATGGGAACAAAAAGACCACAAAGTGGTGCATATGTGCAATTACGCGTGTTTTTTTTTTGTGGATAGACATTAGAAAGTCCCTCTCTCTGTGGGCAATGCAAGCTAACTCTGCATCTTTGATACAGGGTATCGAATCCCGGCTGTGTAAGGAAAGACATCCAGTGTTAAAACTAAAAGTTTGCGTGCAAGTTGTAGCGCTGCAGTGACCCCTAAACAAGGGGAGCAGCCGAACAGATACTAAAAGGAATCTGTAAAGTGTTGCATTTGGATTCAACCCACCCCGTGCAAATACTTTTTTTTATCAGGCTTGCTCTATGTTTGGCTCCATCCGTTCATTTCTGCACCACTTCCCTTGTCTCTGCTGAAGACCAGCGGTCCCCAGAGCATAACGCTGCCACGAGGCTGTGGCAACCCTCCCATCTTCCACTAACTCAACAATAGACGGGTATAATAAATATACAGGCCATAACAACTCCAAAAACTGTCTTTTATTCATAGAGTATGGACAGATTTTAAATCATACAACAAAAATATGCTTTAAGCAATAAGTACTTAAATTATTTAATGTAAAAAAAAAAAAAAAATGCACCAATTGTTTGAAAAGCAAAGTCTTTGCGAGGCTTACACAGTTTCAGGGATGGGGATTGACAAACGAGCAGTAACTTTTAGTAGAGGCACCTGCATAACAGTAACATTGCAGTTAATCATGTGAATTAATATAATAGACTTCATTTGTTACGTCTGCTTAGCTGTCTCTAGATGAGCTACGTGGGCAGAGGCTCTACTAGCGGGTCAAACGTTCAGGCGGTCTCATAAGTGTGACGGCGGGAAGGAAGTGATATGGAATTTACAGGAGCAGAACAGAAATAAGAGAAATTTTCAAAACCGACCTCAACAATAACAAAATAATTAAGACCAGACAGTGCTCCCCTTTTCTGATTGTCGACCTTTTCTACTGTGCTTCTTTTACGGTGGGGACGTCGCTACAAGTTAAAGAATCACTTTTGACACGTGGAAAAAAATATCTCTTGTGGAGCAAGTGTGTCTCAACTAATGCATGTCACAGTGTGTGAAAAGGCAGCAGAGCACAAAGTCGCCACCACCCACTTCCCCTCCGCCAGAGGGAGGGGGGGGGGGGGGGGCGCAGACAGAGACGGCGCTTCGGCTGAAAATCTTGTTTCGTCGCTTCGCTCGAAAAGCGTCCGATTCTCCTCTGTAGCACCTCCACATACTCGGTTAATAAGTGCCATGGAGGCAGGCAGCAAAATGCCATCCAACCTGAAGCTTGCTTTTGCTGTGATCTCACCACAGACTGGATTTTCTCTTTCCTGAGCGTCTATATATATATACATATATATCATAGCTGCAATTTATTGGCCATTTTTTTTTAGTTTATTTATTCATTTTTTGCATAATGTCTTTTATTGGAAGCCACGCTGTGTTTCTCTTTGTCCTTTCGGTAGTTTGGATGGGATTCTAGAGACGTAAAAAGGAAGAAAAATAAATAATGTCTCAGGGGTTCAGGCTGACAAAAAGAGAGGGAGCAACACGGCACATCCTTCAGTCCTGCATTAGCATTTCCCTCCAGTTGAAACTGTGATTGGGTCCATGTGTCAGAGGCAAGATGGGCGGGTCGACCAGCTGCCACACGCCCGTCTCTCCCATTTCTTCACAAGCGCAAAAGCCCAAGTAGGGAATCTGCAAGCCGAAGGAGACAGATGTGTGCGTTACGAACGGGGAGCAGACAGGAACTGCGAGGGGGGATACGGATACGGCGGCCGGGAAGCAACATCTGAGATAAAGCAGAACTGACCTTTCGGACAACCTGGACAAAGTCCTTGGAGTTTTGGGGGCTGAGGCCCTGTATTTGGCGAGTGCAGGCCTCCAGGGAGGAAGCATGGGCCACAATCAGGACCGTGTTTCCTGTGTGAAAGAGGTAAAAAAAAAAAAAAAAAAAAAAACTCAAAAGACACATTCCAGGGATACCGTTAGCTTTCTTTGCCATATGGACAAGCTGCAACTGGTATTCATACGCCTTGAGCTTTTTCACATTTTCTTAAAATAGCCAACTTCTACGTATTTTAGCAGGATTTTTTGAGATATGGCAACAAAGCATAACGCATAACTGTGAAGAATAAAACGTTTTCGGCAGTTAAGTTTCACAAAAAATGTTTAATTTCAAGTTACTTATTTGGATTTAGGTCTGGGCTTTGACTGGGCCATCTTAACGAATAAACCTGACATCGGTGGTGAACCTCCAACCATGTCTTTTGCAGCCTGTAACGGGATTTTGTTTTTCCTGATTGCCCTGGCTTTAACTCCACCCGTCCTCCCATCAACTCTGACCCGCATCCAGGCCTCTGCAGATGGAAATCCGGCTGCCACCACCGCGTTTCCCCTTGGTTGGTTTGTTCAGGTTGATGTGGGGGCGGTACTGTCCTGCCAAACATTGTATCTAGGCTGAAAAGTTCAATTTCGATCTCAACTGACCAGAGCGTCTCCTTCGCCATGTTTGCTGTCTCCCCTACATGCCGTTTCTCAAACAGCAATCAGGATTTCCATTGGCTTTCTTCCAACAATGGCTTTATTTAAAAAAAAATAGTTGTCTGGACTTTCCCACATGAGCTGTGAATCTCTGCAGCTCCTCTAGAGCAACCATGGGCCTCTTGGCCCCTCTGATCATTGCTCTCTTCACTCATCCTGTCAGTTTATGTGGGCGGCTACATGGAAAGTTTGTTTGTGGAAAGGGGCCTGAATACATGATTCAGATTATTATTATAGAATATATAGAATATAGATATACACTGCAAAAAGGGAACTAAAAGTAAGTGAAATTTTCTTGAAATCAGTCTCATTTATCTCCTCAAATCAAGACAAAATACACTATTTGCCAATGGAATAAGATTTTTGCACTTAAAGTAGGAACAGTTCATCTCCATCATCTTATTTCAAGTGCAGTATATCTAATTATCTTATTTTAGGGGTAAAAATACTCTTTCCATTGACAAATAGTCTTATTTAAATCCTCAAATCAAGGAAAAATACACTAATTTCAAGAAATTTACTTACGTTAGTTCCCTTTTTGCAGTGTAAAGAAAATGTTGACAAGAAATTCACATTTATGCTCTACTTTGTGTTAAAACTGAACTGTGAAAAAGTTTACCCAGATTTTTGCACTCTGTCAGGATCTCTCGGGTCACTTGGAAGCTCCTGCTGATGTAGGTGTCGTAGGACTCTGACACCGTCAGCTTGCTTACGGGCATATGAGGTCTGCGGATAATAAAGAGCGAAAGCTGACGGACATTTCACCACCATACCGTAACATGAAATATAAAACGCTACGACGTCCGTGTCGCCTTGTACCTGTACGTTGTGTCAACACTCAGGTTCGCCGCCGCCAGCTCAGCCGGTGGGATCCAAGCGGGGAGGCAGGTGCCTGAAACCCATTTGGTCCATTCGAACAAACCGGGCTCCACGCGGATTTTTACCGTGGCCTCCAGCTGGAGACCTGAAACGGATCAAAACAGAGAAGCCAAGGTAAAACTACCTCATAATAATGACAATATCATCACAATGATAATGTAATTTAGAGAAAATGTGTTGTTTTTAACGTAGAAAAGACACCAGAAGTGATCAAACATTGAACGAGTGGATAATGGTTTCACTTTTCAACCCATTTTGACTCCTACTAAAGTCCCTTGGGACCACATTGTTGATGTAGTTACCCAGTCTAAACTTGATAAATCCTGATAAGGACATTTTAGACCAAATACTAACTTTTAAAGACATGTAAAGTGCCTCATCCAAAATACCCGATCATGTGTTTGAGGCTAGCCTGTGGGATGAGCTCCTACCTTGGAGGATGTGATGAGCAGTCTGGACACAGCGGAGCGAAGGAGAGCAGTAAATAAAGTCTATTTTTGTGTGGCTTTCTAACAGGGCTTCACCTGATGGGCCAAAACACACAGCGGTTCATTAGGAAATGAAATGGATTCAAGCAAACCTGCTGTGTGTGTTTGTGTGAATGACTTGCACATAACAGACCTACTAGACGGGCCTGGGTGGAGCCAAACACAGTAATGGGGCAATCCTTTTCATAGTCCCGATGACCTCCGATCCTGGGGGGGAGGCTGCACGGCATGTTGAGATTAGAACGAACGTATCCACCTGTGCAACAGGAACCAAAGTTTTAAAGGAGAAGAGGACGCAAAGGTTGGCAGCCCTGCATAGAAACAAAGTCATCTCTGCACCCCCACCTTTGGAATCAAAACACTGGCTGACCCAGTGTTTGCCGAACACCACGTCCATCCTCTCGCCGTGCCGACACACAAACAGCCTCATCCTGGACGAGGAGGAATGGGCGCCTGGCTTCGACACCTGAGACGAGAACTTGCAGGCATTTACGGCGCCTTGGAAACGCAACACGCAGCAACCGCCACCCTCAATGTATTTAATTGGGATTTTTGTGACAGGCCCAACAAAAAACAAAAAAAGCAGCAAATATTTGTGAAGTGGTGAAAAAATTTAACCTGGCTCTAGCCAGATTGATATCGCTCCGCTTAGCTTCACTTACATCCATCTGGGATCTCTCCCACAAAGAGTGATTTCTCCAACCAGTTTTATTGTCTAGCCAATCAGGACGCAGGGCTGGAGTTTCATAGATGTGACGTAGTGGAGAAGCCACCGTGACATGAGACTGTTTTGATTCAGACAGCAATGGCGGCTCGCATCGAGGAAGCAAGCGTTAACATTGATGCTGCTATTTCTTCTGTGTTGTCCAATCTACCTAATATTGTTTCATTAAAAGAACATCAGAGAACGGCTCTGAAGGCTTTTGTTGGTGGAAACCATGTTTTCGCCCTTCTCCCGACCGGATTTGGCAAGTTTTGTTTTCCGGGGCGCGCCCGTGGCGGAGCGGTTAGCGGTTAGCTGTTAGCTGTTAGCGGTTAGCGCTAACCATGTTAGGAGGCCTTTAGTCCTCGACGCGGTCGGCCCGGGATCGACTCCGACCCGCGGCGCTTTGCCGCCTGTCTTCCCCCCTCTTCCTGTCAGTAAGGAGTAACTGCAGAGCTGTGGGGGCGTTCCGACTGTGGGGGCGTTCCGACTGTGGGGGCGTTCCGACTGGGGGCGTTCCGACTGGGGGCGTTCCGACTGGGGGCGTCCCGACTGGGGGCGTTCCGACTGGGGGCGTTCCGACTGGGGGCGTTCCGACTGGTGGCGTTCCGACAGAGCGGCCATCTTAGGTCAGACCAAGGTGCAGTCAGACACAATACAAGTCAATTCAGGAAAATGTACTTTATGTTTTCAGACACTGAATCCGTTCAATTCTCACCCGTTTTCCAGATAAATCAACTGACTGAAAATGTCACCCCTTTAGGGGCTACATAGGACCAATTGATTGAATTCAATTATTGTCTAACTTAATAAATTATTTCGAATTTGTATTGAAAGTAAGCAAACATCCAGAGCTCCGTCCGAGGATGCCCGATTTTTGCTCCGCTTATGGGTGCGCAAATAAAAGGACACTAGGACACTTGTTTTTTATTAAACAAACCATACATTGAAAAATATTGCAGAGTTACACAAAAGCATCCGAAGCTTTCGTCCGTTGAAAGGCAGGTGACAGTCCGGATTTTGAATGCCCCACACGCATATTTGTCCTTCTTTTTCAGGCTTTATGCTAGGAAGCGGATTTTGTTTTTCCAACTTTGCCTGGCTCCATGCAGCAAAATGTCCAATCGCCTACTCGCACGGATCTGTTTTTTACCTGGGATTACATGTAATTAATACGCTGTTGCAGCTGTGTGACAGAAGCAGCGCTGTCAACTCTGCCTCTGTATGCTTTCTTTTTTTTTCTACAGTCGCTGGTAAATTTCGTGAGTTGTTTTTTTTTTTTTTTTTTTTTTTTAGCTTTATTTTTGAACGTGCAGTCGCATATTTGGGGTGTTTCTCCAGTAGAAGCCCTTATCCTGACAGGACAGAATTCTATCGTAGGCTACTACATATAATAGTCATAATAGTCCTCGCGCTGTTGCTTTCTCCTGACACCGCGAGCCGGTTAATATCTGTCTGCATACAACGCCGTTATTATTACAAATCACATGTGGTCCCTAGGTAAAACTAATACCCTGCGATAGGGATTTTTTTCCTCAGGACGGATTTTTTCAGCGGGACGGACATTTTTCGTCCGTCCTGCTGAATGAATGAGATGGAGGGAAAAAACATATGTATTGAAGTGGGCAAATCAACGAACCAATCAGCGTTTGCGTTGGCGTGTGGGCGTTCCGACAGTGGGGGCGTTCCGACAGTGGGGGCGTTCCGACGCTCTGCAGTTATACCCTTCTCCTTCCCGTCAGCTCACTGTCAATAAAACGCGTGCCACTAGAGCCTCAAACACATTTAAAAAGAAAAATAGTTTTGTTTTTTTCCTGCGTCGCTCTCACAGCGTCACGGGTTAGCTTCGATGTGAGTGGTTGAAATAGCACGTCGATAAAGATGACAGACAAGTGGCTTATCCAATCATATGCAAGGATTTTTGATAAGGCCCAGCCTTCAATAAAGGCAATTCCTATGGAGTGGTCCCAGATGGATGTGAGTGAAGCTAGGCAGAGCAAAATCCAAATGGCTAGGGTCAGGTTAGAAAAAATGTGCACGATATTCCAAATATTTTACAAATAATAAAAGTAAAAAATATATGAAATGTGGAATGCATTTATATTCATTACTCCAGTAACCCGAAATTACTTCCAGTGCAACCTGTTGCCTTCAGCAGTCACCTAATTCTTAGTTAGAGTCCCGCTGCCCGTAATTTATTTTCAGTTTAAATCCTGTTGGTCTATGAAGGCCTCAGAGGAACACTGTGGACAGGTCAGGGGAAAAGATGTGGAGAACCAAGCTAGGTTATAAAACAACATCCCAGGCTTTAAACATCTGAAAATGCAAAGATTATGGCACGACTACAAATCTACCAAAATGCCCCTCCACCTGAACTCAGGCAAGGAGAGCATTGTAACTCTGGAGGAGCTGTAGAGCTCCAGAGCTCAGGTGGAACAAAAAAAGCATAAACGTTTTTTTAACTGAACCGATTTGAAAAAGATTGCTGGGCGCCACACCGTGCCGTAGTTGGCTTCATACAAAATAATTGGGACATATTTTTATTTTTTTATGCACGACTGGAGCCTTCCATTCTGTGTTGAGCTTTAGTCGTGCTATTCCATAAATCTGGCATTTATTAAAGGGATGACAAGAGTAACAGTCATCTTTATTTGTCATTGCAACTTTTGTACATTCCAGTGAAATGTGTCCTCAGCATTAAACCCCTCCCTCAGGGAGCAGTGGGCTGCCACTCTACGGCGCCCGAGGAGCTACGGGTCTCAGGGTCTTTGCTCAGAGTGACGGTCTATGAGATTCGAACTGGGAAACTCACAGCCTTCCCAGGACACTAGCGGCCCGCTCTTACCAGTCTGCCATGACTCCGTTGTTGGAAAGAAATCCATAAGAAGTCACGTTTGCAGACGAGACCAAAAGTGAACATTTTAACACGACGTGTGGCAACAAACTAACCCAAGATCACCCCGAAAATGTTAAAACATGGTGGTGGGAACATTGTGCTGAGGTCCACAAGCAAAGCTAATTAAGAAACGTTGACTAAGCTCATAAATACTCTTGGTCCAATCTAACCAGTTTGAGCTATTTCACAAAATATTTCAGTCTGCTGGACAGTATGACTAAGGCCAGCATACGTAACTACAGTGTTAGACGTGACTGATAAAGGTTTCGTTTCATTTTCACACGTGTTGGTCTGCCACATAGGATCCTAATAAAACACATTGAACCTTGTGGTTTCAGTGGGACATAATGTGCAAAAATGAATCCTGGCGAGGCATCGTCATCTTGAACAGACCTCGCGTCAAACTCCTTCCTTTTATTCAACAGTGAAATTTGCAGCCAGGCGACGAGACGCTTTTAGTGAAACGTACCTGCCTAGGCGGACAGAGGCCGGTGAGGCTGGAAGGATCCATGAGACTGTCGAGCAGACTGTCGTTCAGCTGTCCGTCAAACAGCAGCCCTCCCGCAAGGCTGCCGGACGTGGACGGAGAGGCACAGTTGAGAAAGGAGTGAGACCTGCCAATCGGACAAGAGCCAACTCAGCTTTATTTACCCAGAGCACCTGGAAAGTCGCGCGGCTTGCCTGCGGCAGCACGCTCGTCGTGAACGCAGCTTTTCCACCCTTACCCGTGAACAACCCATGTGTCCGACTCGTCGGCGTGGCTCACGTAGTTCTCGGGCAGCAGGCCGGACAGCCCCGTGCCCAGCGAGGTGCCGTACACCCAGCCCTCGCTGGCAGTGCTCTGCTCCACCGGGGACATGAAGATGAAGTCGCCTTGCAGCAGCTCAAGCTCGTCGTCGTTCTGAGGCACGTACGGGTACATCACTTGAAGCGTCTGCGGGAGGGGAAAGGAGGGGGGGGGGTCAGCGTTAAGGGTTAAGGGTTTCATAAAAGGCGCTACGGGTTTGGTAGAGGAAGGGCTACCTCGTGGTTAGCAAAGCGAATGTCCCTGGAGAGGAGCACGGCCAGCCAATCACAGCCAGCGGCCACGTCTAGGCTTTTGGCCAGCTTCTCCAGAACTGGAAGGTGACTGGTATGGAAGTGGTAGGCCATAGTGACGTGAAGCTGCTTCTTATGGGGCTCAACGTGGGCGTCTACAACAAAAACAAACAAAAAAAAAAACACACATGCATAAACATCCAGAAAAATGATACGATTTTCTCATGGATAGAAATTAATTTGCTCTATATACTGCAAAAACGGAACTAGAAATAAGTAAAATATTCTTTAAAATGAGTGTATGTGTCCTTGATTTGAGCAGGTAAATAAGATGATTTGCCAATGGAATAAGATTGTTGCACTTAAAATAGGAACAATTCATCGTCATCTGCTTATTTTAAGTACAGGATGTCTAATTATCTTATTTTAGGAGTAGAAATACTCATTCTGTTGGAAGATAATCTTATTTACCTGCTCAAATCAAGGATTAAAACACTAACTTTAGGAACATTTTACTTGTTTTTTAGATCCGTTTTTGCAGCTACAGCCAAATTACTCCATAATCTGCACCTTTGGGACCAAAAGGATGTGATTAAGTCATAACAAAGTAGCCTTGGGTTCCAAAGAACATACCCACGCTCTACCCTTAACTGAAGGCACCAACCTGCTTTAGATGCTGCCTCGGTCGCAAAGTCGGCGGCAAAACTCTTCAGAACCTCGGCCATCTGCTCCTCCACGAAAAGTCCAATGAAGGTGGAGGAGATGTAGAGCTCCAGGGGCAGAGGCATGGGGATGCGTCCCTTCCACTTGGCCACGGTGGCCTGGAGGGCGTCGGTCAGGGCCTCTACCTTCTCATCAGCACACTGAGGAGTACAGAAGACAATCAGTGAACGCAAGAGAAGAAAAGACACGCCGCTAATGAAAAGCGTGCGTGAAAAGCAAAAAGTGCCGTCTCGTGCTCGTATAACCAGAGCACCTCCTTCAATGTGTTTGCTCTGTCCTCTAAAGAGCTTTCGATGGGACGCAGGACTAATGGTTACCATGTTGGGAGAATTTCCCACCTGAGCTGTGGATCTGTGTAACTCTTCCAAAGCTACAGGCGCATCTCTTTGCTGCTTAGCATGCATGCTCAGTACGGGAGATTGCTGAAAGGTCTGCGCCGCAGCTTAAAGCAACTATCCACTGTGGCTACACGCTCATCCAGGAAGAGAGAATGCTGCAAGTCGGTGACTTGATGCAATCTGCTGGGTTTCCTTAGATAGAAAACCTTTTAACCCGTTTGAATAACAAAGTTGACTTGATTACATTGTTTGTTTGAAAACTAGGATCAGTGGGAATGTATGTATGACTTGACTGATCAGAGTTTTTTGTAATGTGCCTTGAGTGGTGGAATCAGTTGTGCTGGAGCAGAGACTCATGGTGCGTGTGTTGTGTTGGTCCTATATAAATCAGCTGAATTGAACTGAACTGCTTTGCTGTTTAATATGGACGGCCATGCCCTGTTAGGGTCTGCAGTTTTCCATTTTCAGAGGTTGAATCGAACAGTGCTGTGTGAGACTTTTCCTTGGTCTTCATGATGCTCTTTGTTCATCATATTTCTCTCTAAAGGCCCCTCGCTATATATCTGGATTTAAATAAATTGTCTAGCTCCATGACACACAGGTGGACTAATCACTAACTAGGTGACTTCTAGCTGAAGGCAACTGGGTGCTCCAGATTTTTTTTTAGGGGAATTATAGTAAAAAAGACTAAGTACATATAAAACCTGAACTTTTCAGATTAAATAATAAAAAAATAAATAACCACAACAAGCTACTTTGTCAAAAAGCTTCAATTTAACTATCAAGATACTGTTTATGAAACATTTCTAACCAAATCAAAAGGTCAACCACAGGATCTGATTGTTTTCTCTCAGAAAGCGTCACGGCCACGAGGAACCCGTCCTCAAACGGTCCCGATTCCAGCACTTTGGTTCCAGCAACGTCCCGAATACACAACGCAGCACTTATCATGATGATTACTATAACATCTGCCCTGGCAGAGAAAATGATCCTTCTCTGACTGGCAGGAATCTCTAATAGTAGTGGATGAGTTTTCAGAAATACTCCACCAGCAGTTTGAATGTCTTTTTCCTATTCAAAACAGTGAATATATATATATATATACATATACATACATACATACATACATATATATATATATATATATATATATATATATATATATATATATATATATATAGATGTAGATATAGATAGATATCTATATATCTATATAGATATATATCTATCAGTGTTGTAGTACTCGAGTCCGAGACTCGAACTCGAGTCCGAGTCATTAGCTAAATTTAGAGACTCGTGACTTGACTTGGACTTGAGCACTGATGACTCGAACTTGGACTCGGACTCCTACATTCAGATCATTCTGACTCGGAAATTGAGAAAAAGACTCGACTTTTTTTTATATCATTAGGCTATAATTTTAATATGTCATTAGAATATTATTTGGTGTATGATTATAATATCTAAATGCCGTACCGCGCACGTGACGTCACCATCTCATGAGCAACGCCCCTTGCCGCTAATGTAGGGCAAACAGTGTGAGAGCGCACGTAGCAGCCAGCCATTACGCATGCAACAGATACGATATGATCGACTTTTCCGCTGTTAAACTTTCACAAGAGGATGTCCAGGCGCCCATTTTACTGGTAGAACTGTGGAACAACATACCAACGTTCAGCTCAAACGATGGCTTGAGTGTCGAGGGATCGGAAAGACGGGCCGAGTTGATAGAAAGGTAAGTCGTTGTTTTTCTCCTGCTCGGCATTCATGGCGTCATTTGCATTTTTTTTTCTGTTTGTAGTCACCGTCCAGGAATCGGTATAAATTTTCCGACCCGCCGAACAATTTAGTCCGGTCCGGTGGCCAAATGCATTATCATTATCCAACGGCTGTATCTCCTCGCTGCATCGACCTGCATCGATTTGTTGTGAGTCATGGGGGAACACTGCCGAACGCGTTTGTGGGAATCGCCCGGTGGACGGGCGAGGGAAATGCGTAACAGCATCTGCGGTGGCTGAACAACACCGCCCGCCGGCCGGCACCGCGGCGTTGCGCGAACACCGCCCGCCGGCCGGAGCGCGCTTGGCTGCGAGGGCCGATCGACGCCGCTTGCGGCTTTAACATCCTTCATATGCGGCCTATCAGCGTACCTCGAGTCGCTGTTGCGCGTTCCATAACAACAATGTTTAAAAACCACGGTTAGGAGACGTCTTAAAAGCAGTCGTTTTACCGAGTAAAACCAAGGGTAACTACAGCGAAAGAGTTATTAGTGCAATGGAATGTTACTGCTTCATGTCATACGTCACACGTCAATAGTGACTCGACTCGGACTTGACTCGGATGAGTAGTGGACTCGACTCGGACTCGACTCGGATTTTTTTTTTAATGACTTGGACTTGACTCGGACTTGAACACTGGTGACTCGAACCTGGACTCGGACTCGAGGCATAGTGACTTGACTACAACACTGATATCTATATAGATATATATATCTATATAGATATATATATCTATATAGATATATATATATATATATATATATATATATATATTAGGGCTGGGCAAGTTAACGCGTTAATTTCGCGTTAATTCATTAGACTATTAACGGCGATATTTATTTTATCGCGCATTAACTCATGTTGCTCACATCATGCTTTCAGTCAGTGTCAGTCAGCAGGCGCGCTGACTGCAGCGCGCTGTCACGGCAGCACTCTCCCCCTCCCCTCTCGTACATGGCTCAGCGGCGCCAGCCAATCAGCACGCAGGCTCAGCCTGGCCCGCGCACTCAGCTCTCACACAAACTTAATACACAAACAGCTGAGAGAGAACGCAGCAGCGAAAAAACATGAACAGAGGAAGTAGCACCGTTCGGCTTTATTTTAATACCGTAAATGAAATCAAGCTGTATGTTTTGTAAAAAGCCGGTTCATTTAAGTGGAAACACAACAAATTTATCTAAGCACGTGAAAAAACATGAAAACGTCGAGCCCCAGAAACGGAGAGAGGAGACGAAACTTCTCTCATTGCCCCGACAGACCCACAGACTGACGTCACTGACTGAGGCGTTTCAGTCCTCCAGGGAACATCCAGGTAGATCAGTGGATGGATGGATGGATGGATGGATGGATGGATGGATGGATGGATGGATGGATGTTACTGGAGCCCACACATAACATGTAATTAAGACCTTGAAAGAACCTAGTACATATATTAAAAAGTGTTATTTAAGATAAGATAACATTAGCTAATCCTTTTGTTATCCCACGACGGGGAAATTTATAGGATTAAAGCAACAGGCAGGTGCACACAACACAGACAAAATTACATAAGGATTGAAATATATAAGAGGTGGATTAGCGAAAAAACACTGAACATAACATTATTATTATTATTATTATTATTATTATTATTATTATTATTATTATTATTATTAAATTGTAATAATAAAATAAAAACCACAAAACCCAAAAGGTCAACAGTTATGTCATGATACATCAAGCGTAGGGACTGGCTAATATACAGCAGGTCAAAAAAGGCCATATTTTGGCTGCAGTGCTTGTTCTCTTATGAAGAAAAGATCAACTAGTGCACTAAATTCAATAGATGGGTTGAAAATATCCAGTATAAAATAAGTGCTACAAATGTTACAACACTTTTGTTCATATGGCAGCAGAACATTAAAATAAAAGTGCTCTTTACACTACTTTTGAATTCATTCTTGGAGTTTGTAAATACAATGCGATTAATCGCGATTAATCGCGATTAATCAGGGCGATTAATCGCGATTAAATATTTTAATCGTTGCCCAGCCCTAATATATATATATATAGATAGATAGATAGATAGATGTAGATAGATATATATATATATCTATATATATATAGATAGATAGATAGATAGATGTAGATAGATATATATATATCTATATATATATAGATAGATAGATAGATAGATGTAGATATATATCTATATAGATATAGATATACATCTATAGATAGATGGATATAGATATGTGTGTGTGCAGGAAATGTGCATTCATGCAAATTCAAACGTAGACAAACTGTCGCCACAAAGAGGAACTTGTGTCTTATGCTGAATTAAGCAAAAGAGGTTTGAAAAAACAAAACTGAGGTTAGGAATTGACTTTTTTGAAAGGCATAAAGCATAAAGTTACCATGAAGAACTGGCAGAGGGTGATGTGAGGGAAGATGTTGTGGGCCTTGTTCTTCCCGCAGGTGAGGCGCGACTGCTTCCAGAACTGGGAGAGCTGCTGGAGCAGAGGTCCACTGGGCCGCAGGTATAACACATACTCTCTGGGCAAGGGGTCGTCCAGGAAGGGGTCATCCAAATGAGAGAAGAGCCTTGGAGCAACCAGAGACAATAACGTCGGTGAGATAGGAAGAGAGGCTGTTATCCAGCAGAGAGCAGTAATGAGAGGGCGCAGTGTTTTAAAGCATTTTTTTTTTTTTTTAAAGTAAGGACTGCAAATGTTTATCTGTAAAATATCTGTCTTCTTGTTCTGTACCACTGCTAGAGACAGAAAGCGAGTAGATGTGTATGTGTTGCTCTCACCAGTCACAGGCCGCCTGGACGTTTTTGCCTCCGGTTGAAACCAGAGCTTTCAATCTGCAACGAGAATCAGGAAAGAGGGGGAGATCAAAGGACGGACACAGAATCGATGCTCTCTCTCTGCCGGACCAGATGCAGTCGGAGGAGCGGGCTTCACATCGTTCATGACATAACTTCAATACCTAAACCACAGGGTTCATGAAACAGAGCCGATTCCGAACCTGTTGGTTTGATTCGTGAGGGTCAGGCTATGATGGAGTACTGAGCACTTAGGGGCTTGATTATATCAAACCATCTCAAATTTATTTCCTCAGCTGCTTTATGTCATTACATTTGCCAGCAGATGGTTTTGGGTGGGTTTAATGTTTTTGTTGGTTCACTTTAAAATAGAATTCAGGACCAAAAAGGGGGGAAAAAAAGGCGTTCAAGCCTTTTTTTCTCTGTTTCCAGTCATCACACTGAAAAAAAGGAACCAAAAATATGTAAAACTTTCATGAAATTAGTGTATTTGCCCTTGATTTGAGCAGGTCAATAAGATGAGCTGCCAATGGAATAAAATTTTTGCACTTAATATAGGAACAACTCATCTAATTCTAATAAAATACTAATTCCACTGGCAGATCATCTTATTTACCTGCTAAAATCAAGGACCAATACACTAATTTCAAGAAAATTTTACTTACTTTTTGTTCTCTTTTTGCAGTGCACCATTTAGTTGAAACGCCAGAGATCCCCTCCCCTGTACCTTGGAGCATCAAGTCCCACGGAGTGTTTCAAAGCAGGACAGCTATGCAGAGTTTGAATTCAGATCCCTATTGCTCAGTAATTTCATCAGACTAGAGCGTTTTATTTGTGACGCCTTAGCATGAAACTAAATGAAGATGTTATCCATCACTGAAAAGAACATGCCGTGCTTTCAGTCCCCCTTTAAGCCATGAAAATAACACAAAGGCTGACGTATTAATAATTAGACTATTTGACAGTTTTTCTCTGCAGTGAATCCTGTTCACATTTTTTTTTTTCCCATTACTGCATCAGTGAACTTTTATTGACTGACAGCTTCTCTCCGGCCACACAGACAGGAAAGACCTACATAGTTGTCCTTTTAAAAGGCTCTATCGTCTCCACAAATTATTAACTGTGAATCCAATTAAAATGAACATGTCCTATTTTTAGAGCTTGTCCTACAGAGGTCTTTCTTTTCCCAGCAGTCAGTCTGATTGCGCGGCTGAATCTGCACTCCTGTTTTTCTATTCTTGTTTTGTTCTCTCTCTTAATGAAGGAAGAGGTAAAAACGCAAAAGTGTTTATAGCACGCTCACATAAAACAAAAAAAATACAATAAATCTACACACGATAGACCACCACAAAGACGTCCGTAACAATTATAACATCTAAAACGCTGGAGGTGCTGCAGGGACCCAAAGATCAGGTCTGTTAGCAAGTTAAATGTTAGCTGTGCTCACTCAAAGGAAGCCATTGTTCAAAGAAAGCCTTAAGTAAAGTTTGCCACAAGGAATGTGGGGGCAGACCAGAGGAAGAAGGTGTTCTGGTCAGATAATCCCAAAATTCCCTGCTTAGATGCTACGTATGGCATGAAGCTAACGCTGCAAAACACAGTGAACACCCTAAAGGTCCAGGTAGGGATACAATGGTATGGTTTAAACCAAAGCATTATTCATGTGTTTGAAAGGCCGTGTTGTTTTCGTCACCAATGACAAATATTGTTGTTGACACCCCTTTTTACTTTTCTGACGACAACGAGGCGATGACGGGATAAACATGGCTAACTGGCGACTAAAACGCGACAAGATGTGTGTGAGTTTCCGTTGACGAGACTAGACAAAAATGTTAGAGGGTGCTCTGTCCGACGTACTTCCGCCTATTTTGCATGTAAACAATCAGCCGAAGGCTTAAAAGGGAATTCATTAATGGACGACGAAAGCCGCGGCACATTCTACAATTTGAGTTTGGGTGTCAGAAATCCCGAAAGGATCTATGGTCATTCTTTAAATATGATCCATCAATCAAAATGTATTACGGAGGTAGGGTGTGGTAAATGTGGCCACCAAGTAGGGAAAATAGCACAAATCTAAAGCAGCACCTGAAGGTTCACCACGGCAATATTCTTTCAAAGGTCATACGTTACTACAAGTCCTGTTAAGATATAATATACAAACAACGTTACTTGACAATATATTGTGATATATTTAAAGGCATATTATGCAACATTTTTCAGTTAATTAATGTGTTCCATACCGTTTTGGATGATTAAATGAGTCATTTCAGGTCAAACAAAGGTTTTCTCGGCCGCCCTGGTGGTCTGTGGGGGAAATACCGTACTTGCAAGAGCTCACGGCCCGCACCCACAGGCTCAGAAGTCTCGTGCAAGACCACGAGAGTCGGTCTTGCTTTACGGCGAGAACTGTTTGCCCTGCCATTCACTATATGCACACGCGAAAGCAACAACAAAGAACCGCGTGTTAACGTCAAAATAAACATGCAAGCATATAGAGTTTTTTATAATTATAATTATTATTATTATTAATTTTTATTTTTTTTGAATGACGGCGAGGCGGTAACGTGAGTTTGGCGAGGCCGCCGCCTCGCCAAGATAGCGCTGAGGGAAGCTTGATGTTCATACCTTCACTGTGTTAGTCATTGTTTGTACTGCCGTTTTTTCCACTTTTCGTTGCGTTCGCCTGTCTGCTAAGCTCAAAACAACCGCGCCTGGCTTGACAGAGAAACCAGAACAGCTGAGCATCTTTATGACAGTGCACTTTTACTTTCGCCCTCTGGGGGGAGCCTCGCTGGAAAATCAACCCCGGTTGCATAGTATACCTTTAATATTAAGCTTAAAGTTCTCTATATAAATCCTGGTGCAAATGGGATGCTAACTTCAGGCTTAAGTTAGCTTGGATGCGCAAACGTCAGCACATTAGCTTAAATGTGTTCCGGTTATGTGGAGAATAGGTAGGCGTTTTTGGCCGGGCAGCAAGTGGAACGCGTTGTCGGATTAACCCACTGTTTTTCAGACCCACTCATTGTCTAAAAAACAAACTCAACAGCACAGATAGATCATAATGTTGGTCTTTGTTCATTAAAGAAAGCCTAGAGGCCTTAAATACAGGGTGGGTGCCGGTCATGTAGTTTTTGCTTGTTCGGTAGTTAAGGCCATTCTGTTTTCTTTACATGGTGGTATTGTGTCAAAATGTGCTGAAACACACAAACACACACACAAAAATAACACTGTTAAATGGTCCAGTTAAAGTCCAGAACTACATCCAATTAGAAACCTCAGGCAAAACACTAAATTAGGTTTTCACAGACCCTCTCCATCCAACCTAACTGAGCTTGAGCCGTTTTGTACTGAAGACGAAATGATAGGTGATCAAGATTGGTAGAGATATATGCCCAAAAGACTTTTTATTTTTTTATTTATAAATCAGTAAACCATGAGTCATTTCTCTTCCGCTTCAAAATACACTCCACTTTTAGCATATCAGAGTTTATGAAAGATATTTCAATTTCTGGTGTCAATGTGACAAAATTAGAAAAAGTCTTAGCGGTATAGGAAAGTACATGTTCACGTCATGACAGGTCGTTTCATTTAGACGTCTAAGAAAAACAAAGGGAAGCATGACTCCATGCTGTTCTCCGTTTCATACTAAACCTCCAAGGGAAGTGTATGCCGCATAGTAAAGATAACGCAAAGTACCAAAATGTGACCGTAACCCATTATCAGCAAACCTTCATCAGTTTTACAGCCATTCTCGCAAATAACCAGCAACTTCTTGTTTTGGCACATCGTCAGCGCTCGCATACACTCAGCTGAACGGCACAGGACGCAATAATTGTGATCCGTGTTTAGATCATGTGCTTTCGGCCGTCCCTTATTCAGACACGAATGAGTGCTTAAATAATCAATGACAGCGATGAGCACTATAGCTGAACTCCCGGCCACGCTACTCCGTCTCCTTTCAGCTCTCGCTCTTTGTGCTTTGTGTGAGAACAAGGCACCGGCACAAGCCAATAAACGGCCTATTCATTGCATCAGCAAACAAAAAATACCAAACCTTTATAATACCGCCATGCTTCTGCCTTAAATATAACTTCACTGTCCTGAAGACAGCGCTGCTATTTACTCCTCTGTGCAGACATTATGATCAGCTCTGAATACAAAATCAGTTGTTTTGTGTGCTACTGTGAAGCCTTTTGATTTTTTTAATTTATTTTTTGTGTGACATGATGCAAACTTGGTGCAGGCTGTAGGTTCTCTATGTGTGACAGTGTGTATCTGTGTTCAATCTAAATAATCTATTTTGATATTAGGCCCACAGAAAGGGTCCCAAACCAACAAGTCCCAGAGGCAGAGCGCCTCCAACAAGTCACAGTGTGGGACGACCAGGTCAACGGGATTGTGAAAGATTACCCGCGTAGGTCTAAAACGGTGCGCCCGTTTACACGGATGACGACGCATTCAGAGCGGAGACGAACTCCTGATCTAGTCTGCCGCATCCACATTTCATCTGACTGACCCAGTTCCTGATTACACCAGGCACGGCTGGCTGGAGAAGGCTTAACACGCAGAGCCATTTGTAGGCTACAATCGCCTTACACGAACATACCACCTGGTGCTGTGTGGAGGAGGATTTGTTTTTGTTGTTTTTCCTGTCTTTTTTTTTTATTATTTCAGAAGGGATGATGGGATTACAAGCAGATGCGACTGAGACTTCATAAAGTCCGATCCGGCCTGGAACATCGGATTGCACGCTTCTTATCTTTGTGCAAGTAGAGCGTTGTGAGGTGAAATATTACAAAGGTTCTTATGCAGGCTCGGTGAGCGAACAGACAAAACGACATGCAACTCTGCTTGAATTTGATCTTTTTTTTTTTTAAGAGTGACTTGAAACCCCGTTGTTAGCACAAACATTAATAATGGTGAGAAGGTGCAGCTTTTTTTTTTTACTCAGAGAGCTGACAGACTTACGCATACTGAGGTTTTCTGTAAAGTTAAAAAAGAAAATGTAACTACACCTTTAGAAAAAGTGTGATGCAGGAAGCAGTAGTTCAACATAGTACAATAATAACAATTAGAGCTGGGTGATAAATTGATTTAAATGATTAATTTAAATTTGCAATTCATTCTTTTTTTTTTTGTTGGAAATTGTGATTTTTTTTATTTTGCTTTACTTATTTATTTTTTGACCAATGCACTCGATTGGGCTTCTATGAAATTTGCACCGTAAAGTTTAATGCCTGTTTAGGAAAATATATTGTCAAAATACTCTAAAGGGGAAATAGTTTTACCCTAAGACGAGGCACTTTAATGTTTTAATTGACTTATTTTTTTAAGTTTTTAGATGTGCAACACCAGTCACAGCAAACATTTTATGTTATAATTTCATTGTTTGCTTTAATAAGCATGTTTCAAAGCTTGTATTTAGATGCACTTTGAATTCATGTCCATTTCCAGACGAGGCGATTGCAATAAAAAAACTAATCAAAAATAATTTCTGTAATTTGTTTTCATAAAATGAAAGGGGGGGGGGGGTCAATTAATTGGATTTGGTCAAATAAAATCTGAAATTTTATTCTTAAGTCATATCGCCCAGCCCTAAACATCATATGTAGTCATTTCCTATGTAGCACCATACACCTAAACACAGTTTGAACCTGCACAGCAGGATCAGAAGAGTGAGGCGTCTTCTTCTGCCAGAGCAAAAGATCAGGTGCCGATTTTGACGAGCAGACTGTCAGTCATGCTAGCGGAGGATGCTGCTTAAGGGGGCCAGAAGCTCATTTGCATGCAGACCATCAACGTCAACCCAATCTTTGATGTCTTGACAGCTGCGTGAAAAGCGCATCAAGCAAAAAAAAAAAACATCAAAGTGGCAGAGAGCAACGGCAGCCTAGTTCAGACCGCCGGCCACTGCATCCTGTCGCGTTACGCAGACACAGGCTCAGCCTTTTACCGCCATCGTCGTTTTAGGCCACAGAGGACCTCAAATCCCCTCGTCTTAAAATGTTCAGCCGAGGATGACGATGCATACTTGCGCCTTTATACAGTTTCATAGTTTGCGAGAAAAAAAATTTAAACGAAGCTTCTCAACACGAAGGATGGCAAGGAATGCACATTTGCTTAACGGTGAAAATAACCTTGTTTCTGTAAAGCCCGTTCATGTATCTACATCATAAATCATACATTTTTTAGCAATCAGCCTAGTAGGTGTCTTTAGACTGAAAACAGTCGGACCCCTGGAACCCTTTTACATTTTATGCTCCAACCACAAACCTCAATGTATTTTGAGATATTCTGTGTGATTAATTACCACAAAGTATGTATATGTATTGGTGAAGTGGAAGGAAAATGTTTTTTTTTTTTTCATTATGTTATAAATAAAAAACTGAAGCATGGCATGCATATGTATTTAGCAACCCATGACTTTGATACACTTAAAGGAAATACGGGCAACCGACTATCTTTAGAACTGAATGAAGTAGTTAGCGGACTCAAGCAGTGTGGGATTTAATTTCAGTATAAATCCAGCTTTTCTTTGAAGACTTAAAAGATTTGCTGGAGGATATTGATAAACAAACAGCATTGTAAAGACCAAGGGACACATTTGAGCCCTTTTTCAATCCACCATAGGAAAACGGAGAGATCCAGCACAACTGCAGACATACCAAGACACCTAAACTGGCAGGTTGGGCAAGAAGAGTTTATTAATCAGAGAAGCCCATGGTGACTCTAGAGGATGTGCACAGATCCACAGCTCCGGTGGGAAAATCAATTGACAGGACGACTGCTAGTAGGGCAACTAGCAGTTGAACTTTCTCTGGCCCTTATAAAAGAATAGCAAGAATCATTTTTAAAAAGAAAGTCATAAGAAACTGCATTTGCAGTTTCCCACGAGCCATAAAGGGGACACATGGAAGAGGGTGGTCTGACCAGATGAGACCAAAATGTGACTTTTTTTGTCTGACATGCAACAACATTTTATGTATAACGGAAAAGTAACAGTCATCCACCTGAGCACGTCATTCACATAATGACAGAAACAGAAAAGGTGGTCGGAGTTAATGGAAAGATGGAAGAGTCAGAAAGTTTGACCCTTTTTTTTTTTTCTTTCCAGCACAAAACTAACCCCAAAGACAGAGAAATTGGTTCTTTAACTTTTTTCTCTCACTATTTCAAGCCAGGACATTTCATACGTCGCAAGAACTCCTGTGAAGTACAGCTCCCTCCTACTGCAGCGTTTGTGTTTAGTGGTTTCAGACACCGCACAAGACGAAGGTTCACCCCAGGAGATGTGACAAGAACCAGCTGCAAGATCTGCCAAATAACGTGACATCCGTCTGTTCTAGCAGCACATGTCTTGGCCTTAAAGAGCCGGAGCCACATGAGAATGTTTTAAATTAAACTTTGGCCTAGTCAAAGTTCAGACTGAAATCCAATTAAAAGTGTGGTATGTGTTAAGAGTTGCCTAATACTTCCCCATTTACAGTAGATGTCTGAAAAAATATCAATCAACACAGCAATTTCAAGAAGTCGAGGCTTAGTGAACACAACCACTTGCGACATTGACTTAAATCGCTCTGAGATCAGTTAATTCCTGTGTAAAATAATGTAAAATATAAGGAGGGTCTGAACCTTTGTGAGATCTTGATTCATTATATAATAAACGAACCACCGATCGAGTCACAGAAAAGATGACTTGATCCTCGTTAGACGTTATTTAGTTTTCATGTTTCGGACGTTTTCATCTAATACCAACTGCTGACGGCTTAAAAAGGACAAACTGTCCTCGGTAGCTGCATCTAAACCTCTGCCTTGTTCTCAGAAAGGACCGAGGAGGTTATTTATAAACTGTATTTCTTTTTCAAAGCCAAACGAAGATGACAAAGATTAGAGACCATGTAGAAGAGAAGTCTGCTCAGATTAAGAGCCGTTTCAAAACCACCAGAACACTGTATGTAAAAAATTACATTATCAGATGATGATTATTAAGTCATGCTTTGCATGCATCTCCGTGTCAGGAAAGGCTGAAAATAGCCTTTGAGGTATCTCACATCTGATAAGTGCAATTAAATCCCCTGAAGACAAATTTGCTGGTTTTTGTATGTTTTGTGTGCTTTGGTTTATTGCAAATGTAAACTTTCTTTGGACTGTTTATTACATCCAAGTCAAAATCCCAGGCTGCTGGACAAGCTGGATGTGAAAAACCTCCACTACGTAAACATCATGCCGGCAACTCGGCCTTAAAAAGAATAGATGAAACAAAGAGCTAAATCAGATGCAAATATAAACAAATGCTACATTTGCAGCTAGATGCCCCCAGGGGCCCCTCCCTGACTCAACCCACCAGCGAAACAAAATTTCCTGTTTATAAGCCGACGGCATACAGACAGCTCCAAATACTTATCACACCAGCTGGGAGCTCAGTTTGCAGGCCGACGCTAAAATGCATCCAAAGGAGAGCTTCTATTAGCAGAATAAAAAGTATGCTCCGTCTGCACCAGCATGTCCAACAAAACCCACAGCCGTAAAGCCTACAGCAGGGAAAACATTCGATGATATGGTTCCCCTAAACCTTTCCGCCTGATCCATTAAAAGTCCGATTACTAAAATAAAGTGGTTGGATCATTTAAAGTATGCCTTCTCTGTGTGGTTAAGAAAGAATAGTTAAATTGCTCATATCAAACAGGCCCTATCCTAATATTTTCCTTGGTCCTCCTTTTCTCCACACTCACATTTTGCATTAACGCTGTAAGCTAAGCTAGCTATTAGCATGTTTCAGGAAAATGGTCCAAACTAGCATACCCATTTTTTTTACCTTTTCTAATTAGGCTTATTGCTGTGACTAGCTAAGAGAAGCCAAAGTCAAGATGGCTTAAAGTGCATCCAAGCTACGGCGTGTAAGTTGCCACAAACTAGAGTGAATACATCACTGACATCGCCCCTCAGCATTTTCGATATCCATCTATACATCCATTGTCTTTTGCTTATTCCAAATTTGGTCGCGGGGGTAATACGACCAGGAGAGAAACCCAGGTATCCCTCCCCCCCAGGCTCATTCTAATACCAAAACCCTTCAGAGGAAGCTCATTTTGGGCACTTCGGGGATCTCATTGTTTCAGTCATGATCCAGATTACATGACCACAGGTGAGGGGCAGAATGTAGGCGGGCGGGTAAATCAATAGCTTTGCTCTTTGGCTCAGCTCTTTCTTCACCAGACCAGACCGGAGCAGCTGTGTTAGTTCAGAAGAAGCTTCGATCAGTCTGTCAGTCATCTCTCGTTCCATCATACTATCACTCAAGAACAACCTTTTTCCGGCCGAGTACCATTTTTAATACGTTACCAAATCTTGCGTTTGTTGCAACAGTTAACAGCGGTTTAGGAAGTATCTGACCGTAGCTGCCGTTTTCAGGTCCTCCCATTGTCAGTTGTAGGACCTTTTCTATATATGACATACTCCCTAATACTCAAAAAAACACGAAACATAACTTTAACCTTGGCCCCGGACCTAAACTCCAGTCATAAACCCCCAAGCATAAACACAAACTGCATGTAGAAGTTGTTAAACTAAAGGAATGTTTGGACACGCATCGAGTGGAAAGCAAGTCTGAGTTTCCTGTGCGTGCGTAAAAACTCTAAAGGAGTGAAAATGTAAGCCTTTTTGTTAGACTATATGGTGAAAAAGTGTTCCAGACATCCCTATGTCAAATTTTATTGACATACATAGTACGACCTACATGAACAAGCCTGAGCTGTTTTGCATCAAAAAGTTTTCCAAAGTAAAAGTAGCCAGTTTGAACAAAGCGAGGCTTGTGATACGTTGACACATTTGTGGGAAGCTGCGCTAATTTGCTCGAGGGGCTGGTTTCATATTTAATTAACACATAGGGCTGCTTTGGTGCTGTATACTCTTTTTTCTTTTCTTTCGCCTGACAAAGCGGCACAACTCAAACA
This sequence comes from Fundulus heteroclitus, assembly GCF_011125445.2. Lineage (NCBI taxonomy): Eukaryota > Metazoa > Chordata > Actinopteri > Cyprinodontiformes > Fundulidae > Fundulus > Fundulus heteroclitus. Next base: position 24,990,852 of record NC_046371.1, read on the forward strand.
AAAGTATCTGTGGACAGCTGGTGTCTTCTTTTCACTTCAGTTACATTAGCGACATAGATGGGAGGCCCAGCAGGTCAGACAGAACAAGTTAGAGATTGACACAAATAAAGTAGCGAACTGGAAGAGGTCCCCCCCACCACCACCCGCCCAACCCCCTTCACATATTTTCAGGCTTAAAAAGAAGCTCACAGTTTTAGAGTGCTATTCTTAGTCCTCTCTGACATCAGTGAAACGAGTTAAAGTGCACACGGAGTAAATGATTCACTGCGAATGCTTTGTTTGAGACCCAGTGCCAAAAATCCTGATGCATCACTGAGGCCACAGCATGCCGTAGAAGGCAGAGAAACCAGCAAGTGGCTGGGAGTGGCGGCCATTGTTGTTTGGTAGCCACATGCATGTGGTCTTTAGGCACAACGTCAGGATGGTCTGGCATTAATTAAGGCTGCAAATCAAATTAAGAAATTACACAGGTCAGCTGTGAAGTTGTATATCAAGAGGTTACCCAAGCCTTGGCATTTGGTCATTTTGGAAGATTTTATATTCATCAGCTAAAAAGCTAGTTTTGCAGGACGTACGATTCATTTCACCAAATAAATCATGACAGCTCAGTGAGCGCGAAACCCCATCAGTCTGCTTCAGCCTCCCTCAAACTACCGTCTGAACAGAGTGCTCCGCTAAAAGGTCACAAGCCACTTCCGGAAATGAGCGACTTCCTCTTGGCTGTCTTGAACACACAGGCTCGGAGTTTGTTTTCGTTTGCACGCGTTGGCACTAACCCCGTCGCGTTACTGCAGACGTTGTCGCTAAAACTCCTGCCCGAGCTCTGAGCGAGCGTCTAAAATGATTTCACGTGACGTCCTTTTTGCATGTCGTACAGAGGTGGCATTCTGGTTAGGGAAGGGATTATAAAAGGGATCTAGGTATGGGGAACAATGTGCTGCATTCAGAATACTCTGACTTCCTCCTACACTCACAGAACGACTTCACAGGCAGACAGGTTGGAAAAAAAAAAAAAAAAAAAAAAAAAAAAGTATGTGTTATAATCTTATCGCGGCTATATGTGCGACGCACAGAAACCACGCCGGCTTTGATGTTGGGGAGTCGTTGGAAAATGTGCCGCACAGTTGTTTTAGCTGGGTAAAATCCGAGAAGAAAACAGAGCATTAAGTGTAAGAAACGGCAAGGCTGATAATGAATGGAGCTTCATTATTAACCATAAGGATGTACGGTGCCTCTTAAAAGTATACACACCCAGAGTTTTTGACCATTAAAAACAGTTTGTAAACTTTTTCCTGCTTTAACGTGGCATATATTCTGTACAATTCAACTGAAAAAACAATAAATCTAACAGAGAAGGTGCCATACCCTGGTTTCATAAGGGTAAACACTCTTAACCCAACGCTTTGTTGTTGAAACCCTTTATGACTTCAGCATTCTGCTGTATAACGGTGTTCACATACAGTTGAAAGCAGATTTTTACATAAGCTGTGTAAAAGGACACATAACTGTACTGTTTAACATTTCATTTGGAAAACCTTTCTGGTGTCCAATTATGTGCAAGTGCACACCATGAGAATGTCCAGCCACATACTGTAGGTTATGTGTCCCGAGACAAAAAAAAATAATAATAATGCTTTGGTGTGAAATGTGCACATTAAAAGTGAAATACCTTGTTGGCTGAACCTGGCAAAAGTGTGAGACTATCCATGGGTGGGAAGGCCACTCAGAGAGGTGGAAGGTATTACTCCGAAAGCAAAATCAAAAGCTAGATTCTACGACTCAGGGACCAGAATCCTACTTTCTGGAGACTGCTCAGCAGTGGCCTCCAACTGCTGAGCAGGAGCCTTAAGGAAGCGACAGGCAAAAAGAAGCGAAATAATGCCTCCAAAAGGATCCAAGACCGACGGGAGACAAGATGAGGACTATGTATCACTCACGCAAGTCAAAGAGTTGCTGAGCCAGCAAAAGCAAATGTATATGGAGTTACTCCAACAACAACAGGACAATTTTAAGGGTTTTGTTAAAATCATTGTGGACACTACTAACACCAGAATGGACGCAATGACACGAGAACTACAGGACATTAAAACCAGTCTGCAATTTACACAGAAAGACATTGACGACATTAAAGTAGAAAGTGCTAAGCACAAGGACCGAAATGACACGGTGCAGTCAGACATATTTAAAGTATGTGAGGGTATGATGACTATCACGGATAAAATGGAGTACCTTGAGGGGCAATCGAGGAGAAATAATTTGGTTTTTGATGGAATTCCTGAATCACCAAATGAGACTTGGGCTGAGACTGAGGAGAAAGTGAAAACTATTTTAAATGAAAAGCTAAACTTTCAACATAAGGTTGACATTGAGAGAGCTCACCGCACCGGTAAACATAGAGGAGACAGACCCAGGCCCATTGTTGTCAAATTTTTACGATACAAGGACAGATCAACTATTCTGCAGAGCACCAAGGCACTTAAGGGATCTAAGATTTTTATTAACGAAGACTTCACGGATGCAGTAAGGAAAAGGAGGGCGGAACTAATGCCGGACTTAAAAGCAGCACGTCAAAGAGGGGACATTGCTTACCTACGTTATGATAAGTTGATCACCCATCCACGTACTAGTACCCCTAAATTATCCAACAATGTATGACAGACAGCCAGACATAGCTGACGTTCACTTCTGAATGAGAAACATGCAACATATCACGGCCTATGAGGATATAGAGCTACCCGTATTCCAACACAGAAACTATCATCAGCAAGATATTGAAATTGACATTGATCCTGATAACAACTTCTATAATGTCAGCAATGATAGTTGTCACTATTACAGTGATGATCAGTTCAATAACAGCATTAAAATGGAACAAAAGCTGTCAATAATTCACTTTAATAGCAGAAGCCTCTATGCAAATTTTGACAGCATCAAACAATACCTCCAACAACTTTCACAGACATTCAATGTTATTGCCTTATCAGAAACTTGGCTCAATAGTGATAAGGGCATAGACTTTGAAATCAATGGTTATGAAATGGTTTGTAAGAACAGAGAAAACAAAAATGGAGGAGGAGTAGCTTTATATGTTGATAAGAAGATTAATTATAAGTTGATTGAAACAATGTCAACTGTGATGGACAACATGTTTGAATGTGTGACTATAGAAATACTCATGGAAAAAAGGAAAAATGTCTTGGTGAGTTGCATTTATAGAGCCCCTGGATCAAACATTGAAGTATTCAACAACTGGATAGAAGAAAAATTTATAACAATTAATCAAAAAATAATATTTTTCTGTGGGGATTTCAATATTGACCTTCTCAATCCAAATAGACATAGAATGACTGAAGAATTTATTAACACCATGTTCAGTTTAAGCTTGTATCCTAAAATCACCAGGCCCAGTCGCATTACATCGCACTGCGCTACCTTAATTGATAATATTTTTACAAATGTGCTGGAAAATAATTTAACTAGTGGAATATTAATGAATGACATAACCGATCACTTACCAGTGTTCATAGTCTACGACTGTAAGTGCAAAACAGACAATCAAAAAATAGAGACGCATTACAAACGGGTTACGTCTGAAGAGACACTAAGAGCTCTAGAAGCCGAGTTGTTGGCCTATGATTGGAGATTAATATATAAAATGAATGATGTGAATTCAGCATATGATGAATTTTTAAAAATATTTAAAATATTATATAACAAGCACTGCCCAATCAAACAATATAACAGGAAAAGCAATCAAAAAAATGAACAGTGGATCACAAAAGGAATACAAAAGGCATGTAAAAAGAAAAACAAACTTTATAGAGAATTTCTAAAACATAGAACGTCTGAATCAGAAAACAAATATAAGAAATATAAAAATAAGTTAACTAATATTATAAAAACATGTAAAAAGGACTATTATTATAAATTACTGGATAGGAATAAAAACAACATTAAGGAAACATGGAATATTTTAAATAGAGTCATTAGAAAAGTTAACAATAACAAATATCCAGACTATTTTATAGATAATGAACAGAATATAACTGATTTGAAAAGTGTCGTCAATAAATTTAATAGATTTTTTGTTAATATAGGACCTCAATTAGCAGAAAAAATACCGACTACAAAAACTGCAACTCAGCAATATCTAATTGAGAATAATCCCAGCTCCTTATATCTCAACCCTGTACTAGAAGAAGAAATCATAAACATTGTGAATAACTGTACAAATAAGACTTCCACTGACTGTGATGATCTGGACATGAAAACTATTAAAATAGTAATTAAAGGAATCTCTAAACCACTAACTTATATTTGCAATTTATCATTTCAAACAGGATCATTTCCCAACAAAATGAAAATAGCGAAGGTCAAACCAATGTATAAAACTGGCAACAAACACCTCTTCACTAACTACAGGCCTGTTTCTCTTCTCCCACAATTTTCTAAAATCCTGGAAAAACTCTTTAAGAAAAGACTGGAACAATTCATAGAAAAACATTCGCTACTTATCAGCAGTCAATATGGATTCAGAGCAAACCGGTCAACATCGCTGGCCGTAACTGACTTAATAGAAGAAATAACCAACGCAATAGATAGTAAGAAACTGGCAGTAGGGATATTTATAGATTTAAAGAAAGCTTTTGATACAATAAATCATGAAATCCTACTTAAAAAATTAGAACGCTATGGAATTAGGGGAGTAGTTTCTGACTGGATGAGGAGTTATTTAAAGAGCCGGAAACAATTTGTGAAATTGGGAGATGTGGAATCTGATTGGCAGGAGACTGTCTGTGGAGTACCACAAGGATCAGTATTGGGACCAATTTTATTTAATCTTTATATAAATGATATCAGTAAAGTGTCCAATGCATTAAAATTTATCTTATTCGCTGATGACACAAATATTCTAGCCTCAGGAGATAATTTAGAGCATCTTCTCTCAACAGTCACTTCAGAGATTAGTAAGTTAAAGATATGGTTTGACCATAACAAATTATCCCTAAATTTGGACAAGACGAAATTCATGGTCTTTGGGAACTGTTATAAAAATATTGAAATTCAAGTTCAAATAGAGGACGTAACTCTAGAAAGGGTTTTTACTAATAAGTTCCTCGGTTTAATAATAGATGACAAAATCAGTTGGAAACCTCATATTCAACACTTACAGAGTAAACTCAGTAGAAGTATATCCATATTGGCCAGAGCTAGACATGTATTGAATGCTAAATCACTTCATACTCTATATAACTCTCTGATTTTACCATATTTATCATATTGCTGTGAAGTGTGGGGAGTTAATTACAAGAGCTCTTTACATCCGGTAACCGTCCTACAGAAACGAGCCATTAGAATCATCCATAATGTCGGTTATTATGAGCATACAAACCCGCTCTTCATAATATCCAGAATTCTCAAATTTGACGACCTTGTAGAATTTAAAATGGCTCAATTTATGTTCAAGGTATCAAAGAAGTTGTTACCTGAGCACATACAGAGCACGTTTTCTGAAAGAGAAGGGGGGTATAACTTAAGGGGTCACTCAATCTTCAAGATCCGCAATTTTAGAACAACAAGGAAAAGCTTCTGTATTTCAATTAAAGGTGTAAAGTTATGGAATAAGTTACATGAAGATTTAAAACAAAGCAATAGTTTAACACAATTCAAAAGAAGGTACAAAGAGGTAATTTTCAATAGATATACACATGGGGACAGAAAGCAATAAGGTGTGTATTGAAGATAATAACTTGGTGTAAGGGTTTAGAAAGATAAACCAGCATAAAATGGGAAAATGTATAGGTAAATATTAGTAACTGTTACTTCAAACTGCCACTTTGATTTTGATTTTTTTTTTTTTTAATGACAGTAGGACTCTAAAATCTCAAGTGTTTAGGGGTAGGAGTTTATAAGTTCTCACTTCTTCCTACCCCGTTTTGAGCATGATATGTTAACTGAAACAAAAATCTGTATTTTCTCTTCTTTCTTATGCACTTCTTGTTACTGTGCACTATTTTATTTTTATATTTGTATCATGTTCGAATAAATAAATAAATAAATAAAATAAATAAATAAATAAATTCCTTGGTCTGATGAAACAAAAATAAAAATGTTTGGCTATGATGACCAGCGTTGCATCTGGAGAAAAGAAAGGGGGGGGGAGTTTGCAAGTTCGAGAACACCATCCCAAATGTGAAAGCACATGGGTAACGTGTTGTGGGGGAAATTTGCCCAGGGAGGAAACTGGCGCGCTTCACAGAAGGGATGCTTTCACGAGGGAACAACACAACATGGAAATATTGATGCAAAATCTCAAGCCGTCCGCCAGGAAGTTAAAGCTCGGCCACAAACGGGTCTTCCAAATGGGAACATGAATATAAACACACCACTGCATTGGTTACAAAGTGGCTAAAGGACTACGACGGCTTATGTCAAGTTTGTGGTCAGAGCTCAAAAGGTGTTTGACTGAGACGGCCTGCGAGCCTGACCAGCTTAAACCGGTTCTGTCAGGAGGAATGGGTCAAAAATCCAGCAAACCATTGTAAGGATACCCAGTGTCTTTGCTCCCAGCCATCCAGTTTAAAAGGAAATAAGGAAAAGGAAATGCAATGTAAACATCTGAATTTCAAGAAAGTCAAAATGGGATTAAACACCTCACCAATCCGGCATTTAGCAGAGCTACAATTCTAACATTTGCTTGAATCTGATTTAACTTCAGACAATGAAAACGGCAGGTTATGTGTCTTCTTTTACAGCACATGTGTATCTGGTTTTTCATCAGTACGTAAACATAAATAGGAGATTTTGATACACGTACCTTGAAATTACCTAGATCATCTGCAATCTCTCTGCAGCTTTAGGCTTTAGCTACAGGAAGCAAATATATCAGGAACAACCTACCAGAGAGCCGCTGAGCTCACAGGTTCATCGGATTCACTCCGACTGATGCCAGAATTGTGCGTAAGAAGACTAAATGCTGACGATAAATCAGAAAGTAGAAGTTGGCGTGCGTGCACTTTTTGCAGCTAGGTTGTTGCAGCTATTCTAGATTTGTGGACCAGTCGGGTTGTAAGGGATATGTGCATCTCTAAAGGTGAAAGAAAGACTTGAAATAGTTCATCATGGATTTTAACTCGTTAAACCTATAATCTGGAATTTCAACAGGCAGATGAACAATTTTTGAGAGCTACTGCCCCGTCGAGCCCATTTGCGTAACGAGCCGCTCACCGAGTTATCTTATTTTTTTCTGTGAAACAATCCAGATATCATAATCTGAAGGAACATCAAACGTAAAACTGAACGACCATACAATAATTTAAAAACGCATATAATAAGTCCTTTTACATAGAGGAAATATAAGCAGTACCTGTCTTTGTTTTCCATCGGGCAGTCAGCACGGAGAAAAAGGCAATTTGTTTCATGGCTCTCTGGACTCTATCACTACACTTATCGTTATAGTTTTTTTTTTTTTTTATTGGCTTCCTGCTCACTCGCAGTTGCCACTCTTCTTTCTCAGAGTGTCTAACCAGAACGACGCTGCGGGCATCCGACTGTATATTTATCAATCAGCCCCAATACTTTATCTGAAGCTACTCAGATAAAGGGACGTTTCACATCTGTGACCGTCACGAGGGGGGAACTGCAGGTTAATTACGAGGGTTCACACGACTTAACGCATTCTCGTTTGTCTTAATTAAACATTTTCCTTCCTTACCATATGAACAAAGTTAGCTTAATTTGATCCCTCTCTTTAGCCAGACAGCAAATTTTTGATTTACTTTTTTGTGGGCTGTTTTGTCCTTCCCATTAAGGCGAGTTATTTTACCCAATACACATATGCTTTCGCTGATGTGCAGAAGATAAAAACCCAATATTAACTCTGTCTTGTGGAAGAGCTTGTGCTCAAAATCTAAACAAGTGAGCTATTACAACTAAGAAAGGAATATTAAGGGACCCGTGGTACGGACACAATGGAGAGGGCAAAGGGTGATGTTTAACAGGAAGCAAATGGAAAAACATTACACCGTAATCAAAGTGTCATAAGGAAGTGTTTCTAAAGAAGTTGCCATACTATAAACTGGAAGGAAACAGACTGCTTGAGAGTTAAAGACAGGGTTTAGAAACGCGGTACCGACACAGTGAAATGTGGGACGTATTAGAGATCACAGAGCTGAAAATGGTTTATTAAGGCTCTAAAGGGGACATAGCATGCAAAGTCCACCTTTTTAACCCTTATATACATTTTGTTGTGTACATGGAGTGTCTAGAAGTGCAGAAAAGTTTAATTTAGTCTCTCCAGGTGCAGCGTATATATCTTTATATTCTGTTTGGGTCGTATTTTTCAAGCCGTTCAGTTTTCTCTGTTCTCTGTTACGTTTTTTTTTTTTTTTTTTTAACGATAACATCACAGAATTTGCATGCGGAAAAAAGGTCACGGACCTCCGGCCTACCAATTTCGTAAACCTGCCATTTTTGTTTCTCCCTGCAATTCTAAAGTCCAAGCTGAAGGATGCTGAGGCTACGAGTGGAAAAGTGGAAATGTTCGGTTCATATTTGCATTTAAAGAGACAGCACCAAAACGAGTTGCTGTCGGAACAGGGGCAAAAGAGGGATGCGCCGGGGATACGATAACGAGGAATTCAGACCAAAGCGTTGCAGTTCCGCTTTATATAGACCACAACTGAACGATTTCAATGTGAAAAGGAAGGATTTGAAAACATGATGCGGCCCCTTTAAAAGATTGCTTTGGGATACCCTTTGATTTAGAGCCTTTTTAGAAATAACACTCGTGCCTCACTTCAGGTTTTTTTTTTACCAAACACGTACTAGAAATCGACAGCGTCGTTCTGCTTCGGGACGCGAGTTTTGTGTTGTCGCACCCTCAACCGGAGTTCATTTCTATTCCACACAATCAGGAGAGCAAGCAGCGTCCACCCAGCTCCTGGCTGAGTACTCAGGTCAATTCCTGGATGAATCAGCAAAAATAGCCCCAGAATTAAACAGAGGGTCAGCTTTGTGTGTGTGTGTGTGTGTGTGTGTGTGTGTGTGTGTGTGTGTGTGTGTGTCCATGATTCACCCTCTCCCCGCTGCCTGAAAACAAACAGCCGAACACAATAAGCTTTTGTTCCCTGAAGCAGTGATGGATGGCTCATTTCCGTTTCATTTCTTACTCATCTTCCACCAACACCGGAGAACAGAAATATGAAAAGTTGGGTGGGTTTTTTCTGTGAGTTCATGCTCACATCGTGAGGAAATCCCATCATTAGTTGGATCTCAATTACGCAGCGAGGGAGGAAAATTCATTTGGAGAAAATTTGAATTTCTGCAATAATCTACACCCCTGAGAAGTGTAATATGAAAAAAGAAGACGTGTTATACAAGAAATAAAATCTCTTTAGTACTTCATACTTTAAGTTGGTCAGAGCGTAGAGGAATGTTTGTTTAGTAATCTGTGACTTCCTGTTGCTCTGGGGTATAAATACGACGTGACGCAGAGGCCTGTTCACTTTAGCCGCTCTTCAAAATGGGAAAGGCAAGAAACCACAACATTTGAGCCAGGCAGGGGATTGTTGACCTCAGAGCATTCTTTTAACCAACGACTTCCTGTTTCTCTGTGGTGCGAAAGTGTGACACAGAGACCCCCCCTTAGTTTAGCCCCTGGCCTCTAGGCCACGCAGGGACCCGTATTTATCTCGCCCACAATCCACGGTGAAGGATGGCAAACGAGAGCAAAAGTCTGCACCGGTCACTGTGAAAGAGCCGCAGCCAGGAGAGGCATGTTTGGGTGGAAATCCTAGATCTTTATTACAGGGATTTACTGTTTAATAATTGTCACGGGCCGTTCACTAGTTCGCGTTAATTTTTAACAGCGATTCGCAACGCAGATCATTTATTTAAATCAGAGCCAACAGGGGTGTCCTGGATAATTGATGCTAGTATGCGAACACGACCCAATCTCTGTCGCTCGTTCTGTCACTGTTGGTCCTCTGAGCAGAAAAGAAAGAAAAGTATCAACCCTCCCTGCTAGCTTAAAAGAAAGCAGAAAAAAAACACATAAAAGCATTTTCTGTTATGTTTCGAAAAGGACAATGGGTCGGTCTGGTTGAAAGAATGGGCCATTCTCCGCTTTTTGGCTTCGTCGGTGAGCATCGCCGTTAAAGTTCCAGCCCTTATTTTCACACAGCAAACGCACTCCAATGGCATAGTCTCTGATACCTGGGAGATCATTCCTGGGCGTGAACATAAAAGGCCTCGTGCGCGAGGGGACACGTTTAAAATGGTAGGTTATTAATTTATGTGGGGGTTGCTGGCCACAATGAAAAGGGACATTGTAATAACACCTCCTGTGACAGGGGAGACGCGGCACAGTGAGAGGAAGCAGGGGGAATTAAAGAGAGCTGTTTCAGCCTTGTGATCCGATACCTACTATTTTGCATCACTTACAAGAACAGAGCTAGCACAATTAGTCAAGCTGTGTGTATTACGTCCAATATTTAAGCCAATATTCATTTAATACGACGACTTGATTCACAATACTGCTTCCAGCTGGATTAATCCTGTTGATTCTGCACGCTTCTTTTAATTAGGAACCGTAAACACTTTGCCTAAAACCATCAGGAGCAGTTAGGCGACACTTTTTCTTTAATCTTATTGCCTAATCTACAGATTACTGTCCGGAATCAATAACGCTCGTTTCCTGGCAACCACTTTGCTTGAAAGGATGAATGAAAAGAAGTCTCGCATGATGGGCACAACCACGAAAACACCCACGAGCTCAGGCTTTCACTGACAAGAGACGGCGAGCGCGAAGCCTTTCTCGGACCGCTGTGGGCCGCCCGTGGTTTTTCCGCAGCCAGCCCGAGGCATAAGCAAGCCAAGCCACCGGTTAGGCTCCCCCTTAGGAGCGCTCCAGTTCGCAGATCCCCGAAGTTTATCAAGAAAGAATTGAGAATCTTTATTGTTGTTATTTGTTACCATAAGGAAGGAGCTGCAAAAGTTTTTAAATGAGAGCGTTTCAAGTTTGGAACTTTTTTTTTTTTCATGTGTTTAGCATTTAAAACTTCTGCTACTAGCTGCAGTCACACAAAGAAAAAGACGGCGCTGTTTTTATAGCGATAATTTGATATCTGCTGCTCATTTTCATGTTAGAGTCACCTTTCATGCACACCGCTGATTAAACTAAGCTAATCAGCTGGCTGAAAGAAGAAAGACTACCATGCATAAGCCAACAGACGTGTATGTTAAGAAGAAAACTGCAAGCTTTACCCGGTCACACTAATTAAATAGCAAAGGTTAGCTTATTGCTCTACTGCTGTTACTCTATAACGAAAATGAGGAAAGGATAACATGATGCACAGTAAGCATCTAAAACTACTGCTAATCTTTCTTATTCTTCATTCATAGCTATAATCAAAAGTAACAATAAATATTATAGATGGCATTATTAGAACTACTACATATCATTGTTAATTCTATTTTTTTTCCACATAGTACAAACAACTATTGGTTTTCAGGGTTTCTTTTTTCAGCAATCAGGTCATGTCCTATATTTTTTGGAGAATCTCATTCTGCCCCGTGCCTAGTCTTACACGAGGCCAATCAAAAAAGAAATAAACAGAAACAATTAGTCAGGAATTCCATATTGTCTTGTGTCTGTAAAAGTGGCTAAGAGTCTGACGCTCAAATGATCAAGCATGCGTAACTTTTAAAGAGATGTTCTAAGAATGCAAATGCCTACGGATGTCTGCATATGAAGATTTGTGCATTTTACCACAGGAGTAGGAAAAATCTGGTCATAGACTGTCGAGCTAACACCGGAGTACAACCAGGGTCACTGTGAAAGACTGCGTGGGCAAAGATCATCAGCGGCAAAGATGGCTAGATAGATTTTTTTTTTCTTTAAATGTGGAGATGAGCATAAAGTAGGGCTGAACAATTAATCGCTTTTGCAATATAATCGCAGTTTCCAAAAATCGCAGAGGTCTGCAGTTTTTGGCTACGTAACAATGAATGGATCAGACGCGTCCTTTAGATGTCAGTAACATGTTTAAAGGGGGTTTTACTCCACATGGAAGGGAAGACAGTTGCAGCAGTGAGATAATCTAATTTCATTACTTGTTTTAGAGTTTATATGATCAGACTGTTTTACCAGAACCTTTCAGGAATCTCCTCATAGCATTAAGTACCGGTCAAACTTCAGACAAGTTAAAACATTGACTTGCTTGTTGGTTGCACTTTGCACTTTATGTTCAACAAGGATTGATGTCCAACTCAACAAGCTATTCTCTTGACTAATAACACTCTGATTAATAAGAACAGTTACATCTCTTGTTTTAAATAGTTCTTGTTTACAAACACCTTTATATACCGGCCATTTTTTTTTTTTTGTTGTTGCTTGTGGTTAATTAAGAGAAAAGTCCAAATTAGATCGCAATTATGGTTGAAATATGTCGCTATTTAGATTTTTGGCAACATCGTACAGCAATAGCATAAAGCCAAGTTTTTGCCAGAACACCAGCTTTACTGGATGCTGGTTGGTTCAGCCTAGTTATAACTGTAATAAAACAATATATAATTTTAGCACAGTGGGGGGGGGGGGGGGGGGGGTTGCTTTTCTGTTTTCAATAAAAGTAATTGGTTCTTCTGATATATTTCTAGTTAAAATGTTCGGGTGATACTGCTGAGTTTATCATCAGAATCCCATCGCTATGAGACAATTTGTGGCTATGGGGTGATGGGAGTTAACAGGAAGAGGGCCCCAAAAATTGGATCCTGCTAATGGGCTCATCTGGCTCTCTGGATTCCTTGGTGCTGGACAAAAAGTGTACAATAACGTTATAATTCAACTGCTTTCATTACGTTTTTAAGGGTATTATAAAAAAAAATCAATCTCAATACTGCCATGCAAAAGCGATTTTTAACATTTAGACTTTTCTCACCAGTGTAGTGGAATAAAAAAAAAAAAAAAACTGCAACTATGCAACAACCAGATCCATTTAGTTACGTTTTTCAGATATCTATCATCAGCACTTTTGATTTTTACTGTCGAAGTGAATTTAAACGGACGATCCAAGTGGCAGGAGTTATCACACGGACACGTCAGAACCGAAGAGCGTCGGCAGCAGAGATGCTCGGCGTGTTTTACCCATGAATCTGAAGGAAACTTTGGAGCAGGACAGCAGAACTAGTGGACGCTGCTGGGTCCAGCCTGGTTGGAGCTGTGTGTGCGTGTGTGTGTGTGCGCGTGTGTGTGTGTGTGTGTGTGTGTGTGTGTGTGTGTGTGTGTGCGTGTGTGTGTTGTGACAGAGCAGCTGTGCACTCACGCCCTGGTCCTGGGGAAGCCCATGGACAGCAGCACGTCCAGAGTAGAGCCATGTTTGACGGTGTTGGGCCGGTTCTGGCGCTGCCTCCGCGGTGTCACTTTGGCGTACAGGTCCTCCTTTGCTGCCATGACTCACTGCCCCATCGGTACGTCAGGTCCAGAGCTCCGCTGATGGATTTTTCAAATATCAGCAGATAACAAGAAGAAGAAGAAGGAGGAGGGGGGAAAAAATAAAGGAAGGCGGAAGTGATGAGCTATTTAAACCAGAGGGACTCGGTCTGGACGGAAGCACGTAAATATCACGAAACTCTGCGAGGCAGCGAGCATGTTTTGGTTGAGAGCTGGAACGAGCTGCCTCCTCCTCCTCCTCCTCCTCCCGCTGCTGCTGCTGCTTCTCCTGACGGCTCGCAACGTGAAACCAAAACCATCAGCAGGGGGCTCGGCCATGGGAAGTCACTTCTGCGCTCTCAGCCGTGTCGCCGACAGCGGTGCACACATCTGGCTGCTGCCTGCCCCTCGCATCCGGTCCGCTGATCTGAAAAAAAATCAGATGCGACAGCACAAGTTTCCCTCCTCCAACAAATGTTGTCTTATTCATGAATGGAGCTGGAGCCAGAGGAGCGAGCGGAGGATCAGCCGCGACCCCTTCAGTTAAAGAGACAGTACAGCAGCCAGCAGCGTCTGTGAGGACAGGGAATTGTTTGACCTTTAAAAACGAAGTACGAAACTCCACTCGCTCAGAGAGGTGTTGTTTTAACACGTATGGGGATTGTATGGAGCGCTATGCTGATTATAAAACCCGTGATAGAGCTGGACGGTGGAAAATGCTGCTCACACTTCCTGTCTGCGAGAGGATTGCTTGCCATTGCATCCCGCTTGCGCATGCGCACTGCGGGTTTCCACAACCGTCCGCCATCATCAGTTGCCATAACAACATAGGCGATAATCTGTGTGCATTTTAAGCCATTTTCCTTTTAAGTGGTGATCCAGTAAACATTTCATTCAACTGAAAAGAAAAAAGAAAGATTTACTCGGTTCCAGCTGTTATTTTAATGTGTAAATATACTTGTAAATACCTTTGGTTTTATGATTAGCTTATTACATACAACTCAACATGCCACGATCTGTTTCTCATTTTTATTTTGTTGTAAATTTTTATGTAATCAAGGTAAAATGTATCCTTCCCAAAACAAACTTTATGTGTGTTTCCTAATAAATTTACAACTGAAAGATATGCGTTTACATTTTTAAGAAGTGCACTTTTTAAAAACAGCACAATTCCTACTATATAAACCCTTAAGAATACCTTTGGGAGACTGTCAAACAACCTTTTCAGCAACACAATTTAAAAGGAGAGAGAAAATTTAATTATACTGCTAGTTGGACCATTTCAACTTGCATATTTTTTCAAAAAAAGTCATGTCCAACTGAATTGTCAGTTTGACATTTGAATTCACCCAAGTAGATGCTTGCTTGCGTGCATTTTCTGTCCCATCGCCAGGCATTAGCCTTCCAAATCTATTGGAAGGCTAATGCCATCCAATAGATTTTTACATCAATCTGTACATTTTTTCCTAACTAGTTTAGGCGAAGTTTGCTTTTAAAGAAATAAAATTCAAATGCAAAAAAAAAAAAAAAAAGTCCAAAAGAAGGATTCCTACCAAGATAAATTGACTTAAATTACCCACAAGGTTCATAAAACTCACCGTTTTCATTGGTATGACCTAAAGAATAATCAAGTCCAAATCAGCCTTTCCTGAGGCTGATAAAATACCTTTAGAGCTTGTAAAGTAGGGGAGGTCTCTGGAACGGAAGAGTAGTAACGCAAAAAAAATAAAGAAGCTGTATACTGCAACATTTTAACTATAATTTTCTCATTTAGGCAATATTCAGTACTATCTGCTACCACTGACTGCAATGTGTTTAAAGTTTGGCTTCATTTTTATTTCTAGAAGACGGCAATACATCATAGACATGGGAACATTAAACTTGTCTTAATAGATCTGTATTTATTTAAATGTATTTTGATATCATCTTATATTTTAACCCAAATGTATAGTTATAATTTTGGATTGCATCTTTTTATTTTTTACTTTCTATACTGTGTGGGTTTCCATTTGCCTTATGACCGCCATTTAATGACTGTCACTTTTTCCACTGAGGGACAGAAGAACCAATAATTGCAGCAAAGCCTTAAATGTTTCTTGCCTGCAATTGTGTGATTAAACTGGTGCAAAAAATATTCAAATTTTTTACATTTTAATTCAACAACTTTTTTATTTTATACATAAACAATACATAACAGCTGTAAAATCATTACAGAAAATACAGTACAAACTGTTCCCTATTTAAGAATGGATTGTTTTTATGAAGGTAATGATATGTGCCAAGACCTCTAAGCCACTTTAAGACTTTAACGAATCCAAAACGTTTTGCCATTTCAGTTACCAGAGCTAGAAACAGGATGCAATATTAGGTCAAACATGCACCAAGACTAATTTTAAGTGGATGCTGCTGGTTGAAATTTGATGCATAGCTACAATTTTCAAAAACTAAGTGAGAAATTTAAAACTCAGGGCCAACTACTGAATGTTTCCATTTCTCACCAGTCCTTTTTGTAAATACAAAGAAATCTCAAAATAAAAAAGTACTGTTCAAGAAAAATTGAATATATACAAAAGGCTTAAACAGTATAGCTTACAATGTAAGCTATACAATGTAAGGTGATTGACAGTAAATGTAATATAAAGCAAAGATAAGGTTAGTTTAGCTGTCTAATGTGTAGCCCTGGGAGTTTTTGTAGACTGCAAGAATGTGCTCTTTAATTAGTACTACATGATATTTTTACATGCAAAAATCAATGAAAAAAAATAATTTAGGAAACAAAGCACACAATTACTTTAATCATAAGCAAAAAATGCTGGCAGATAAAAAAATAAGCTAAAGGCCCACTTTAACCTAAACCTATAAATGTACAAAACATTTCCTTGTTAGTAAAAGATCTCAATAAAATCTCATGTGTGACAGTGGAATCATTGTCTGAAGTGTATCACATTAGCTCATAAAAAACTGCCCTGAAAATCCAGGTACGAGGGGGGAAGAAAGTCACAAAAATGAAAATTGAATGCAGAATTTGCCAACAGCTGCTACACCACAAATGACGACTTCTGTTTGAAATCCCCCTGAAAAACAAAGCAAAAGTGACTCAGAACACTCAATTTTTATACTGTAATAATGAGCAGATAAAGGGCCATTGTTCTTACATCATCTTCTTCACCATCCCCATACATCGATTGAGGCTGGTAGACTGCAGATGGCTGTTTGCTGCAGGCGGTAAACAAAAAGACATCAGAACAATCTCAATGGTTACATTCCAATCTGGGGTTAGTGTAAGGGAATAAAAATTATAACAATACTACATAAAAAGAAGAAATTCAGAATAAAGATATGAAAGATAATAAATGAATGTTCTAAAGTTTAGAAGAAAAACAAATCTAGTTGTGCTAAACACACACACGGAAACTGAACGCAGCTGCTGCATCATCTTCTCATCCAAATCAATTAGCAGTTTTCCTTTAAACTGTGTCAATTAATTTACAGCGCCTTGCAAAAATAACCAAACATTATGAACTTTTCCATATTTTGTTATGTTCCAAACACAAAAATGGGTCTTTTTAGGAAGGTAACTGTGAAGTTGAAGGAAAATGATTTATAGCTTTCCTAAGCATTCACAAATAAGGACAGAACCTTCTCCACAGCTTTATCTCTGACATTTCTGCCGTGTTGATTGGTCTACGAGATCTTGTTCCCTAATGTTCTCCAGCAAACATGCAAGTCCTTCACAGAAAAGCCGGATGTATATTGAGATTAAGTTACACAAAGGCTGACACCATTTTTGTTTATATCAGGGTACACAGGGACTAGTGCTGGGCGATAAATCAATAATCAATTTTTTAATTGATTATTCAAATTATTCAAATATTCAAATTTACAAGATTTAATTTTTGGAAAATCTGGATGTATATTGCCAACGCACTCATTGAGCACAATGAGGAGAATAGCACGCAATGCGGAATATATGTTTAGGATAATACATTGTCAAAATATTCTAAAGAGGAAACTTTTTTTTAAGCATAAGACAAGACCACTTTGATTTACTTATTTCTTTAAGTTAGTTTGAAATTACACAAGTGAAGCCTGTTCTCAGCTCATTGAGTAATACCACCAGCAGCAAACATTTAGTTATATTTTCATTGTTTACAACGGCAGGGCCACTAACTTGTTTTACAAGCATGTTTCACAGTTTCGCTTGTATTTAGCAGCACTTTGAACTCAGGTCACTTCCCAGATGAAAGGCTTGACATAAAACCATGTTCTTAGAATAATTTCTTTAATTTCTTTGTGAAACAAAAAGGAGGAAAAGAAAATTAATCGGATTTGGTATAATAAAATAGGAGATTTTATATTGTAAGCCATATCGCCCTGCCCTAAATGGGATTGAATATGCACACAGCACTTAATTTCAATAACCCATGTACTTTTCTTAAAAGTCAAAGTTTGTAGTAGTGGTGGTAGCGTATCAGATAAAATCCCAATGAAACTGTTGTTGAAATGTGATTAAATGTAACAAGTTCAGTAAATATGGATACTTTAGCAAGGCACTATAAAAACACATATGATTCTTAATTTAGATGTACAGAGAATTTTCTTCACACAAGAAAAAAAAAACCTAAATAATCCTTTATTTGTTAAAAAAAATTCTTAAGATTGTAAAGTGAAGCATGTTTTTCCCTTCGTAATTCAAGTTTTAAAAATTGCGTTAAAAATGCTGCTTACTTCTGTCAGGATTTGAATTTCCCTAAATGCTCTGGTCTCTCTTAACCCCAAAATTAAATCACAATGGCGAAAAACATTACACTGCAGATCAGCTTTTGAAAGTAACCCAAACTAACAATGCACTTTGTGAAAATGGAGAACTTGCTAGTAAAATTCTCTTACCTTTGACTTTTCTCTGTAATGGGTGGAGGCGGGGAGAGAGAAGTAAATCAAGTAGAACATTTAGTATGTTACGCAAAAAAATATAATAATAATAATAATAATAATAATAATAATAATAATAATAATAATACGTATACTGAGGGATTTGGGGGTCCTACAGGAAACTTACTGGGCAGATATCCTTTCTTGTTGGCGTACCAAACACCACCTATTACGGCAGCCACGAGCAGCAGGAGAATTATTACCCCAGCAACAATTCCTCCAGTATTTAAGTCACCTTGAAGAAAAGAGATTGAAAATTATGAAGATGCTTAAAAAACGTTTAAAGTTTTTTTTCTAAACATTGCTTAAATAAATTAAATTTGCTTAATTTACCTCCTCGGTTAAACCAGAACTACTAAGAAAGACGATGAAAACTTACGGACTTCCATTCTAACCCCTTGGCAGCGCTGGGGCGGACCGGCCTCGTTGCTCACCTCGCAGTAGTACATCGCAGAGTCCATCTTAGTAACCGAAGGAAACACCTGTATCCACAAAGGCAGGTTTATTACACAGTTAAACCAACAAAAAGAAAAGTCAAAAAAGCCAAATGTATAATGGAGTTTAATGGAGGATAGCAGACCAGATTTCCATTTTTTATATCCAGCTTGTAGGTTGCATTTTTGAAGGCAGAAATCTTGCTTGGGTCTTCGGGCATGGGAACGTTGTCTTTGAACCACTTGTGTGTAGGGGGAGGTGAACTGTCGGGATCGTAGCAGGTAAGGGTGGCGGGTTTGTTTGTGGTCACCGTCTGGGGGATTCCACACTTGGGTGTAGAGGGTGGCACTGTGAAAAATGACGTACAGGTTTTTATTTTCATTTTATACTGGTAGTAAACTGATTGTCATTTCTGATTAAGAATCATTTTAATCCAAGCCTGCTTATTGTGAGAAAACATTCTGTCTGCAGTCTTAGTAAGTTTCGCTACAGCTTCTACAAGTTTGCACACCAATGAATATTTACCCTGAGTCCTCTACATGATAAATTCTCACAGCAACATAAAAACAAAACATAAAACTTGAATTTTAAATTCCTTTTTTCCCCCTCTTCCTGAATGAGCTGCAGTTTAAATTGTGAAACATCTGAGACAAAAATCAAACCTAATTAGGATTATGCCTCTCTCAATTCAAGTTCTTGGACATATATGGTTTGGGATTTGTGAATCTGTTATACCATTTATGTCAATGGCTACATGGAATCATCAAAGACTAAGACTATTTTACAAATAAAAGATTGCCCAACTGCTTTAAACTGCATCATCAGAATTAGGATAAAATAATTTACAAGGTACTATTAGGCATTGAACGTATTTAGGTTGGCTACGTTGACTAATTATTGCAGCTGGGGCTGAAATAATTAGTCCACAAAGAAAAAGCAAAAAACACTGTAATGTATGATATAACCAATGATATAACCTTTACATTAGGGATGCTCCGATCAGTTTTTATGATGCAGATTACAATACCGATCACCTGTAAAGGCTGATCACTCATACTAATCACATAGAATAGCAGTACATTGTTTTTTTTTTTTTTTTTTGTTTTTTTTACAAGTACTATAGGCTTTGTAATCTGGAAGAATGTGCATTTAGACAAAAATCACATTTAGACAATATTTTTACTTTCTTTTTCAAGAGAACATATAAATAATTTG
The DNA here is from genome assembly GCF_011125445.2 of Fundulus heteroclitus. Lineage (NCBI taxonomy): Eukaryota > Metazoa > Chordata > Actinopteri > Cyprinodontiformes > Fundulidae > Fundulus > Fundulus heteroclitus. The sequence continues at coordinate 25,010,863 of NC_046371.1, forward strand.
CAGGCATAATAAAGTCAAAAAGACAAAAACAACAACAAAAAAACTGCCACCGCAAATGCAATCTTTAACAGATTGAAGACATTAGGGTTCTTAAGACAAATAATCCAGAAATTAATATAAATATCACACCATTTTACAAGTCAAATGATGCCAAGTAAAAAAGAACATTCAAAAACAAATGTTTAAATTTAACAAAGTTATTAAATCTAAACTACATGGGAGCTGCTTTGTGCATGAATAAACTGTTGCGCAATTTCGAAATGTTTAACATTGCTATAATTTATTTAAAAAGAAACCAAAGTAATGGGTCTGTTGCTTGATGTGTAAAAAAAAAAAAAAAAAAAATCCCATTTTCTGTTTAAACAATATTAATAGGATCCCAGCATCTGTCATAGCTGTCTCCATGTTTCTGGCATTATCTCCCAGTATCATATGTACCTTGTCTTTCATAATATTCTAAGTTTGAAAAATCCTCTCCAATTTGCTGCCTAAAGCTGCGGCTGTAAGGGAGCCAGAAAACTCCTGGGCATGCAGAACAGCTTTATGAAGTTGAAAATCTGAAGCAGTCCAGTGAGCTGAACATTGACATAGGGCTGACATCAGAGCTCCATATATCAGTTGTTTAACTTACTGTAGACAGAAACAGGGGAGGCTGCACTACATTGCACACAAGTCCTCTGAAGGCTGCAAAGCAGGAGGGGAAAGCGATCGGGATTTGTGATCGGCGACAAAAAGGCGTTTATCTGCGTTCACCGATCACATGTTTTTCATGGATATCAGCCGATAATTACTGGTGGCCGATCAATTGGAACACCACTACTTTACATTCTTCATTTTTTCGCTGCATTTATCCAATCCATGGCCTGTAAGTATAATTAAATAGCTGCCAATATTTTAATAACGCTATTTAAAAGCAAATATTTATGAAGATTTAAAATGTACACAAATGATTCAGAGAAAAAAAGCTACCACTATTAATTTGCTACCCTATTTATACTGTACCTTTAAGCATTTGATTTAACATCAACATTTTAAATAGGTTCAGGTAAAACTGCTTAAATCGTGGAACTAAGACAAAAGGAGAAAAGCCACTGAGAGTTGAGGGATTAAGCATTTATCAACAGGCTGAAAATCACAGCTATATGCTGTAGACATTGATATTATCTTGCTTGATGCAGGACTGCCAGCTTTTGGAAATTAAAACGGGACAGCAAAATACCGAGGGCAAATGAACCCATAGATAATCCCATTTTGGGACCACATGATGATATTACACCATGGTAACCTTATGGCAGAGGTTGTGACTCCATGCTGGTGTGTCCAGCAGTCAGATTGTGCAATGTGCCTTGTAGACACAATCAAATGAAGCAAAAAAAAAAAAATCCAACACAACAACATATTGGAACACTTAAAACATTTTGTATAGAAACTGAATTTAAAAAAAAAAAAAAAAGTTGTCAGGATTAATTTGATAATTTATCATGATTTTCTTTAGCTCAAAATGTGACATAGGCCTGATGATAGTAGGGTGGACAGGGGAGTATAGGTAAAAGCAGCTAAAGTAATAGCTTTATTATCATCAACGAGCTTATATTTATTTTTTTACTTTCAAACACTTAAGAACTGTTACAGTGTATGTTTATAATCACTGAAACCATATGCTGTGACAGAGTACTGTGAGAAGACAGTCACCAGAAGCTGAAGAAGCCCTGCAAGGTTGTTTTGAGGCATCAGACTGGGATGCTCTGTGCCAGCCACATGGAGACGACATCAGTGCCATGACTGAGTGTGTGACCGACTATATAAACTTCTATGTGGACAACACCATCCGCATCAGAACAGTGAGATGTGGCCCCAACAACAAACCCTGGATCACCAGTGACCCGAAGGAACCGCTGACTGAGAAAAGGGCCTTCAGGAAAGGAAACAGGGAATTACTAAAGAGTATAGAGATGCAACTTAAAGTCATGATAAGAGACAACAAGGAGGTGTTCAGGAAGAAGCTGGAGAGCAATCTCCACTTTCTAGTGTTGGGGAAGACCTCCTGTATTGTTCCAGTACCAAAGAAAACTCTGTGACTTTACACCGGTTGCCCTGTCATGCCACATCATGAAGGTCCTAGAGCAGGTATGTCCAAAGTGCGGCCCGGGGGCCATTTGTGGCCAGAGACAGGAGATGCCTTCTGCCTGCAGCCATCAGTATCTACAACAACTTTTTAAAGAAACTCCTATAGCAAGCGTTACACCAGCATTAAATTTCCCTTTGGGATTAATAAAGTATTTTTGGACTGAACTGTATTATTTTCTGCAATGTTCTTTGTGTATATTTTGTTTGGTACCAGAGACTGCAGATGGAGACCAGCTCTGAGAGCTAGGATCAGGCATAAGGCATATTTTTTCTTTAGGTAAATGCTCCCACAACTGCTTCCTGTTCAATAACTCAAAACTACTAAAACAAAAAGAAACCAACGGGCACTACGCAAGACAAATCTATGCTCAATTATATCACTAAAACTAATAATATAGTTGCATGGATTAACAAAAAATCTTAAACTATACTATAATTTTATGTAGGAATATGTTAGGGTTTCAATATTTTATTCAATCAAAGGGATACACTGCTGTAATGGTTAATTTAAACGTTCACTGTACCATATGACAATCGTCTTCTAAACCAGATATGTGAGGAAAGGTTTTAATTGAAATTTCAAATACACCAAAATGACGAGTCAGTTACTTTATATTGGACTGTATGGTGAACAAGCGGGTATGTCAAACCCTGCTATAGCCTCCATGCAAGAACAAAAAGATAATTTTGTGACAATATTCTTCTGATTGTGAGTCTGGGTTGATTATAAATGCAACGATGTCGTTTCAGGAAGTGCTTCGCTTACCCAGAACAGTCAGCTCCACAAGGACTTGTTGTGCTACGCCGATAGAGCTGGACACCTCGCAGATATAGATGCCGTTATCCTGACGAGTCACTTTGGAGAATCTCAAATTACTGCCAGTATACATCGAAACACGACTGGTATAATCACCTGTGGAGGAGATGCACAATTACAGAATTGCCTTCATTAAAGTGTTGGGATGTTTGGAAGAAAATGTTTCTTAGCTCAATTTTTAAAGTGGACTGGACTGAAAATAAACTTGTCTACAATTATTTTGTCTATTCATTTTGGGACATTTTGAATTTGTTCTAGTCATTCATTTGTAAGATTTATTCTAGCAGTTATCATTGACAAACGAAGTTCTCCTGTAAAAGTTATTTCTGTTTTAAATACATGCCATGTAGACATGTCATAGCTTTTTAGAAAAATCAGCTGGTATTGATTTAAATAAATCTTTTTCCTGAATACTTACTCGTTGGTTTTCCATCATAAATCACATATTTCACTTTGCCTTTGTCTTGGAATTTCCACTCTACCCTGGGACTATTACCAAAGTCTGCGGAATAGGAGCAGGTCAGGTCCGCACCTGAAAAATAACATTCACAACTTAAACTGTGACAGAAATAATATTTGTAAAGCAGAATTTCAAAAAGGAGGTTTTAACTAAGAATATTCAGGCATGCCTGTGCAAATTCTCAGTTATGTGGGCAACAGCAAACAGGCTTAAACCGGAGGCAACCGCACTATCGCTCATTTCTTTCTGAAAACGTTTCAACTATTATCCAATTGTCTTAATCAATTCTGTCAGAAAGCAATCTGACATAAAATTACAGTAGGTCATGTCAATTAATTTAATTTGGTCATGCAGGAGATTGCCCAACCAAATATCAAATGCACAGAAATGGACAAACGTTTCAAAAGTTTGACATTTGTACTTAAGACATTCTTTTTTGATTGGTCTAATGTGATATTCTAATCTTCAGAGACAATTTCTTTTCCTTTTACCTGTAGTTATCAAAATCACAAGAAATAAAAGCTTGAAATATCTTACCCTGAGTGTAATGAATCTATGTAATAATCGTTTCACTTTCTGAAATGACCGGCCAAACATATTGCACTTTTGCAGAACATTTAGATGTTTGGAGATGTACTTGTATATCAGTATAGAAACATCACTAGGCTGGCTGTACGGTTGTGCTTTCAGATCAACACAGATCTCATCTGACACAAACTTAGCAGTTACCAGCAGGAGGGTTGGACTGTTGCTAGTTGTAATAGACAACTAAAGGAGATGTTCCTCTTTCCAGCCCAAACCTCCTTAAGTGGCAGTGACATTATGAACATTTTCTGCAGTCATAGCAATAATTTTATAACTCACCTTCATTTTCTTTCACTTTCACTTTATCAGCTTTAGTTGTGACTGAAAAGCTGCTTACACCTAGACAGAAAAAAGGTAAAATAAAAATCTGTGAGCATAATTGACCAACTAAATGGGTTAAACTTAATTGCCCTGTTTAAGTTGAGAAGGTAGCATCCGAGCTAAAACACACAAAGTAACGAGTGAGACGAAACTGAACACCATCAGGTGGAGGGTGATTGGGCAAACTGAGTTATGATCAGGAAATCCTGGATTCCAAACACCTGAGACCAGAGCTAAGCCTGACTGGTTTTAAAAGTTATATAACCAGCACACAGTGTAGGAAAAGTTTAGCTAAAAGCATTATTTTTAAAAGAATGAGTAAATTAGTAGAGTGGAAAATAGCTATAAAAAACATTTATGTTGTTACTACATTTAAATAAAAACCTACAAAAAGGCCAAATATATAAAATGCATGAAAAAGCCACAGCTATGATGAAACGAGAAAAAATACCACCCGTGAAAATACTTTTATTCAACATTTCTGCACGTTCCATGTCACTGGAAGTAATAAAACCAATCAATAATATTTCTTTCCATATAAATTAATACAAATATTGAACACTGCAAGCAAGAAGTTGACTCAGCGACAGCTCCTGTAATGCTAACTCTGAAGTTCCCGATACAACCTTGTAAAAGAAACTAGACACGGTAATGAGGATTACAGACCACACTGAAACATTTGGTGCATACGCTGTGGCTGTCAGTCAGCATGAGTAAGACTCATTCCTTTGTACTGAGTAAGGAGCTTGTGGTGAAACCAGCTGAGTGAAACTGGATTTGTTGGGTGCCGATCTACTTCCAAGAAAGCCAAATCATTGACGCGGAATTGTTTGTCTGAATCTGTCCATCTCTTATGACACTTGCATAAATATTATAATCTTTCAGATCTTGAGCAAGTACCTTTACCCTTTACTGTGAACATGGAAACCTCCGCTGCAGCAGACTACTGCAGGAGTCATTTAATTATTAACAGGGGGAGAAAAAAAAATAATTTTCTTTTCAAAATGAAAGCATTCGTTAAAAAATTACAAATAATCCACATTCTCCACGCAGTATTTAAAAAAGTTACATCATGGATTTGTTATTGCTGGCATTTCGAAGGCAGAGATCTTAGAAGCCCGCAGGCGCTCGTCATAGGAAGGCTCGGCTGAGATAACAGCACAGTCGGTTTTGGTTTGGGGAGATAAGTCTCCAATAGCAGCAGCTCTCTCCTACTTCCTTGTTTGTACAACTTGTCAGTTTCAGTGTAGGTATCTTTCAAAGTAGAGCCAGACATGATGAAACAGATTTAATTCCTCAAAAGAGCCGACTTATGGACACTGGTTTAAAGTCGAGACACACTTTATTCACCAATGTGAATTAGTGGGATGCTGATTTTAGTGTAGCAACGACGAATCCCCTCCACCTTGTAAAGAATAATAATGACATGATCACGTGACTTGTTGAGACTACATGTCTGCACATCCAGGACAATTAGATAAGGATGTCAAGGTAAATTTAATTTAAGAATGATCGACACTACAGATTTACGAGACATGTGTTACATCGTTGCAACAATAATCTGTGTGAATGGTTCTAGACTGTCCATCGAAAAGAGATTTAAAGAAACGTTTCCTAAGTAAACCCGAAGATAGAGGTTTACATACAAGAAGCAAATGTGGTACAAGGATCAGTGTGAATAAATGAGATGATTTTGGCCTCATTCAATAACGAATAAACCACAATAAAAGTGCATATCCTATTTACTTTGTTTTATTTTTTAAAACCTTAAAGCCACAACTATCAGCTTAGTTTACTAGCATTATTAAAGCTCCAGAAGGTAACTTTTGTTTATATGTATTTGTTAAAACTGTCCCTACATTCTGACTCTAAAATATGAGACATATTAATCTGTAAGCTCCTCTGGCTCCTTCCAGTTGTTTTAATGCCATTTTTAGAGATACACCGCTCCCGCCAGAAACAACCAATCAGAGCCAGGAGGAATGTCTCGCTCTGATTGGTTGTCAGCAGTGTCGATCCCTCTTGTGTAAACTCATTTATGATACATACAACATAGACCCTTGTAATTTATCATAAATGTCTATAATTTTTAAAATCAGCCTTTTTATTATAATTTCTTATTGAATGAGCTTAGACTATAAATTTAACATTTGACATTCACTTACACGAAGCATACATCCCTGTATAAAAAACTAATTAAATAATAATGATTGATCATACTTTGATTTTTATCTTCATTACTATTAAGATTACCCTTGTCATTTTATTTTATTACATTTATCATCTAATTTTTTAGATTTATTTTAATAACTATTGTCTATCGTCCTAAATCTTGTTACAATTATATTTTTAGCCATTACGTCAATGTTATCTTTAATATCACCAACGTAATTTTTTAATTATCACCATTTTAATAAACATTTACTCATAATTACTTTATGATCATTTTCAATATAATTGTCATTTTTACAAAAACCTTTCTTGTTATTTATTATTTATTGAATGTTGCTGAATTGAGCTATAAATGCTGCAGTGTTTTCAAAGCAAACCTCTAAATAAAAACTAAAACCAAAGATAACTTTTTTATTACAATTATAATTTGCTTAGTAGTTAAGAATTGTTTTTAATTTATTAACTTTGTCACTAATTTTTTTTTACTAGTTTACCTATATTTCTGTCAGAATTTTATACAGTTATTAATTAGATTGTATCATTCCCAAGCTATCATCATCATCAGAACTTTGATATATAATCTTATGTCACCAGTACCCTTTATATGACGATTAACTGACAGGAAGTGAGGCTGTGGTGGGGTGGTTGTGTAGTCAGCTTTATTCTATGAAAAACTTTCCACATTTAATCATAGTGTGCGAAAGAAATACAAAATAACAAACTCCATTCCCTGGAAAGAAATGCAATAACCCTGAAGTGGCTGCTCCTGTGTTTTGACGTTTGCTCACTCACACACCTCAGCAAGGGCGTTGGTTTAACCTGTTCTCGAAAGTCTTATTTTTATTGGCCACTCGATAATGTATTGACGGGGACCAAGTTTTGAAAGTTATTTCTTAACTTTCCATCGACGAAAACGCCATGTAACCACAAACTGGGGGGGCAACATATAACAGGCCTCACCTGGGGATTTTTATTGCAATTTTTGTGACACTTTTTTGTTGTCGTTGTTGTTTTTTGGCATTGTTTTTCCGCACTACAGATATAATTTAGAACGGTCGCTCTAGTAATTAAACCTCTCAACCCTCGACAAACTCTAAAAAATAAAAAAAGTCAAACAGGTTAAAAGCTCACCTGTCGCGGCGCACAGGAACAAAAGCAGCGACCCAAAGAGCCTCATGTTTCCTCGCTGTTTTCTAACACACACCTCGGTCCTCTCCGGGATTTCTGCTCAAGAGTACGAAGAAAAATATTCCAAAAAGTTATCTTCACGTGAAAGAAACTGAGTTCCGTCTTTTTTCCCCCTCTTTGTTTCTTTTCTTCTTTTTCTAGAAGTCCCACTACCCGGTTTGCTCTCGGTCCGTGGAGTCTGAGAGACACAGGTGACAACAGGAGCGCTCACTTCCGGTAATCAGATCTTCCCAGGTGGAGCCGTGACGACGGAGTGGAAAAACAGGTCGGACTGAAACGAAGCCACCACACACACACACACACACACACACACACACACACACACACACACACACACAAAGAGAGGGAGGAGACTCGGTAGCTGAGATGAAGGCACTGCCTGTTTGAATTGTCTCTCAGCTGCGTGTGTGGTGGGGGTTCTGACTTTTTTTTCTTTTTTTTTTGTTTGTGTATTGAAGGTGTTCCTTCCTCATTCCTCGGACCTGAAGGGTTATTATTCTTTATGCGGGTTTCCTCTCGGCCACAATGATGTTTGAGTCCATGCCTGTGCACTAGTTGGTGTCCGCTGAAACATGTGGCCAGCGATTTGTATTTGCATAACCTTGAACAGAACTTCTGCTGGGAGTTCATTATTTGACGGTGAATCACCGCCAGCCAGCTTAATGCTGTCATTTGACTCCCTAGATTATTCTTAATTGCAATTTTTTTCTAAAGTGAGTTGTGATTTTTAAGAATTGTATAACATCTTTAAAAAACGGATTAATAAGAATGTTTTTTTTGTAAATCCAGTTAGTGGTCATTTATTGCCATACCTCTGAATCCAGCTTTGATTCAGAGGTCAATCTCGTTAAATTCAAGGAAGGCTTTGCCTAATAATCCTCTCAAAACATCCCCTTTTTTTCAGCACACTTTTTCCTTCCACTTAATTTTTATTTTAATGCACATCCCTCTGTAAACAGCCATCTTCTGTAGCAATAACCTTTTATGGCTTGCCCTTCTTCAGGACAGTGTCAATGACTGGACAACTGTCATGTCAGCAGTTTTCTCCATATTTTTATGCCTTTATTCAGCTACAATGACACCACTACTTTAAAACATCTACACAAAACTACTTTGCATATCTATCTATCTATCTATCTATCTATCTATCTATCTATCTATCTATCTATCTATATATATATATATATATATATATATATATATATATATATATATATATATATATATATATATATACTTAGCTCCATCTTGCTGAGTTTTTATTTTTTTAATCAGTTCACCTTTAAGGCAATGGGTCACACTGTGTTTTGCATCTGGGTGCCTGGTTAAGTAAACTTTGGCACACATTTATAGGTTTTAATAAAGGAAGCTCTTGTATTTACCCCCATTCAACTCTGATCAGCTTTTCTCTCCCGGCTGAAGAGAAGCATCCCCACATGTTGCCACCAATATGCTTCACTGTGAGGAATAGTGTAGACACCTGAGTACATAAAGTCCCCCTGTGTGTAATTTCATCTTAATCTAAACAAAGCTGCTCTGTCAAGCCCCCGGAATCCATTGTGAGAAACACTGAAATAACAGCATAGTGAAGACTAAAGGACACAACGGGACCTGGTGGACATGCCCCAAAAGATTTGCACTTGTAATTACAGGAAAATGTGTTTTTTTAGCAAAGTAGTTGCTCTGATAAGGTGAGTATATGCACTGCAAAAACAAAAATTTATATTTTGTTCCTTCTACTGTAAAATGATGCATTAGTTTGTGTTGCTCTGCCACTAACAATCCCAGTAAAATACACTGCAGTTTGTTTTTGTAACTTGACAAAATGAGAAACAGCCCAACAGCTGTGAATACTTTTCCTTGCTACTGCAGTTTTACGGGGAAGTTAAACAGTTGTGTAATCCGAGGAACACACTGTGGAATCCAGTGTGACAGGTCCGAGGTGTGATGCAAACCGTAAATGCAAGACACCTATCTCCTCAAAGCTGGTCAACAGTTTCTTATTTGTTACACGGATTCTCATAGACATGCTTCGCTCCGGCGTGGCGGGGGTAAGTGTGTGTCTTTGGTTCGGGGAGCTGGTGTAAAACCTCTCCCTAGTCTGTGTGCAAATGACTTGCTGTGGCTCGTCCCTGAATAAGGGAGCGGCCAATATGACTCATCCACACATCCTCACAGAAACTCATGATTAGCCATTGTTCTGACTCAGGTTACTCCATTTGTTTGGAATAATTAAATGTCCAACTCCATGCGTAGTGCATGTTTACGTTCTTCTGCTCACCTGTGCATCATATTATTACAGTGATTTCTCCAGATCCATCCAGGATCCTGGGTCAATCTCTGCTTCCTTCTCTTGAGCTCACCCAACAGACTTTACACAGAAATCATTTGGGGACCAGAGGTGGGTAATCCAGGTTCAGTAAATAAAAAGCCTGCAAAGAGATTAGTTCAAACCATTTGCGTGTCCAATTCCACAGTATAGACAGAGACTAATGCTTAAAATCGGCCGGTTAAATGAACAGGATGACCTCTGCGTGGGGACAAATATGGCTATGAAGGAAAGTTGATTTTTGTGTCTGCTGACCCATTTCTGCGTTGAATTGGCCATAAGTTTTGGATCAATACCCTGCTGAAAGACCCAAAGATTTTGTACTGTTTTTATTTGTGGTGGCTAACCTATTTTGCATTCAAATAACAAGGTATTTCAAGGACTTAAAAATGCCATGCACTGTAATAATAATAATAATAATAATAATAATAATAATAATAATAATAGACCTGTCCAGGGTGTACCCCGCCTCTCGCCCAGTGAACGCTGGAGATAGGCACCAGCACCCCCCGCGACCCCATGAGGGAGAAGCGGTTTGGAAAATGGATGGATGGATGGATAATAATAATAATAATAATAATAATACATTTCAGTTGTAATGCACTCTATACATGATAAAACAAGTGCTGCAAATAAAAACACATGGGAAAAAAATAATAAGTCTTGCAGAGATGCTTGATGTGTGCCTCAAAGGTCAGATGAGAGTCAATTTTTACACTCAGATTAGTGATTGATGTTGAGAGTGGAATATTTTGGACAGAGAAGGGGATGTTGGTAATGTCAGACGAACGGGCCCCTGGTGTGGAGTGCCGATGGCTTCAGTGTTGGAGCTGTTTAGCTGCAGGAAGTTTTGCTTCATCCACGCCTTTGCCTCCTCCAGGCAGATGGTCAGAGTGGATGATAGCATCATAGTATCAAAGTGGATGACAGCATTAGCATGTCATCAGCATAGCAGTGGAATGAAATCCCATGCCAGCTGATGACACGGCCAAGGGGGAGCATGTAGAGAATAAACAGGGTGGGGCCAAGCACTGATGTTGTGCGCCAGGGATTTAGCCTCACCCAAGGTGACATGCCCAGTTCTCCCAGTGAGACAGGGCCTTTGAAAAAAGGGGTTTGGAAAAGTGACATTTTCTTTTATCTGGCCAAAGCACACAATTTCACTAAAGTCTTTTTAGCAAACTCCACATGTTTACGTTTGTGACGGTAGGACAGAAAAGGCGTCATGGCGGCATCACACTCAAAAACCTACTCAGCACGTGGATAGCGTTAAACAGCAGTCAGAGAGACCTGCTGACTGTGAGACGCCACCTTTCGCTGCAGCTTAGTGGCCTGTACTTGTACAGTGCTTTAACTAGTCAGACTACCCCAAAGCACTTTATACTACAATCAGTCATTCACCCATTCACACACACACATTCACACCCTGGCGGTGGTGAGCTTACATTTCAATTGTTTACTTTTGAATCACTGCTGCACCTTATACTGTAATTTAATTTTACTGCAATTTACAAGCTGTATGCAACGAAATTTCGTTCTGTACACACTCTGTGCATACAAAATGACAAATAAAGTTGTCTAAGTCTGTCTAAGTCTTAAAAAAAAATAAAAGTAAAGTATACATTCAAGATATGCTTATGTTATATATTTAGTTTGTAGGGATTAAATTTATGGAGATTGTGTCAAAAACAGGGGTACCTATAATTGTGTGATTTTCGTTTCCCCCACTGACTAGGCTAACCCAAATTAAAGTTTGGATTTCTTTTAACTTTTTCAGTGTATGATTATGCAAGTGTAACAAAAGGTGAATATCTTTTCAGGTTTTCTACACATCTTTACCAGGGGTAAATGTGGCCACCATGGGAACTTTCCAGTTGTATGCTTGCACAAAGCATAAAGTATAAACAACGCAAAAATTGTTAAACCAGATTTAAATATGCAGCTAGGATGAGTACTTTACAAAACAGAGGCTGCCATTCCTGTTTTTCCACTTCCGTTTATTGTCAGTACAGTTCATAGTAGTATAGTACTTTTCAGTGCATTTATATGATTGTGCTTTTGCTACACACCACCTATTTAACTACATACATGAGTACACTTTACATTATTAGTTCATCTTAAATGAAATAAATGCTAGTTAAACTCTTTTCATTGAATTTGCATTCAACAAAGCGTTGGCCAAACATGGGTGTCTCAGGCACAAATGTGAGGCAAAATAACAACCAACTTTTGGTTTTCCCTTGTAATCCCATTAGAAGTCAACAGAACACCCGAGAGAAATTATTGCTCATGCATGCATTTTTGTGCTCCCGTCAAAAAAAAAAAAAAAAAAAGCCTCTGAAGATCAGATTCGATCTCTGTCGGCGTTCCTTGTAGCCCTATTTCAATCCTTATTGATAAATGGCGGCACCCTCTCCTCTGTCGGACCTGCCTGGCCCGAGGTCGCCACAGTCCGCCCTTGCTGAGACACATGGGACAGATTTCACTCAGGTGGAAATAAATAGCTTGCCTACCTCTTAAAAGAGGTGAAACACAGCAATGATTCTGTATTGCAGAGTGCCAAGTTTCATAACTTTCGAGCTGGATATATTTTTAACTGAGATATGGCAAAGTTGTCACACTTGCTTTAAAACCTCGTATAACTGCATCACAGATATAGATAAATATTATCTTGTTAACAAGACTAGAGGCTAAAGCTTTAAATCTTCCATGTATTAACTACAGCTAAAACTGAGTTCAGATTTTAAATAGGCCTAAATTTAGGTCGTATCCATGCAATTTGCTCAGTAAAGTCTCTCAGGACCTAATAAGTCCCAACGGTCTCCTAAATGTGAAAGTATCGTAGAGTACAAAGAGTTTGCAGCAGCTTGTGTGCTTAGTATCTAGTGTATATAATGCAGAGAACAGAGCCCTGTGACACACCGAACATCCCTTATACGTACATTCAGTGTGACCTATTGCACTTTGTGCATACACACAACTTGAAGAGAGTCCGGCATCAGTCACCAAGTGATTGTGGAAGCAAGTGTTAACATATGCAGCTGTATGGCGTCCGCTTCACAGCAGCGTAGGAAGAGTCATCAAGGTCAGCAGTAGGCCACTGCAACTTTGTAACAGGACACTCCATGCTGAGCAAGGAAGCAGCATCCCTGCAAAGTTTACACAGAAGGAAAATATTCCTATGTCAGAAAAACCACGTTTCCCCCTTTTTTTTTGCTTCTAAAAATAACAGGAAGCGCACAGCTGCAGCAGAGAACAATGACCGCGAGGGCGAGCGGCTTACTTTTCTCGACCACCGAGGTTTTGTTGGCTGCGGCGGAGTCGCCCAGCCGGATGTTGCAGGTGAAGTTGGACTTGCCCTTGGGCAGGTTCTTGAAGAGCAGGCGGCAGACGTTACCCGGAAAGATGCGGGCTTTGGCGCGGTTCTTGTAGGGAGCGTGCTGCTCCTCGTCCGGGTTGGTGGTGTCGAGGAGTCTCTCCCCCTGCGTGTACTTGCAGAAGGGTTCTGGTGACTCAGCTGGAAGTGCGTACTTGCAGTCTATCCTGAGGTTGTTCTCAGCAACGGAGCAGTAGGACAGCTGAACCACCTTCTGAGCTGATGCAAAGCCTGCCACCAAAAGGATGGTAAAACACACACTCTGTGGGTATTTTGGTGCCATATGTGAAACTCAAATGTTAAAAAAAGCAAATTTGTTTTAGGTCTTCTTACCAAAGAGTAACACTGTTATCAGAAGAAACATTCTCCCAAGATTCCTGGAGAAATACGAAAAATAAATCATCCATTTAAAAGCAACGCAAACAAGCATCACCATTGTTTTGCTTTTGAGTCTCTGCATCATTGAAGTTCCAAAAAAAAAAAAAAAAAGCTGACTGTGCTTTAAAGATCAGGATCAGATATGGGTAGCATGAATATCATATTTCTGTGGCTCAGCAGAAAAAGTACAGTAACACCCAGCATCGGATCACAAAACAGCCTCACAGTTCACGCCGCAAAGACACGAGCCGCAAACTTCACTGGTGAGTTGCCAATACTGACGCATTCCTTTGTCTAACATCTGTAGACGGCACAGGATGATCATTCATCTATTCGCACTGAATATATTAAGAGTACACAAAAGGCAGTCCAGCAACATTTAGTTTGACTCGCACAGACCTTCTCTTTAAAAACGCTTCTTTGCCGTTTGCAGCCAAACGCTTTCATCCCAGCGATGAGTAGTCTTTACGGCACACTCCAGCAGATCTGATTGACATGATTGGCCGTGAAGCACACTCACCTTCTCTGATGCATTTTGAGTCCTCCTCAGCGCTCTGCGGTACGACGCCGGGGGTAGATACAGTAGAGGTCGGCTTATAGAAGAAGAGGAGCAGAGAAGGAGGGGGACAGAGACGGAGAAAGAGAGGGAGGGGAGGGGGGTGAGAATGCCGCTCCGGTGGACTTTGGGGACATTTCAGTGCTGTATGAGGTTTGATATTGATTTTTTTTCACCTTATGTTTTACCAAGGCACAGAGGATCACATGTCAATACACACAACCTCTTGCTCCTTATTCACCGATTTAAGCTGCTGAATCCGAGAGACCTTTGGGAATCCAAGTGCCTTGGAAAGGTATGCTGCGAATAAATAATTCTCAGGTGGACTCGGTTGACTAATTACATTAGTTCTGTTGGCAATTGGCTACAATGGACTTTATTGAGGGTATAAGAGTGAAAAAGACTTCATATAAATGCACACCACAGCTATGAATTTTGTTTTTTGTAAAACAAATTCACAATAATGCAATTCTTTGTGCTGGTCTGTCACACAAATTCCCAACAATAGACTGCAGTTTGTCTTTGTTACATGGCAATTATGCAAAAAAAAAAAAGTATGCATACAAGCTGTACCATCCTCAGGGTGAAACATGGTGGTGGCAGCATCATGCTGTGGGGTTGCTTTTCTTAAGCCGACACAGTGAAGCTTGTCAGATCTGATTGGAACATGGATGAGGTGAATAAAGAATAATCCTAAAAAAAAAAAGAACTTGTTAAAACTGCAAAACGTTAAACTGGGAGAAGATGGACAAAGTTAAAATTGCACCATGAGCATAAATACGTATCCAAGAGGTCACAAAAATCCCAGAACAACATCTAGAGCCCTACAGGCTCATATACTTCAGTTGTGGTAAGTAAGAAAAGACAACTACTAAACACACAGAACCTTTTGTCAAAAAAACATCTTGACCCAGCAGAGGCAGCACTCATCCAAAGTGACTTCCAGCCAGCCACTAGTCTCTCACCAAACCATTAGAAACAGGGCACCTAAGGGCCAGACATCCTCTAGTAGGCCCGGTGCTCAATGCTTGGCACCGAAGAGTTCGAACAGAACATCAAAATTGGCAGGTTTAGCACTGGTGCCCTGTTCTTTTCACAATTGATTGCAGGTTCACCCTGAGCTCAAGTGACCCATGTAAAAGGGTGTGGAGAAGCTATAGTTAACATTACACTGCCTTCAACATTGTTCTACATGATTTGTTAGGTGGTGGGTCAGTGTTGGTCTGTGGAGACATGTCCATGGAGGGACGCATAGACTGGTAGGATAACTGACGGCACACTGACTGAAATCCTTAAGGTACATTCACACTAAACACCAAACAGGCTCATTTTTTGCATTGGTTGCTTGACATTTCACCTCTCTCTCGCAAACAATTTGTGCTGACAACGCAGCACATTTTGGCCCAGCTCACTTCACCGCGACATCAATTAGGAGCTTTCAGTGGCAGCGGACCCAATATGAAGACCTGATGCTCCGTGACGGGGGACAGATCACCATCTGGGACTCAAACTACAGGCATTTTCAGCCAGTAAATCCATCATTACTCAGTAGAAATATAGCCTAATTATACTGTCTAAATATGTAACTTATAAAAAAATGTTTTTTGCCTAAATAAATGGACGAGCACGAATTGACAGAAAAGTTCAGATTGTTGAACTTGAATGAAATTTAATTTTGCTCTTGATGCACATCCACCATGCCTATTTGCAGTTTTGTTTTGCTCTATTTGCCCAATTTACCCAGTTTGCATTGCAGAAAGTATGCAATGCAGAGTATGCAGGCAGTTCCTGGAGGTTGAAGGGATTGATACCATTGACTGGCCTCCATGCTCCCCTGACTTAAATCCAACAGAACCTCTCTAGGACCTCATGTTTAGGTCCATCCTGTCCAGAATCTGGTCCAGGAGGACACCATCTGTTATTTCATAAGGAGCATGGACTGTTACCTTGTAGGGAAAAAAGGCCCTGGATTGTACCTCACTTGTTGCATGGGATCAAGGATCTTCCTTGAGTATGTGTAGGTTTTCTCTGGGTATTACAACTTACCCCGACAGTCTAAAAAATAGAAAATAAATCTTCATGTTTGGTTAATTGGATATCTTTGTTTTGTCTGTGATGGACAAGCAACCTGTCCATGGTGTACCGTGCCATACTCATTGACACTAGCACACCATCCTCTCTGGCAACAATGTTATCTGAATCGGTGATCTGAATCACTGACTGAATGATCCACTTCTTGTAGTATGAGAGAGGGGCAGATACAGAATGGGAATCTATAGTCCAGGCTACAGTCATACACAATATATCAGTCAAGAGGCTGAGGTTTCCAAATGGACAGAGGCAAGGGGAGAATCAGAGATCCAGGCTTGAGTTGGTAACGAGAGACACATGAAAGGCAGAAGTATTCAACAGGGGCACAAACAGGCAGACTTGATCAAGAGACCGTTCAGGGTTTCCGATGTCCAGAATCAGAAGCCACAGGAGAATCCAACAGAGGCAAGACAGACAGGCAAATCCACAGGAACAAAACAAGTCAATAACAGGCAGGAAATCAAATGGTAAATGGCTTGTACTTGTATAATGCTTTATCAAGTCTAACAGTAAAGCTTTACACTACAGTCAGTCATTCACCCATTCACACCCATTCACACCCTGATGGTGGTGAGCTTTGTTAGTAGCCACAGCTGCCCTGGGACAGACTGCTAGAGGTGAGGCTTCCATACATGCATACATAACTGGCTGCTTACTTGTTCAGAAACACATTTAAGGGTAAAACAGCGTCAACAAATAGACATGCAAAACATTACTTGGTGCTTTCAGACATTTTAAAGTGCAAATACATCAAACAAATTCAACAAAACAGAAAGAACAAAATTAAACCGGCTGCTACTGTTTCAGTTTTACAATTAAAAATAAATAACAATATTTACTTTAAGAAACGAAAAGTGGTGATTAGTCATTTAATTAAGGTGGCAGTATGATTTTAGGCCTTTTTGGATCAAATATTTTCACCCTGTAGTGCAAAACGTCACATGCAGCAATGAATTGTGGGTAATACGCTTCAGTGATGTCCACATTGATGAAGGCTTCAGTATGGGCCGAGGGTGAAAAGAGGGCGGGGCTAAATACCCCTCTGGAGTATCGGGACACACTATGCATTCACCCCCTCAGCGGGATGCACATTTGAGGGGCATAAATGCACAAAACCACTGCGCCACTGTCGCCCCATCTGGTAAGACTAGCTGGTTTACTCACACAATGGCTTTCAAAAATCTGGCAGTTGTAAATTGGGAGAGGCTGGAATATATAGTGGGCTTCTCAGGTGCAGCGCCTCCAGTTAATTGGAGCCACCGCAGGTGTAGCTGCTCAGTGCTCAGACCTGTTTACCTGAGCGGCGCTAAAGCAGCCAGAGAGTGAGGTCACCGTGACTGCAGGCTGGGATTTCACAGACAGGATCAGACAGAAAGATTACAGTCAAAGTTTTGCAAAATGCAAAAACAGCAGCATTTCCCTATTAAAACAATCGTACAATGTCTCACAAAGGTACAAATGAAACATAAGACATTAAACAAAACTATCTTGTGAGGCAATTTTGGTAATTTAACAAAATGTCTGCCAAACTGGACCAAAAAAGATCGTGGTTATTTTCTGTCTCGTCACCCTGAGCGTGTCAGTGCCACAGTTTGAGCTGTGTGGGTCCTTTACATGACGTGTCCGCAATTTGACCTTATTATTGTAACAGTAATACGGAAGCAGTTTGGAAAACAGTAAGTGACTGACACTGGGGTTGACCAACTAACACGAAAGCACCATCCTGTAACACACTGTTGATCTACTAAAAGGTTGCTCTGAAAATCCACTGAAACCTGGCAGAATCTGCGGCAGAATCTTCATAACAAAAGGGACACCTCTCATCCACATTGCTTATTTTATATATTTTATAATTTCTAGCCTATTGGGATTCTCCTGCAAGGTGAGTTTAGTTTTGATTCATGTGACATCAGTCACCTCACAATAATGCTCCTGTAAACATTTACTAGGGCTGCGTGGCTCCTAGTTAGCATCGAAGCAAGATGAACTGTGCCTTCACAACAGTCCATATTGTGTAATTCACCGAGCTAAGCCTACAGCATCCTCTGTCTCTCCTTCACACAGCTCATCCATTTTGTCAAGGTCTTCTCTGGACAGCCAGCGAACAGCTGCCACGCTGGAGCAGTCTCCTGGGACACACAGAAGTCGTGCAGAGGTCCGAGAACAGCACAGACCACGGCTGACGGCGAGACACGCCGCCTCCTCCACACTGACATTTAATTTCATACATTAACACTTCGTTTTTGTTGTGGTTCACTTGTCTTACATGGTTTTAATATATAAATAGCTGAATAAGCAGGTTGTGGGGATTCCTGCCAAGAGTATTAGACTGGGCTTCTGTGGCTGTGGTCCGGGCTGCTCCGCTGGATGCTGCTGGTACACTGCAGATGAAAGAAGAGCTTTTGCCTGCATTCTTCAATCGAATAAACTATACAACTGAGTTAAGGTTTTAGGAGTGTCTTGATCTCCAAGTGAATGAGATCTAAAATATTACTAGTTCAAGAGTGAAAAAAGTAAAGCAAATGTAACATTTCCCTTAACTGTTTTCTCTCACTGGAATCAACCACAATCTATTGAAACATACAAACGTCTTCTTTTCACATTAAATTTGTGGAAGTTAGACCTCAGAGGAAGTGAGAAAATAGATCTAGATAATAATCAGGCAGAAAAAGGTGACAAAACCAAGATGAGTTTGTCCTCCACTATGCAGACAAACTGCACAGTTAGAGCAAACATAACGGGGCCTTTGTCACAGATCCGCCTGTTTAACCGTGCAGTGTTTTATGTTTTCATGGATTGTTTTGAATCCTCATCACAGTTCACAATCTGCCATGGCTGCAGGGCCACATATTGTTATTATTTACATAGTTCTAGCTTAGATAGTGAAAGTTGCTGATGCCGTTGTAGCCTGCCCGATAAGACAGAAATTTCCACATCTTATCAAACTGCTTTTGTAGCTGCCTGGGAAAATAATCACACCCCTTCAACTTGTTCACTTTGTCCCATTACAACCACAAACTTCAATGTATCACTTCATACAAGTGGAAGGGAAGTGATGCATGATTTCAATATATATATATGTATATATATATAGCTATATCTATATCTATATATAGATATAGATATCTATATCTATCTATCTCTCACTCTCTCTCTCTCTCTCTCTCTCTCTCTACACACACACACATATATATATATATATATATATATATATATATATATATATATATATATATATATATATATATATATATATATATATATATATATTTCTGCATGGAGTTTGCATGTTCTCCCTGTGCATGCGTGGATTCTCTCCGGGTACTCCGGCTTCCTCCCACAGTCCAAAAACATGACTGTTAGGTGAACCTAACAGTGATGTTGGCTTCTCTAAATTGTCCTTAGGTGTGAGTGTGTGCATGAATGGTTGTTTTTTTTCCTGTTTGTCTCTGTGTTGCCCTGCGACAGACTGGTGACCTGTCCAGGGTGTTACCCCGCCTCTTGCCCAGTGAATGCTGGAGATAGGCACCAGCACCCTGTGACCCCATGAGGGATAAAGCAGATCAGAAAATAGATGGATGGATGGATGAATATATATGTGTGTGTTTTGTTCAAATAGAAAGCTGGAAAGGTCAGACATGCTTTTGTAATCAGTCCTCTTGAGTGGTACCTGGTAGAACCACCTTTTACTACAGTTGTCTCTGCTAGCTTTGTTTATAAAGGACAACCAATGCCTAATGGCAGTCATGTCAACAGATTCTCCCACCTGTGCCGTGCATCTCTGTAGCTCCTCCTTATGATGGACTCCTTGTCTGACCCCCTGGTTTATGTCTTGTTAGGTTTGCAGGCAGGTCATGCTCTTCCCATTTTCAGAGGATGGATTATTGAACAGAGCTCGGTAAGATGTTTAAAGCTCGAGACATTTTTTTAAATCCTAACCCTGCTTTAAACTTCACAGCTACTTTTTTTCCTCACCTGTCTGCCATGTTCCATGATTTCTTTTATGCGGTTGGTTCACACGGTTGCCAACAAACCTCTGAAACCTTCATAGAACATCTTAATAAATACAAATTATATTATCTACTTATTAGATGACTACTGAAGCCAACTGGCTCCAGTAGATTTTATTTAATGGCCTCAATGTAAAAAGGGCTAAATAGAAATTGATCATTTGTTATAAATCTGTCATGTTTTGGGATAATTTTCTGACCCACATGCAACATCATTCACAGGAGGTTGGATGTAAAAAGCAAAGGGAGTAATTTATAAACAATGATAAATGTGATCAAAATGATGAATAATAAAAAAATGAGGCAGGTCGCTGAGTCTGAGGTTCTGCGGCATGAGGGAGGGGAGAGGAACATTGGACAGGACGGGAGATAACCAAGATGATTGTTTAAAAGCAGAGCAAGAGGAATGACGCTGCTTATGGCTCCAAGAGTTGCAGGCAGGAGTCGGGGAGGTAGTGGGATCCTGGTGGTAGGTTGTGGATGGAGGAAGCACAGCGGGGATGTGTGCTTCAATAGTCAAGAATGTGAAGGTTTAAGGTCCAGGTATAGAATGAACAGGATGCTGGAGAGCAGGCAGAGTATTTGTCTGAACAAGGGCTTGGCAAAGCAGGAAAATATTGAGTATTGGTCATGAAATAGTAAGGCAGGCAGAAAACCCTGGACAAAAACCTGGACATCTACTTGCGAGAGTGCCTTCAAATAATCTGGCATAACCTGACTGAAATGGGGTAGACTTTAAAAAGGCTGGAGACCGTGTTGCTGAGGGAAGAGGGCATTGGCAGCTGATGGTCTTGATTGCAGGAGGAATGAGAGTGAATCTAGTAGTCATCTGAACCAGAACCTCACACTTTGGTAATTAATTAAAGAACCTAGTTGTCATGTTTGACCAGACATGTCATTTAAATCCCATATTAAAGAAGTTTCTATGATTTCCTTCTTTCATCTCTGGAATATTATGAAAATTAAATATATCGTATGTTATAAATTAACCACATCCACATCCTGCCATAGCTAAACTATTCTTATTGTTTACTGTCATGAACTTCACAAAATACACCTAAAAGCTTTCAGCTGATCAAGATTTATGATTAAAATTTAAAAAAGAGATTGTGTTTCTCCTATTTGAGTTTCCCTTCATTGGCTCCTTGTCATATCCAGAATGTGATTTAAAATTTTCTTTCTCACACATAAAGCCCTGATTGCTCTACATTTTCCTAACAGAAAACTTCACTCTCAGACTGCAGGTCTACTGGTGGTTCCTAGATTCTCTAGAAGCATCAGACTCATCTCCTTTGGATCCAACTCCCAGATTCAGTCTGCAAAGAAGACACCCTGTCTACCTTTTGAGACTTTTCTTAAAGCTTAGATTTAAAGTGGCTTGGGTTATGTTGAGCTTCTGGTTGAGCCTTTACTGCAACAAGCTTTATGTGCTCTCTCTTTCAACTTCTAGACTTGAAAACCAGCAGAGTTAATCTGCCCAGCTGTGTTTCTCTCCTAGATGAAGCCAATTAAAGAACAAGTACTGTCATTAAGTGTTTACTTTTCTCTCATAGAAAGTACTCCTGGATCAGTGCATCTGGGATCTTTTGTGTCTCTGTCGTCTTTAAAAGCCCTGCCAGTCGTGGCAGATGGTCGGTTCAGGGCCGGATTATCCATAAGGGCCAGTGGGCCAGTGCCCAGGGGCACCAACCATGGGGAGGGTGGGGGGGCACCACATGACACATGCTTTAAAAATATATTTTTCACAAATTGTTATATTATTTACTTGAAATTGTTGAAAGACCATGCATTATTCGTTTTGTGAACACTGTTGTCACAATAATAATAAATGATAAATAAATCAAGATTTTTTTGATTTCAACATTTTAAAATGAGACATTTGAATATTGCTCACTGTTCATATGCCTACATGTAGTTATGTAAGTTAGTAAATAGTAAATTACATTACAGAAATCCCCTTGATTATGTCTGATGTTTTTGACCGGAGGACAGCACGGGTAAGGGGGCGGGGGGTGGGGGGGCTTTGAGGTATAGTGCCCGGGGGCACCACATTGTCTTAATACAGGCCTGGGTCGGTTACTGTGCCAGGTCCTTCCGCGGGTTTCTTCCTGTTAAAGAGGACTTTCCCTTATTGCTGCTGCTACATGCATGCTCTGGTCGAGGGAGTGCTGCAAAGTCAACGACTCGACACAAACTGATGGGTTTCCTTACATAAAAACATAAAAAACTTTTAACCTTGACAGCCTTATTGGATAATAGGATCAGATGGAATGTAAGGTTGAACTGACTTTGTTTTATTTTTGTTGAAGTTTTTGATCTGGGACAGGCCATAGGCGATGATAAAGAAACCCCGGACTTTTCTCTCAGCTTTTCTCTGCATCCTGATTTGACTTTTTTTTTTTTTTTTTTTTTTTTTTTTGCTGAAATGTTGGTTCTTCCTCTTTTGGTCCTGCAGGGGGAGCTCTTGTTCTTGGGCACCGTAAGAATTGAGCGTCGCCGCCCTCCCTGATAAATTAATGAGCCTCTGCCCAAACACGTGAAAGTGACATTAAACAGTACAGTTACGCTCACCGGCTTTATTTTTCTTAAATGTTTAAAAACGGAACATGTTACATTAAGTGTTCAGATTCACACATCAAATGAGCTGACAGGAAAAAAAACCCGCATGATTTGGGGGGAAATTCTTGAATAGATGTACCATATTTATTCATTTTATTGCTAGCATGAGTGTGCCTGTGTGTTTAAGTGAAGGCGAGCTGCTCAGGGCCACATCCTCAGCCGCTCAGTCCTGAGCGTCCTGCTGATGCTGATGCTGCTGATGCTGATGCTGCGGCGCACAACGGCGCTCCAGCGCAGCCAAACGCACATGACGCTCGGGGACCAAACATCAGGTAAGAGCGACGGCCCCCGCTTCTGGATTAAATACACCAGACACGGATTGTTTTTTGGGGGGGGGAACGAGACACCTGATGGCGGTTTTGCATGCGATTAAGGCGGGTTGCATGGCTGTTGGGGTGTTTCACCTGCAGAGGGCAAACTGCGCACGGAGCTGTGCAGTTTGCTGCAGTGCAACGGAGACCGCATAGGCGTAGTCCTGTCTGCGCTTAGGCTGCAGGTAGAGCAGTAGCGCCAGGCCCGCATTTTTAGGGGGCTTCGTTTGTAGGTCTGTATGTTTGTACTCGGCGTTTACTTGTCGCTGTTCCATCGTTTTCCTTGATCAGAAATTGCGTTGCATGGTAACTTTCTCATGCCGTGTCCCGTGTTAAACTTTGCCAGGCAGGACTGTGGTGTGAAGGTCGGACAGAAAGCCGTCGCCATGGAGCTGCATCTGCTGGTCGCGGTTTGCCTCCTCTTTGGCAGAGTAATGATTACTCATCAAACTCACAGTATGTCATTTCTTCCCTTTGTTTCAACCTGGCGGTAAATGTTTGAAAAAGGAGATGCTGTTGCAGGCCGCTGTACCAACCTCACCCTCTCAAGCAAAAAAAAAAAAAAAAAAAAAAAAATCTGTTAGAAGTAAAACAATGCTGATCATCATTTTAAACAGATACGATCTAAAAAATCAGCAGTAATAATAATGATAATGATAATTCCTGAATGGCAGATTTTATCTCACCATAGTATTTCCCTCCCATTCCTTTGCTCTTCTAACAATCAGTTAGCCTGCATTTGTCAGCTTGCAAAAATATCTTTACTGCTTGAAATTTTTCACATTTTCTCTCATTTAACTACATTTCAACAAGCATATTTCAATGTAGATCATTAGGATTTCAACACAAAGCAGCACTTTCCAACTTAGTGAAGTAGATGGAAAAGGATACATTCAAGTACAAACTGTAAAGTGTGGAGTGCATTTGTTTTCAGCTCCCTTTAATGTGATACCCCTAAATTAAATCAAATGCAACCAGATACCTTCAGACGTCTCTTTAATCAGTGACTAGAATCCCGGTGTATGCACATTTCTTCACAGCATTACAGCTAATATTCATACACTCCACAAATTTGGCCTTATAGGTAAGAGTGGCATACAAGATGTTTACAGTTGGGTTTCCATAAATAATCTGGTTTGCGTTTCTTTCAGTGAGCTCGTTGTACACGTACCTTTTCACGCCACGCGGGCCCCAGATGTTCACGTGTTTGACGTACCTGGAGAGAAACGTCAGGGTGGACTGCGAGTTCCTGGCCAGCGACCTGGTCCCTGGCCCCTACTGTGAGTATCGCCAGGACAGCCGGCTGGTGGGCTCCACCTACCCCAACGCCGTCGTCTACGTGGCCACGGAGGACCGCAGGAGGAGCAACGTCAGCCTGGTGGCCCCCAACCTGTGCCGCCTGACCTGGGCCCCGATGGCCGACGAGAAGCCCTACACCTACACCTGCAGGGTGTACCAGGGCAACGGCTGGAAGGAGAACAGCATGGCTGTTCATCACAGTGAGTCCTTCTAGCTTCACCTTTCTTCTTCTTCTTTTTTTTTGCTTCTCCCACACATCTGGACTCACACTTTTCCTCCATTACAGGGCATCTTCTAATCTGTTCTGCAGTCAGCGTCCTGTTCAAATCAGCACCTTGGTTTTTGTCACTGGTGATGTCACTTCCTGTTGCTGTGGGTCTTCTAAATCCGTGAGCTTGCAGTTTCACCTAACTACTCAATGGACACTTCAGGACGTTTGCTGCTTGTTGGAGTGCGGGGAGGTTTTTAGTTATTTTTATACGTTATCGGAGACAGAGCAGAGCTTGTGTAATTCGACGAGACCGAGCGAAAACAAAGTGTTACACATGTACCATTTGTTTAACCGACCTCTGTCACCATTCTACCTTAAACGGCAGTGTCACCCAGAGATAATGCAGGGGAATCAAACAAAACGAGATTGAACGACGGAGTAAAGAAACGGATCATTTTCTCTCAAAATGATAAATAGAATTTAAATATCAGCCAGTTTTAATGTCTAATATTTAGTGATTCAATAAGTGCTATATGAATACAAGTATTTTATAATAAAAAATGATTATTCAGTTTTGTAATTTATAATTTAAAGAGAGAAAAAAAACAGATGCTATTTATTTTCTGTTATGGATGTTCTTACCATAAATGTCTATCTGCAACTGAATACTTACAGAGTGAAGCTGACATTGCTCATGATCCTTCCTTATGTGTATAGATCTGTATAAAAGAGAGCAGACCTTAGGTTGGCCTCCTTGTGATGTGAGATCATTGTAAACTGAAAGCAGCTAGTACTTTTTATGTTGCTTGGCAGTGAATAAAATATCCAAGCCTGTCTGTTTAGCTGGATGTCCCAGCATTAAAGGTGCATAGTGCAAGTTTTGAAGTTGTATGCTCTTTATTTTACTTCCCATACATGCCCTTACAATTGCCCGATGTGTAAAATTAGTTTTTTCTCTATTTGCCACAGTTTCCTCTATAGGTTGGATTTGTCATTTCATCAGAGACGTGATTTGAGTCCTCTGGGTGTGCATGTGGGGGTGGTGGGCTACACGCGCTCATTCTCCTGGCCACTTAGTTGAGTCTCTGCCACAATCGATGCATTAGCGAGAGAACACGGGCGAACTTCAATATTTATCACGCCTCTAAACAAAAGACCTGTGCAGTAGCGGCGGCAGATGCTTTTCCTCTTCTCCCATGATGCAGATGCACAACATTGGTGTCATTTCAACTTGTCACCAGAGGGGGCAGACGTCTGCAGAAACTCTGGAACTTGTGCTATGCACCTTTAACTTATCTGCTCAAACACTGCCCTTTCTGTTGGCATTAGGCCTCTCTAATACCTTCAGTGGTTACTGTGCTCTCAATCCTGACATTCTTACACTACATCTATCCACATATGGTGTCTTGTAGAAGTATTCCTACGGCTGGGTTTTTCCGCAGCATGCCACGTTACAACCACAAGCTTAAATGTGTTTAGCAGGGAATTTTTATGTGACAGAACAGCACAAAGTCATGCATTTACGTTCACAGCTGCAAGCCTTTTGGGGCATGTCTGCACCAGATTTGGACGTCTACAGATGTTATTATAACTCCAGTTCAGTTGGACAGGTTGAAGAGCGGCTCTTCTGAGCAATGTTCGCGTTTACGCCACAGATTCTTTGACTGTTCTGTACCAATGCATGAACCTGCGTTGATTCTATCGTTGTACCGCTGTCTCAGTCTTGAGTCTTTTCCAGCATAGTTTTTGGCCACACAGAGCATTTTGCATGGAGGCCAAAAACAGTTAAGTTTTGCTCTCAGGTGGACAAAGCACCTTCTTCCACATGTTTGCTGGTTCCCCTACCTGGCCTGTGGCAAACTGCAAACAAGACTTCCCAGGTATTTCTTCTAACATTGGCTTTAAGCTTTCCACTCTTCCTTGAAGGCCAGCTTTGTACAGGGCAAAACGAACAGGATTCTCCCACGTGAGCTATGGATCTCTGCAGCTCCTCCAGAATTACCACTGGCCTCTTGACCGCTTTTCTGATTAATAGTCTCCTGGTGTGACCTGTCAGTTGAGGTGGCCGACCATGTCTAGGTAGGTTTAGAGTTGTGCCAATCGCACAGTGCTCTGAAACTTAAAAGCCTGGATATTGGTTTTAGAAAGTAAACCCTGTCCACAGCTTTATCTCTGGCCTGCTCTGTCCCTTGGTCCTCGTCATGCAGTTTGTTTGCCGATGTTCTCCAACAAACCTCTGAGGTCTGTACAGAAGAGGTGGATTTATACAGAGGGTAAATTACAGACTATACTTACATATAAATTGACTTCTGAGGACAGGAAGTAACCCTTTAAATTAAGCTGCACAAATCCACTTTTCAGATACAATTCCTTCCACAATTATGCATTTTTTTGTGTTGCTCTATCACAGAACCTTCTTGGAAAATACATTGACCTTAGTGGTTGTAACGAAACAAAATCTGTACAATTTTAAGGGGCGTGAATACTTTAGGAGGGCACTGCAAGTGTCGATTTCTTTTCCTCTTTTGCAGTAACTAGAACAAAAAAGACTCGCTCACTGATTGTCTTAATGTCTCTTCTTCGCGTAGTCTAAAGTCAGATGAAGGTGAGCGACTGCTTTGGAAGTGCTTGGTGATGATGACGTCAGATTTGGTTTCACAAGACAACAGCTGTCCATCAGCTGGGCAGACAGGCTGTGGCGAGAACAAACTCTGGCTTTAGTGTTGTGCTTTGAACACCAATAGCTCACTCTGAGGATTCTGCTGTTTTAAATGAAAAGTATGTCACAACAGACTGTATTTACAGTTACACAAGTTTGTGTGCACAATGTGTGTAGGAATCTTCATTTTATTTGTCTTTATGCTTCTGTTGCTTGCTTAATCAAAGTACTTTTCACACTTGTTACCTTTTAAAGCTAAGGACCATCAGTAGGTTTTAGTTTGTTTGTTTTTCCCAAAAAAAAAAAAAAAAAGATTTGCTGCCTGGTTAGTTTTATTATCCAAATTAAAGAGTGTCCTTATATTTTTTAAGTTAGTCACTTCTGATTATCTATTCAATGACTACAGGTGCAATATGTTGTATAACCAAGCTGTCCTGAATAAAGGTTATCCACTACAACAATCTTTGTGCTGTCCGTGTCCAAAAATACACCAGAACCTCTATGAACCCAAATGTGTTGTTCACTGTTTTTGTAGAAGATAATCACTCTACACTAACCTTTACCTAAACATGAGAATAATGATGATTCTCAAAGAAGAAATAAAAAGTGCAGACAGAAGTGAGAACTTGTGGAGTCATTCGATCCAAGACAGCAAATCCACATCTCATTTCAGCTTTCAAACACATAACAGGGTTCCTATGCAGCCTAGAAAAGTCTGGAATCAGATTTCAGCATTTTCCAGGTCAGATGTGTGTGTATATATAGAGAAAATGGTAAATTAGCTGAATGTATATACTGTAATGCTTTTCCAGTCATACTGGCCACTTAAAGCCCCTATTTTTCTTGAAGCCATTTCCTGTCTCATGAAGATTGACCTGTATCTGCCTCAGTCGGATGATGCGTTCTCTTGTCTTTCCCATCTTGGTGAGTGGCTTATGAAAATAGGCCTCTATCACATAAAAGTTCAAAGACACATTGATCAATTTAAGGACGCGATGTAGACACTTAAAAAAGGAAAT
Source organism: Fundulus heteroclitus (assembly GCF_011125445.2). Taxonomy (NCBI): domain Eukaryota; kingdom Metazoa; phylum Chordata; class Actinopteri; order Cyprinodontiformes; family Fundulidae; genus Fundulus; species Fundulus heteroclitus. The sequence continues at coordinate 25,039,391 of NC_046371.1, forward strand.
CAAATATGTCTCTGATTTAGGAACTGTCAGGGGCTGCAATGGGGAAGGGCTTCAGTGATTTTGCTAAAAGCATTTTATTTTTAATCTGAGACTTTCACATGAAAAAAAAAAATGTCATCGAAGGATAGTTTTTCTGAAGAACAAAAATCACTTTGAAGTTATGCTACCCCAGAAAAAGTTTACCTTGATTTTAGGAACTTTGAATCTTTACCAGGGGAGAAGTTCAAATATTTACTTCCTAGCTTTTATATATTTATTCAAACCCAAATGCCAAAAGAAAGAATCATGCTTTACTGCAAGATGGTGCTTGCAGTCTTTGTCCTGCAGGGGGAGCTCCCGAGTCACAGAATAGTGGCAAAACCCACTGAAGGGACACAGAGTCCGTGTTTTAAGAGTTCAAACAATCAAACTTTAAAAAGTGCATAATTGGAGTAGTTACATTACTTTTGTTAAATTATATTTTAGTATTTAATGCCTCCATTACATTTAAGGTTTTGTCATGTGATGCCTTTTGTGATGTTGCAGCTAAATTGTATTAATATAACCATTTATCTGGATATAGAGCATTATTAAATGCTGAAGAATAGACCTATCCTTCCCATAACGTCTCTTTTAACAGTATTTGCAGAGGGGATCAGAATGTTCTTTCCAATTTAAACAATATCATGATTTTCTTTGCCTACTTTTACTTCTAAAAGCGGCTGAAGCAAATACAGCATCCAGCAGACATGAAAAGTAAAGATCGGAACGACACGCATCGCTACCAAAACCCATGTGGGCACGCAGCACTGACGCAGGTGAACTAAATTTGTCAGAGAGCCACCAAAGGCAGAGATGAAGAGCAGCGCATCACTTCCTGTCACAATTAGCATGCTGCAGAAAAGAGAAGCCGTGGATTTTTTTTTTTTTTTGCCACAAGCTCTGAGCAGGAAACTACAAAAGCAAAACTCAGTCTCATCTTCCAGTGCCTGGCACTGGTTCATTCACCTTAATGGGAAACAATCTGTAGAACAGCATCTCTACCTTTCAAAAGGCCACACAGTCTGGGTCAATGTTCTCCCAATCACATGCTTGACCAACTCATATCTGCAGCTCTGCCTTTTTTTTTTTACACAGTTTGCTTTATGCTAAAAATAAAGTAACGTGTCTTTTTAACGTGCCTCACCTCATGTACACTGTTTTTGTCTCTCAGTTTTATGGTTAAAGATCACCACAAAGCCGCTTCCCTTGAATAAAAGCATCTTACTGAAGTGCCCCCCCCCCCCCCCCACTTGCAGCCACCCACGATGCTGTCCTCTTGAGTGGAGATCCAGCCTTGAGTTATTACCAGAGGTACCAGAGCTGTTTGCAGGCATAACTTGATTTTCGCCACTTCCTGTTCAAGGATCATGTGAACTGACGGATCAGCAGGCCGCTGCCACGCTGAGTTTGTTCACAAAAGAATATTTACCTCAGAGGTGGCGACATGCAACCCGCATCTCTGATGCGGGGTGTGCCAGTGCATCTGGTGTTTTATATTAGTGAAGGTCCAATTGTCCAAAGCTCCTAATATCCTAACGCTGTGCTTGAACCACACAGATAAATTAGCCCAAACTCTGCTTGCTGTGCAGCCCGCTCCTACTCTATAGATAAACTATTATAAAAAGGTTTATTTCATTTACTGAGGCATTGCAAGGCTAATCTCTGTCAGCCGTTATATACATTATAAAGTCAGCCATCCGCCATGTAGATTAATAGAATCACTCGTAACTTTTCCATGAGTCAGTTAGGAGAATAAAAGGGTGCTGAAGCACAGCGGGTATCACGTCGGTCATGAGATCAATTTGTGAAACAAATCTGCTAAGTGATGTGTTGTTTTACAGAGTGGCATGATTGCTAAGGGAGACAAAAGAAAGCGTTTAGAACTTTAAACCTGTGTCTTGCTGGGGTTTTATGTGATACAACAACACAAAGTAGCAATTGCGTTTGTGCAGTGGAGGAAAGAGGGTACAGGTACATGGTTTTTGAATGTTTTTCCAATACAAATCTGAAAAGTGGATTTTATTTTCAGATTACATATTTTGTTACCCGCAAATAAAATCAGATTGGTTTTTATAAGTTACCTGAGTCGCAGTGATCCACAGCTCAGGTGGTGAGAATCTGTTGGCAGGACACCAATTAATCATGCCAACCAAAAATCTGCCCTTAATGAAAGAGTGGCAAGAAAAAGATGTTTACAGGCTGGGGCAGAGCAAAATGGAAGAAGGTGTTCTGGCCCCAATGTGACCAAAGGTTACCCAGAATTTCCCTTTTTTTTGGTTTGCTTGACTGTGTCAGACATGTAAAATCCCATTTAACGCATCATCCCTGCCGTGGAACATGGTGGGGGCACCATCGTCCTGAGGGGATGTTTTTCTTTGATCAAGATAAGGAGGCTGGTAAGAGTTCATGCAAAACCAGATGCGACTGAAAACGTCGCAATCTTGAAATAAAACCTGATAGAAGCTGCAAAAGACCAGAGACTGAGGTGGTGGTTCACCTTCCGGCAGGATAACAATCCTAAACATACAAGCAGAGCTACACTGGAACAGTTTGGATCATAGCGTACTGATGTGCTAGAATGGCCTAGTTAAAGTCCAGACCAAATGTGGTCTGTAGCATAACATGAAAGTTAATATCGACAAAACTCTCAATCTATTGAATCTGAGCTTGAGCAAGTCTGCGAAGAACAATGAGCAAAGAATTTGGTTTCTATCGTGGAGAGTTGCTGGAGACATACCCCTAATAGATTTGCAGTTGTAATCTGAGCTTCTATGTAGTTCTGACTGAGGGGGTCTGAACACAAATGCACACTAGTTTTTTTCTGATTTTTATCAAGTAAACAGTTTTAAAAACATTGAGTTAGTTTCCTTCCACTTCACAAATATGCACTACTGTGTGTTGGACGATAACCTAAAATCCCAATAAAACACGGTTCCGTTTGTGGTCGTGCTTTGACTTAAAAAAGGAGCTACAAAAAGGGTAAGAGGTGTGAATACATTGTTTAATAATTATACGCCCTACGACTGATTTCCAAAGTCAGAGGTACTCTACCATGACACACACCTACAGCCCCTGCCTGCAGAAGCTGCAGTGTGGCGTCATTGCAGACAGGAAATGAACCTGCCATCACAGAAACCATCAAGTTTCCCACGTCTTACAAAAGCCAAAGTGAGAATAGATGTTTGACCTGATTTCCGCCCTTATTTTCCATTTCATGTTCAATACCTCTCCAGCTACAGCTAATTCTCAAACCCTTACCTACTAACATCCACATAGCAGTCTTTACCAGATGACTAACGTACTTACAGTGCCTATTTATGCAAGTTCTGGGATTGCATGCATTTGTTAGTGTATGAATAGAAACAATTAAGCTTTTAATATTAGTGATGAAGCTTGTTCCAATGAAACTCAAGAGAATATTTCCCTCTGTACTTTTTTTCTGTTCATTTAGAGCACTTTGAATCATCTTGTTACTGAAAAGTGCTTTATAAATAAACTTGCCTGGCCCTACCAGTAAAGTAATCATTGAGATATTTCAAAGTAAATTAAGGTGGGAATACAACTCTTAATAAAAGTCTAAAAGCTAAATAAAATGTAACAGTAGGCAGCCAGCTTAGCTGTGAAATTACAAAGAGAACCACAATGAGAATAGAGGAGCTCTTAATGTACGACAGGAAATTATTAACTCAATTTGAAAGTGTCATTTCATTTCAATATGCAAAAATCAGCAAAACGTGTTGTTTAAAGTGATGGACCTTCTCCAGTCACACAAATCCATAAAAAATAAGATTTATGTAAATGCCGGTTTACACATTTTTAAAACTACGGCCAGATTTGCAAAGGTTGGTTTATATACACTAGGTCCAGATGTATAAAAACAGGTAAGTGACCTGCAAGTACAATGTTCTTTACATGTGACAAGCAGCAAAACAAATTGTTAAACGTTTAGTTAAGGATTCTCGATGTAAGGCTAAAAAGCAGCTACTATCGCGACCGCACTCTTTAGTGTAAATCCAGGTTACTTGGTTCTGGGGACTGAAGCTAACAGGTAGTCTGGATAAAGCGAAAGTATACTTCCACTACTGTAAAACAACTCTAATCTCAAAAAACTCATGGTGGTTTGTGTCAAATGCTATTTTGGGAAGCTTTAAACCATAGTAATATTTGTATTAGGTAATTATTTGCACCGGAAATGATGCCACGAGGCCGTGCACCGCCACCGATCCTCAGGTGTACAACATGCACTGGGAATAGGACAATCAAAGCGTTTCTGGCATTCTGATAAAAAATAAAGTAGTGTAAAATGTTATGATGCTTTAATACCTTTTAGATTATTGTCTAAAAACGCACAAAGTCTTAGTGGAAATGATGTGCTTGTTGATTTGGTTATTACACGCACAATGGGACACTTTGATGCTATAGCAGTCAGATAATTAATAAACTATCTGGTTGCAATTTTGCAGTAGTAAATTTAATTAAAAATACCGTGGTGATGGAACAGCAATGATTGTGCAGAACAATCATTTAGTACAATTCTACCACAGCAGACGCTGTGAGGAAGAAATGTCACCAAACAGTGGCCCTTACACAAATGAGAGATATAGACGCCTGTGGTTTGTGTCCTGGATGGTGATCTGTCCCCGGAAACGGAAACAGCAGCTCCTCAAAACGGGTCCTGGAATGACGGAAGTGCCGCTGGAAGTAACCGTCATCCAGACGCAGCTACAGGTGATGCTACGCGCCCAACCAGGTGCGTCTCTGGAGGATCTGGTGGACCCTGGGGGCGCTGATGCTGTTCTTCTGCTTCCTGCATTACATACAGCACCGTGACTCGCTTGGTAAAATCCTTCTCCACCATGGTGAGTTGAACCGACAAGAGGAACCGGCAAGCGGATAGACGCTCTTCCTATCTGAGGACGCAGCGATGCAAGCTGGGGGGAAATTGTGAATTGTTTGCGGGAGAGGGGCGAAATGTCAAGCGACCCTCGGCGGGCGATCAAGGCAAAAGGATTTACCTTGTTCGCGTTTGGTGTGGACCTTTGGTGTCCTTCAGATGAGGCACAAGAGAAAGTGCTGAAGTGACCAGAATTCTATTTTTGAGTAAGAAATGTGTTATATTTTCCCAAACTTTTAAAAAAAGCACCCCACGGCTCCCCACGGCTCCGCACGGCTCCCCACGGCTCCCCACGGCTCCCCACGGCACCCCACGGCACCCCACGGCTCCCCACGGCTCCCCACGGCTCCCCGCGGCTCCCCACGGCACCCCGGTGCTTCCGCATTGTGGCTGTTGGCGGGTTTCCTTGGGGCCGTCTCTCCTCTTCCAGATTTCCTGGGTTGGCCCCTCTTGGGCACCTTTGCTGTGGGGATCCCTTGGGGCATCTGGGGTTTTTGTTCCCTTGACGTCTGCCTCGGTGCTCTGGGGGACGGGTATTTGGCTCCTCACAACGACTATTGAGCAGTTTTCTCCTGGATAAACCTTTCATACACAGTGCACTCTCACAAACACCTACAGGTGCTTGGATCCAGGTATATACAGACTAACTTCCATACAGAAAACCCCTATTATAATCTTCTCCTGTCCCTTTATACATATCGTAGTGATTAATACTGTTTGTTCTTCAGTGACGGTATCATGGCTTTGGTTGATTGTGTCTTTAATACTTAATCGGCTGGTTGTGCCGTCCTTTTTACATCTCTCTTTGCAGGTGAAGAAGAAGACTGAGGATGTTGTATCGTTCTCTCCTTTTTTGTCCTCTTTCTTTCACCTTTTCTAATTTTTTTCTCTCTTCTACCTTCTTGTTTCAGTGTCCATGTAACATGAAATATTCCCTGCATAGATTATAATGAAGCTTCTTGCATGTATAAATCAAGCGGAGCACTATGGCGAAAGCAGTAAGGCTCGGCTTGTGAAAGTAAAATCTGTTGGGCTCTTTTAGGCATAAAGACAATAATTCTTATTGCCACATTGCCAGACAGGACACGATAAAAAAAATGGAAATACATTGTTCAAAAGTGTATTTCCAGTTATGAAAGCACAGACCAAATCCAAAGGAGCGCTTCCCATCACTCCTGTCAAAGTAAAACTGTATTAAAAGTTTTTATTATTTAAATTAAAAATCATTGGATCATTTTAGGTATTTTAATGATGAATCTTTGGGTTAAGATACCAGTGAAGTGAGAAACATGGTGCTTTTACTGAGTTGAGAATCTCACACCATGAGTATCTCATACCAGCTCAAGTCTTATTATATAAACACAAAGGAAAGAAAATAAATAACTTTTCATGCCCTCTTCCAATGTTTTTCAGGTCTGTACGAACACATTTTTGAATTAAAAAAAGTATTTCTGATTACATTTGATTTGCTAAAAGGTATCAAATTGAAAGGTTCCTGAGCGTCTCCTTATTTATAGCGTGTTCATTATGTGTCCTCTACACAGCAGACTGTCTGGTTTTTATTACTGCGTTATTGTAGGGTTGTATTCACTAAATAAGTAAGCCCATTGTAAGCATTGCAGAATCCAGAGTCAAAATCATTGCATGTGTACTAATACCAAGCAAATAAAGCTGCTTCTGATTCTAGACGTAGGGAAAACAATTAGAGAAGAAAGTAGAAAAGTAGGTTGTCGTAGGCAAGGAAGTCCTTGCCTACATTGCTGTAGGGGAAATCCTGAAACAAATTATGATTGAAAAAGAAGATAAAGAAGGAGCGCAAGGTTCAGTCCATGATGCTCAGATTTCCATTTTTAGATTTGATCCTATGCACTGTTCTGAAGTAGTTTCATTACAAGTTATATTGAGAGGTAGAGTTGGCTCACAGCACTGTAAACATATTGAACCTTCTGACCTAATTGCTACAAGCCCTAAAGTCACTTATACCTTTTTCTGCTTTTCCCACTCAGCCAGCCAGAAATGTCACACCCTTTGTCAGTCATATCAGCACCATTTAACATTTAGCACCCAGCCGACTGCTGTGTGATTAAGAGGCCGATGCCATCGAAGGCTTCAGTATGACTCAAAGGAAGTGCCTGCCTGGTCAGCATGACACTTCACAGCAGTACAATATGGAAGTTGCAGCCAATACAGTCATACCACCAGGTGTGTGCGAGCGAGATAAAAACAACAGGATTTGTAACCTCGGATGGGTTCAATGTGCCCCCAACACAATGAATCACCAATGGCCAGTAAAATGAATCAGTGAGTGGGGAATATGTGCGTTTGCAGGTTCTTGGCTTTATGGTGGTCGTGTTTCGAGCCGGTAGTTAGACTTCTGTGGCATGATGCCAGACCACACGCATGACCACTTTCCTTTGAGTGAAGCAGTATGTGTTACCTGATTCCAATTGTGGGAAAATGTCAAATATTGACTGCCTGACTGTCAAACTCCCTGAGGTGTCAAAAGTATTCACATCTATCCCTCGAGTAGAAGTATAGATTCTAGGGTTTAGAAATGCTTCTGTAGAAGTGGAAACATCAACTCAAACCTTCTACTCAAGTAAAAGTATAAACGTACCGGATGTAAAAGTACTTAAAGTATTAAAGTAGAAGTAATGACCTTTTATTTGTTATAACAACGCTGGACATGAAAGTGAGTGCATTACCCTCTTATAACAATTACCCTTGTATGGTTGTCTGTATACAGTAGACAGCGTTGTCAAGATGAGTGATTAATCCTAGCGGTTAATCAAAAAAAAAAAAGAAAAGGAAAATAACAACTAATCAGAAAAAATGCAATGTTGTTCTTCTACATTTTGTTCTTCTTAACTTTTTGTTGGGGCGTTTGGCAAACAATTCGGTGCAGTACTGCCTCCAACTACAATCAATATCACTGTTTGGGTAACGCTATTTATCTGAATATTTTTCTTTTGTTTTAGTTTTTTTATTGACAAGCCACAACAAAAACAAGCTGAAATAAATTAGAAGTAATAAGAGCATTTTTAACAGGTAAGGAGTAGAAAGTTCAGATAATTGCATGAAAATGTGAGGAGTAGAAGTAAAAAGTAGGCTAAAAGATAATCACTCAACTAAAGTATAAATATTCAAAATGTCTTCTTAATTAAAGTAACAAAGTATTTTTACTTAGTTACTTGACACCTCCGCAAACTCCTGTTCAACAAACTCATGGAAATCGCAAGTTTTCCCTCTCTAATCACGTGTGAAATTTGCAACATGTGAAATGCATGTTTTGGTTTTTTTAATGCGGGGACGTTTTCTCATGCGAAACGTTTTCCCTCATGTGTTTCAAAAGGTGCGACACATTGTTGTTTCCACATGTTAAAACTTGTGAGAAAACATTTCACAGGATGATTTCTACATACAAAAGTCTTTTACATGTCAACGTGTTCAAGAAAGCGTTGTTTTACATGTTACAACACAACACGCTGCATCTTCCACATGTCAAACACGTGTTCGTCATGGAATGTCTTTTGCACAAATAATTTCCTCATGTGCAACACACTTTGGGGAAAAGGTGAACACATACGGCTAATTTGATGGATAATTCACATACGTCCTGATTGCGTACGCTCTCATGTGAATTTGCACATGTGACATACAGTGCGTTGGTTTTTTGTTTTCCCCATGAGAGAACTCACTTTTTCTAAAAAACCACAACTGCCAGAGTAAAGATCTCAACTCCTACACAGCAGCGAGCATTTTTAAAGCCTGAAGTCTGAGTGAGTCACCGTAGGAAAAACTGAAAATGTACCCTGACAGTAATGAAAATTCAGGGAAGAGCCAAAAACCTTTTTTACTGGCTGCCTGCTGTGGGTTGATAACCTGAACACTATTTGTATGCAGTGTAGATGAAGTATAGTTTGTTTTTAATTAGCCTGTGAATTTGAATCAATGATATCTTATTTACCCAACCTATTGCTCTCCCCATGAGCGCATAATGAGAGGCTGGTATGGATAAAAGTGTCATCTAAAAGCAGAGGATACTTGTGAGTTTAAAGAATGAAAAAAAAAATCTTTGCCACCTCAACAGCCTCTCATCGTTGACAGAGTTGGACGGAAGTAGAAAAGTGGTGTTTTCCGATTTTGATTCAGCTCATTACTGAATCCTTTACTGAGTAAGAATCATTATCGTCTCACACATTGGGACAAAAAAAGTAAAAAAAAAAAAAAACAAGGTATCATTCACCTAATACAAACTTACACAACACGCATATTTTAGCATTTTTCTCCTTATCTTATTTCTGCATTTTAAGTATTTTCATGTGTTAATTTTATCAGTGCATTATTTTAATTATTTTTTTTTTACCTCTCTGTCACCCTTTTCTGTTTTCTTGTCATTGCCCTACAGAGCCATATACTAGTGAACACTTTTGGATATTCGCTGTAAATATCTTGAGGTTGAAAAGCAAACCTAAGTAAGCAACATTCTTAAATCAAGACCTTTTTTTTGTTACATTGTGGAGACTGATTCAGTGGTACATCAGATTAGCCATAGGGTGCATGGCCTTAACCTACAACCTGCGCACTGCACAGAGGGGGGAAAGGAGTCATGCAGAGAGGATGTGCATATGCAAGTATCACTCCATGTGCATTTTTGCAACAAAGGAGAAAGTGACTGCAGAGGATTAATTTAATTTATTCAAACTTAACACACACAATGTGTTTTATAGCAATATTCATGACTCTTAAAAGGTTTAATTTCCATTTTCCAGACCATTTTAGACCAATTTGAAAGATGATTTCTCCTGTGATCAGAGGTCATCTATTTAACTTGAATAAATTAGAGACTGTAAGGAAGACAAATAGATGGATGAGCAACGGGTAGATACTATACATGGTAAGAGTTATATAACTTCACACATGATAGGGTATGAGGTCTGGAAATACAAAGATTCTTCCACGTTCTTCCACTTGGACGCTGAGGTGCAAAGACCATGCTTAACAGCATCAAAGTGATCAGGTTTTATAATAAAGACAGAGACACAGGTGGATTTCCTTTTTTCCATTTATTAGTAAGAGGGGTTTAAGTATTGAATCATATAAACAAAGATGGCAATCTTTCAAAGATGTCTGAATGTAGATGCTAGTGATAAAACGTTTACATTAATTGCCTAAAAATAAAGTCGTTTTAAAGAACACATCTTAAAATATTTTATCTTGATGTATGCAGATTTCCATAAATCTGGCATTGTTTGGTTCAGTGGTTCCAAAATTTAACAGAACGCTTTTCATCTCGTTAACTACCAATTGAAATGTGGTATTTAAAATAAAATACCATGTAATATTTATGAAATGTTGTTGGACGTCATCGTGTAAGCAGAACAGATTCTGCTATGAGGCTTCACTCTAGCCCAATTGTGACTAAAGCTCATAATCAAAATAAAGGACAAAAAAACAAACATGTAATTACGCAATACAGTTAGTCAAGAATGAGTGCAAAGTCAGAACCTGACTCAATGAGGAATATGGCTGTAAAATATCTTCAATACTTCGGAGGTAAAACATTTTGAGGTACGGTGGTTCATTATCTGCATTTCTATAGTTTGGACTGAAATATGTAAACAACCAGGTCTGAGACATATTTAACTATATTCCAGTTCAGTGAGAAGTAACGTTACTCAAAACTCATATACAAAACACATACGGCAAAGAAATAACAGCCTGTTCAAGAGTTAAATGTCCGTAAGACAGTGAAGGCACCGAGGAGAGGCACTCGTGTTCAGGTTTACTGGAGTGAGTATTTGGCGCAACAAGTAATCAACACCGCATCCTTAATGATGTTGATTGGACGTGGCTGAGCCTTTTCCAGTTGTTTGAATATTACCAGCCTATTAGAAAGATATTTTCTTACTGGATCACTGACTATGAATCAAGCATTCCATCTTTGGCCTTTTAAAAATCTCCCTTTCTTTAGAAAGACATTGATATGATCCATATTCAAACAACAGAGTTACAAAAATTTACCTTTACTTTAAAATCCACAGTTTGTCTAAGAATGCCTATTAACAACAAAACCTTTATTGACAAAAAAAAAATAACTATAACACTTATAGTTATAACAAGGTCCACATTTAAGAAAAACAATCACAATAGGTTGAAACGTGTAGAATTTTAGAAAATATATTACATACAAGGCAGCATTTCTTCTGTTCCTGTAAAATCCTTAGTTGTAAGAAGATTGCTATAAATGAAAAAAAAAAAACAGCAACTATTCATCCTTTGATACACAGTATATTTACATACATTTACAAACCAGTACATCACAAAGGAGGAATCTGTCATTTATAATGAAAGAACAAAATTATAGTTGTTACTTTCATACAGAATATGAATGCTGAGTTAATTTCAGATATTCTGCTTATGTTTGACTATTTTGGAACATCTACTGAAAAATAAGATATTTTTTAAAACCCATTTCGAGGACTGAAAACATTTAATGTTAAAGACATTACTAAAGAAAGTATTTTTCTGCTGATAATCTGCTGTCACATTTGTTGTTTCCCTCTATGAAGGTTGGCTAAGTAGCTGCTATAGGGGGTCCCCAATAATATTTACTCTATTTACCCTGCAGTCCAGTGCATGTGCTCCAACAGTATGGGTAGCCCATGTTGTTCAAACTTGGATTATAGCAAGAAAAAAACATTAAGATGGTCATCATCTTCATCCATGCTCTGATTAGAGTAAACCTCCCCTTACCTTGTGGAGTACCTGTCTTATATTTTCATGCCTTACAAAGACACATAGCATTGATTCAGTTACACACAAGCATGGATTTTCTATGCATGTGTTAGTGTAAAATACATAATTAGATTTCTAGCCAATTCGAAAAGTGTACGGCAAGAGTGCCGCAGCTTGGAGTTATGCCGCAAATGTTGCAGCAATGACATAATAATGACATTGAGTAATTACATGATACACTGCAGATGCTCTGTCTACGCCGATGAAGATTCACAGATCACTTAATCATACAGCGTTGGTCCATTTGAAAACAAATCATTCTTTTTGTGAAGATGACTTGGGAGACCAGGGGTTGTCTTTGGACATTTTGTATGCTACAGGGAAAAATAACTATACCTGTTTTCATTTAACATTTGTACATAAGACTTATTTCTTGACATATGCAGGGATGTCTTCCGAACAGTTCTGTATCTTGTTTCATAATGACTTATCTCTATGACAGGATGCTAATTATACAGCTTTTTTTCAGTCGTAAAGATAATACAATTTTCTACAGTACAGATGTGATGTTCATAATTTTGTGCAGAGAAGGATGATTTCTTTATTTACATATTATGTCTTGCATGCTACCTGCCGAGAAGGTGGAGCTAATTCCACCTCCGCCCTCTCCACTTATGCAGCCTAACCCGACACCCAGCTGTGCGTTGTGCTCTTCACCCTCTGGGGAAACCCAGGGGGTCCGGCCGCAGGGTCGAAATTAAAGTCTAGCCCCCCGCCGTCCATCAGGGTATCATGGAGGACAGACTCCAGGTCACATTCCAACCTCTCGATGGACATGTTGTCCAGGTCGCTGGGCAGCCGCTCCGGGTGATGGCCGTGAGAGTGAACTGAGTTCAGCTCCCTGTAGCTGTTGGCGTAGCTCGCTGAAAAGTGGTTGGTGAGCGCCGGGTGTCCTTGAGGAGGCTGCATGCACGTCCTCAGTCTATTCAGTCGTTGAGGGGCCCCTGAGAGACTAGTCAGACTAGTCAGGGGTATCACGTTACAACTATTCAAGTCTCTGGAGGGAGCAGGACCTTGGCTATGTATAGATTGCGGGTTTACATGCAGACCTGGGTGACTCTGAGGAGGGGTAATTATTTTAATACCAGGATGACCTCCTATATGGTTGTGAGTGCCGTAAGCCGACATGACCCCACTCACGCTTCCAGACATCCTCCTGTCACCGGAAGGCATTATGTCCCTACCGGCGCCTGCATCAGCAGACAGCAGCTCTTTGAGGAGTCCTGCAGGACAGATGTACTGGTTCTCGTGAACTCCGAAGCCAGGCTTGTTCTCTGGAAGTGTCTGCATGGGGACAGGGGACAGGGAGTTCAGCCTCACCTGGCTGTACATGGACTTAGTGTAGTCCTGGCTCAAGCCAGAAGCACTATAGGAGCTGCTCTGAAGCCTGGCGGAGTTTGGGGAGTGCGGTGAGTCCGAGCCCAGCTGGGGCGCTTTGGGAGACAGCAGGTGGAGGTTATCCAGCAAACTTTCCATGACCCGTTCTGAGCCATGCTGGCCCATGGATCCGGACACCTCGGACAGGCTGGGAAGGGTGGAGGTTATCTTGGTCCCGGACGTTGCGGGGAACAACATGTGTCCGTCAGGCTCCACGAGATCGTCCTGCTCGGAGGGGAACGGCGAGCGGCGTCCGCTCAGAGTGCTGGCGTCGGAGCTGGTGCGCGTTCTGAAGGAGCTCCAGGCTTCAAAGTCCTCGTTGTTGTGGGAGTTCGGGCTTCCAAGCCAGTTAGAGTACTGAGGCCCCGGGCTGCTTCCTTCCCCTTCTACGGCTTCCTGTGAAGACACCTGAGGACAGAGAAACACATGAAAAGCTCCCACAAGCTGCCTCAATACTACCAAGGTGTTACAAAGGGAGCTAAAAACTGACATGGCACATGGAGCTACATTGTTCCTCTATACCAGAGGTGTCAAACTAATTTCTATATGGGGCCACTTTGGCATCATGAAGTCATTAAAAGGGCCGCTTGCATGCGTAGAGACGATACTTTTCATTTCATAATTTCATTCCAGTTCACACAGTAGTATAAGAAATGCACAGTAACATAAAAGTAGCACTCTTAGGCCCAGTTTATGCAGTTTATCTGAAAAAAAAGTTGATATGGGGTGAGTTACACTTACAGGTGACACAGTTTTAGCCACTTTATACACTATAAAAGGATATATGCCTTTTTTTTTGGCACTCGAGGCCCGGATAATTTACCTTGAAGGGCCAGATTTGACAGTGAGTTTGACACCTGTGTTCTATACCTTTTTCTTTGTGGCTCTTCCTCTGCTCTTGACAAACTTATTATTGTTGTCCATGGAGACAGCTCTGCGTCGAGGGGACTTCCCATTTTTTCCTCCTTCGGGATTAAGCATCCACCAGGAGCTTTTGCCCGTCCCCTCATTCTGGATGCGCACGAAGCGGCTGTGCAGCGACAGGTTGTGTCTGATGGAGTTCTGGAAAGAAGAAAACACAGTTAATGGTTGTTGTTTTTAGAAGAAACTTGGGAAACAGAGTCATCTTCGCAGAGTTCCAATGAAGGGATTCAGTGAAATGATTTCATGTTGGGAAAAGAACAGGAGCAGAGTAAGAGTTTGGGGTTTAATTATGATTCAAAGGGGATTCGATTGCATTGAAAACATTACATATGTATTTTCTTCTAGCAATTTAAGCTGAATATTTAAAGGGATTTAAAGGGATCATTACAACATATTCAGAGTTGTCCTTCTAAGACAGACACCAAAGTTCAATACCCGTCTGTAATATGTCCTTTTTATTAGCGTAGAAAATAGACTGTAATCCAGCAGCTAAAAAAGAGCCTGTATAATTATTCCTCTACCACCGTAACCGGACTTTGGTATAAAAAGCGTGTGTTTGATTTTTGACGAACATTGTGCTGTGCTTTTAATCTAATTTAACCTATTTTTTCATAGAAGTCTTATTAAAGGTGCCTAGTCACGTGCTATGCCTTTACAAATTTCTACGCCATTAGCTCCCTCTGGTTGCATACGGAGGTTTTCTGATTACATTATCATGCCGTGTTGGCTTATTATATTGTTATTTCTGCGTTTTACACTTTGTTTTGCCTCTATTTGTTAGTAAACGAAGCGCTTTTGTGTATATTTACCATACCAAGAACACGTGACCAGAAGTACGATGTTGTGCGAGCACGCAATGAGTGAACAAGGAGAAGCTTCCATAAAAAGCAGATTCCTAAAAGCACAGTTGGTGAATCCTGTCAGTTTAACGTTCTTAGTTTTAGCCTTTTTTATCTAGCTTAAGCACCAAGAAGAAGAAAGTTTTCTAGAGGTAGTAAAATCGCCCTTTTGAAAACTTTTTATGTTTGTGTCCCAGCTGTAGCGGGTGTGAAAAAAAGTACAGATGGGCGAAATGTTAAAACCATCATCTGCTATGGCAAACCAGAGATCCAGCATGTAAGTTAAATATAAATCAATGTAAAAACCACTGCATTTATTAAACATTAGTACCACATCATGCTTTCTTTATAGTACTTTGGACTAATCATTCCAAACAGGCCATGGTTGTTAAATCTTTTTCACCGTATTACCATAAACTCCAACATTTTGCAGGTTAATGAGGTCTGGTAAAGTGTGGGCTGTAGCTATCGGGGCTTTTGGAGTTGCCTGACCGTGGGCTGAACTTGTGATGAAGAAGTTGGTAAGCGAAGTGCCAGACAACCGTACAGTTTGGATGTTCAAGCTTTCTAGGAACTACTCAAATGAATGATTGCATCTAATTGTGAAACAACCTTATTACTTGGCCATGGTGCACAAACGATGCAGGAGAGAGTTTCAGTCAATCATTTATTTAGTGCCCATTGAATATTTTTTCTTCCCTCATTTTCCAGTTAGATTTCCCCTTTGTTGCATGCAATTTTAAACAACTGATTTTTTTTGTTCACTAATAAATATATATATATGTATCCATCAACTTTCCAAACCGCTCACGCTCAAATCACACACTTGAAACTCTTTCACATTTTGTTGCATTACAACTGAAAACTTCTAACCCACATAACTCAAGCTAAATTATACAACTTCCTAGACACAATCCAAAATCTCATATAAAAATAACAATGAATAAAAATCGGTTACTCATGAGTAAGCAGGCGAAGAACACAGCCTCATTGAATCAAGAGTTTCAGAACTGGCCAGGTTTGCGCTTCAAGAGACTTAAAGTTTTCACTCATTGTTCTTTACAAAAGGAATTGAGCTCCATTAGACTGCATGGGGAACATCTGTAAACGGCAATTTTAATTGCCACAGGTTCTCAGTCAGATTTAGGCCTGGACTTTGACCGGACCATTCTAACGCGTAAATAAGCTTTAACCTAAACCGTTCTGTTGTAGCTCTGGACGTATGTTTGGGCTCGCTGTCCAGCTTGAAGGTAAACCTTCACTCTGAGCCTCTAAAGTCCAGTCCACACTGTGCAAATTTAAATAGTTAATGATTTGAAGATACCCCCTTAGGCAAGCTGAATTTGATAGTAACTACTGTCAGGGTGGAAGAGGCCAGACTGGACGACTGGTCACCCCAGCAGAACTGCATCAGAAAGGTTGAACACTGATAAGAGGGAGTGGACTATGAGGAAAATGAGACGTAGGTAGAGGCTGTCTGGGCATAAAGGGAACAAAAATCAATGTCCCATTGCATTAATATCCCTCAAAATATCAAACGCTGCTTGAGATTTTTCTTTCGCTGTCAGAAATCTAAAGGATATTGCGTCTGTCACGTTGAACAACCACAGACCTTTGATTCAGGCCATGACCAGAGATCACCTTTCACAACAAAGCTCTTAGTCTGAGAGGGCTGATAATAGCGAAACGTGAACCCGGTATCACCCCAGTATTCAGCTCCGCTGTCCTGATCAAAGAAAATCCTCCCCTCTGCATGATAGTGCCACTTCCATGTTTTAACATGGAAATGGTGCGATCAGGGTCATATGAAGCGTTTGTTTGCCACACATCGCATTTTGTTTGAATGCTTTAAACGTTCAACTTTAATATGACTGGACCGAAGCACCTTCTTCAATTTGTTTGCTTTGCCCACTATTTGTTTTTGTCTTTTTGCAAACTGCAAATGATGCATCTTAAAATCCACAAACTTCTACGCCAGTAACTCACTCTGGTTGCACGGATGGGTTTTCCCATCAAAATATCGCACCCCCGTTGGTTTACTCTATTTTATTTCTTTGTTTTACACTTTTGTTTTTGCTCCATTAGTTAGTAAACCAGTGCTTTTGTGCATATTTACCATCACAGATGACGTGACAGGACGTACTACATTGTGCATGCACGCAATGAGTAAACGGGGAGAAGCGACGGAGCCGCGCGAGCCAGCAACGTCCTGCGGAGGTGTGAAAAGAAAGAGGTCAACTAACCCTAACCCTTGTAGCTCGGGTTGCTCTTCGACCGCACAGAGTTGTCACTTTGCCGCCAGACGTTGCAGGACGGTCTGCCGGCTCATACAGTAGCTGCGTGAATTGTCGCCATCTTGCTGTCTGATGGATCTCCGGTACCGCCGGCAGATGGCGCAGAAATGTTTACGTCTGCTGATCAATATTCCCCTCAGGCTCAATAAGACAAGTTAATACTATCAAGACGAACACTTGGTGTAGATTTTTTATATGAAGATGAATATGTGGTGTTTTCTTTTTATGGTCAAAACACGTGAAGAGGCCCCTTTAAGACTTTCTTTCGACAAAGGTTTTTTTTTTTTTTGCAGCTCCGTATGACTACTCGTGACTTTTGTCAATTTTTCCCCAATTATGAGCTGCTTTGCATGCTTTAATCAGACGTTTTACTTTTATTTGCACAGACATTTCCCATCCCTCACTTTTATTCTGCTATAAAAAAGAACAAGGCGGTTAGAAGACAATGGATCATTTTCCTGACGGCTGCTGGATGAACCCGTAAAGATCATGCATGTGTCACACTCTGACAGATAAAGCCCAAACTCAGACTATTTTAGAGCAGCTTTAGTGCATTTCTTGGTATGTGGCCACATTTGTCCTTGTCAGAGCATGCACACAGCTAAAGCCAACATTCAAATCCTTTCCTTTTAATGCTATGTCACGGGCCCTAAAAAATGCCCCCGGACGATCCTCCTGTGGCAAAAACCCTGTCGAGACAAACAGCAGGAGCCGAAGAAGGAGGGAAAGACATCCTGCACAGCTCCCTCTAGACAAAATGTGGTCCTGATATGAAATCTTGACTCTCTGGACGTTGTAATGAAAGACTAACGTGCAACACAACAAGCAACAGCAGGGAATTTCCCCTAAATAACCATGTAAGCCTTTACTAAAGCCAGATGTCTTCAACCACAGGATCCAGCGGGGATGCACATGAAGGCACCCATAGTTAGATATATGTTTTATCTGAATCTTGTTCCTACATAATGTTTTACTTAATGACCAACATCCACTGGTTTTTATTCTTTATTTCGACTAAACCGAATTAGGCATCAGAAGATCCGAACTTTCATTAAAACTGGTTCGATCCAGACTAACAGGTCCACCCCCTGCAGGAAGGTTGTTCACCTTCAACCCCTGCATACGTCTAAAGAGGATTAGGCACAATGGGAATTTCTGCAGCGCAAGGAGAGGTAAGCGAGTTCACAGAGAAGACGGGGAGGGCGAAGAAGACGGAGAATGTTTTCAGCCTGCAGAGACGGGGTCACTGAGTTTACCGTGTGCTGAACATGAGCTCCTCGGCCCCGCGCTGACTGAGACATGCAAGCAGGCCGCGTGGAAAAGGCGCAGGAAAAGGAGCGGAGTGGTGCGATGCGGTGCGTTTAAGGGGTCTGACCCGTTTTAGTGGCTCGCCGTGACGGCCCCCCGGCGACCCCACCCATTTCTCTTCCACCGACTCCTTTTTTTTTTTTTTAAATAAGGCTTCCTGTGTCAGAGGACATCCTGCACATGGAGGCTGAGCGGAGTTATCGCTTTCTGCACGGCCACAAAGTGCAGCGTCTGTTCTGACATTTGCTCGTTCTACCGGTGACCTTTTCTCCATTTTTCTCCCTTTTTTCAGATGATCTCAATCGGCAACCGAAGACAGGAAATGAGTCATTATTGGAGAACCTGAGATCTCAGCAGTTTGCAGCACAGACTCAGCCCGTGCACCAGCTATTATCGCATCAACCAAAGAGATATGCCTTGCTGAGAGCGGGGCCCAGATCCGCGCCCGCTGTAGGGTCTGCATGACTGCACGCCTCGGAGGGGCTTTCTCCCCTTGGCCTGGGATAATCCTCGTCCTTGACGGAGCTCACCTCAGCCCTTCGAGAACAAAAGACATCCTCTGCTCCGCTAATTCAGGATCTTCACACGCGCATTACGACAGCCTGACCTAGAGTGGCCTGCTTTATTGTTGCCAAATATCTTTCTAATCCCGTGGGCCTCACTTTTACCGGACTTTGAAATACGTGCTCTAAGAATATGGTGCGGCGTCCGAAATGCAAGCCAAGATTCCACCACAGTTTTCCACATTATAGCCGTGTGTGGTAGACCAACAGGAAGTGAAGGGAAAAGGCCACCTGGTTTTAATACTGTATAACAAAACAAAGATTAAAAAAAAAAACTGTGGCATCCATTTGTATTACAGCCTACTTTACTATGTTCACCCTTAAATGTAACCCAGCCCTTAAATGTAAGTCCAGCTAGGACATGGACGAGCCGGGAAGGAGGCATGTGGCGGCTCTGGAGGAGCGACAGAGATCCACCGGTTGGCTGCGGCCTTCACGGCCACAAGACGGCCCGTTTCCGGTTTGCCTGTCGGTGACAAGGGTGTAAAGAAAGAAGCCGCAATGGTCAGATGAGATCAAAATGGAAGCGTTGGCCCACAGGCAGGATATTAAAGCCTGAAAAAGGCCCATCTGTGAAACACGTTGGTGGCTGCGTCGTGCTCTGGGGATGCTTTCATTCTGTAGGGACAGCAGAGATTGTAAGAGTTGATGGGAAGATGGGTGGAAATAACCACAAGGAAATCCTGGGAAAACACTCGCTAGAGGACGTTGGACTGTGGTGGAGATTCACTTTCCGCCAGGACAACCCTAAATATAGAGATAAAGCTGCAAAAAGGCGTGGTTTGGGTCATAGCATATTGGGTCATGTGTTGGATTGGCCCAGTCATGCTCCAGACCTACCTCTAACTGAGAATCTGTGCCAGTGATTACAAATGTCTGTCGATCGACATTCTCCTCAAAAGCTGGCTAAACTTGTGCTATGATTGCAAAGAGGGATGCGCAAAAATGAGATTTTCTAGTTGTGCAAAGCTTATGCGCACCTCTACAGAGTTGCAGTTGTAGCTGCACCAAAAGGTGGAGATAGATTGTGTTCCATTATGGGGGGATTGATACTAATGAATTACACAATTTCAGATTATTTTCCAAATTACGCACTAATTTAGGATGGTCTTCATCTTGCCTACAGATGAATTCTCGTGGTATTTGGGCGTTCACGAGAATCCATCTTGTACGGCTCTGGCTTCAAGCGGTTCGGGCCAATCACGTTGCAGTATTGTGGTTTGAGGTGGGGCATACCGGTGCGACAGGCGAACCAGGGAGGACGCACTCGTAGCTGCTGCTATCACATCTGTTTTGTAAGAATCCACTTTTAAAAGAACAGCAAGAAGCGCCTTGACTAGCTTTACATTCTTGTGGTTTCTCGTTCTTATTTTTTAATTTGATACCATGACTGGCAAAAAAAAAACAACCTTTGGTAGGC
The DNA here is from genome assembly GCF_011125445.2 of Fundulus heteroclitus. Taxonomy (NCBI): domain Eukaryota; kingdom Metazoa; phylum Chordata; class Actinopteri; order Cyprinodontiformes; family Fundulidae; genus Fundulus; species Fundulus heteroclitus. The sequence continues at coordinate 25,059,829 of NC_046371.1, forward strand.
GGGCGCTAGGCGTCATGTCATCCAATCAGCTCGGAGAGTTCTGCTGAAGGTTCCTCCTTTCAATCTGGGTTAGGTTAGGATGGTCTATCACAGGGGTTCTCAAACTTTCAGCCTGTGATCCCCAAAATATTAATACATTTTTATTTATAGGTGCGTTTGTTGACGCTTAAGGTCACCTTCCATCAAACGTAAAACCAGATGTGATATTAAAAAAACAAATGAAACAAAAAAACATTTTCTATTAAACAATGATGAAACTTCAAATAACAGCACCAGAGATTGCTGACCCCCATTTGGCAGGTGCTTTATTTCTTTTATTATATTTTTGCGCGAGGAAATTATGAGAATAAAGTCATAATATTACGAGAATAAAGTAGTATTTTTGGAAGAACTAAAAAAAGCATGTGTTAAAATGAGAAATGTCTTGTAAAGCCCTATTTAGGTATTGGTTTTATCAAATGAGGAAATACTGAATCTTTTTAGCATATCAGCATCAAATCATCTGTCAACCTCCAAGGGGGTCCCAGCCCCCCTGCTGTGGGAACCCCTCTGCGGGGGGGCCGATAAAATACAGCGTGTTGAGTTTTAGTGGTGGTTATGTGATAAACGTTGACCCAAGTGATTTTTTTTTCTCGGCTACAAAACCGAACATCTTCAAGTGCTGCCTCTGATAAAAGATGCCACTCAAACCAAAAAAAAAATAAAAACTACGTAACCGCTCCGACTTGGTGCCGGAGCGGGCTCAGCGTGACCCCCGGTGACCTCTGCATCATCTTGGAGCAGACAGTACGAAGAGAGGGGCTGCGTCTGCCGCTGCATGAAAGGAGTCCTCGTCGCGCCGGACTTCAAAACAATCGAAGTGACACAGCTGCTGCTTCTTGTGTAGCGAAGCATGAGGCTTGCAGTAACGGTCACAGGAGAAGTACACAAACAGGGCCCAGTTGCAGCAAACAGGTGCAACCACAGGGAAAGTGGCCTCACTCGCAATTAATCCGAACACGCTTAAACAGAGCACCAGACCCAAACCACAGACAGGACAGAGGAGCTCCCGGGGGACGGGCTGCAGGAGAGCAGCAGCCTCTAAAAATTAGGAAGTTGACTTTGTGTTTATGTGTGGGGACTTTTCTTTAATTCATCAGACAGACGTTTTTTTTTGCGCCGGCCACCATCCATGGAACGTGTGCTTTTGCTTGCTGTGATCCAAAAGGTTTTCACTCAGAAGTTGTAAAAAAAAAATTGAGGAACTGTTGAACAATTATTCACGCTTCCAACAGAAATTATTACGGGTGAAATAATGAAGTAGAGGAGCCCGGTTTGTGATCGGCGCATGGAACCATCTGTATGCCGGGCGCGACCTCAAGTGAGAAGAAAAACCATTAATGAAAAAAAAGGGCCTTTTCACTTTTTCACACCACCGCATGGTTAAGATGTCTTGTTTTTGTTTTTTTCTTGCTGTCGTAAAAATGCCGTTGGATAAAACAAGATATTGCAAGAAGTTGATGTTCGGCATTATTACACTGTTTGATTAACGGTGCAAAAACGACGGCGGGTCGGGAGCGTCTTGTGGCTGCCACCTTAACGAAAAAACGAATGTAAATAAGGGAATGGGTACAAAACGTGCTGAGATTACAGTGAAAGGACAAGCCACTTCCTGACGGTGTCTTCCTGTGCACACCTCCCCCTCCCCCCCTTCCCCCCCTCCTGCTCTCATCTGACCCCGGATGCGTAAAGCGTGGGACCTGAGTTGTCTTTTGCAGAGCGGTAAAAACAAAGGCCCGATGAAGCGAGTGCGAGCGAGCGAGAGGGAGAGAGAGAAAGGGGGGAGGTGGGGGGGGCACGGATCGCCTGCCGCCTTCTGACAAAGGCAGCTGCTTCATTAACACCCAAGATTAAAAGGAGTGACCTACTTCCAAAGTCGAACAGCATAAAGGAATGTAGGGCTTTGGTTAACGGGTTCGTCTTCAGATAAACAAGGAGTAGGCAGAGCAAGGAGATGATCTTACTTAAGACACATCCACTGTCTGAGCTACGCTGGGCAAAAACCACAACTTTGGATTCTATATTCATGTCTGCCCTGATTGCTGTCCCTTTCTCTGACCCCACACACACACACACACCAAAAAAAAAAAAAAAAAAGTACAGTAGGGGATTATTATCCCGTGCGAGCTGGAGGACAATGCAGGGATCCACATACCACAGATTCCTCTAACTCGCACGTGTAGACAGCCGACTGTTTTCAGGCAGCAGCTCCCTAACCAAGCAGGTCAGCTGACTCCTTTCCTCATCTCAAGCCAAACTCCCTCCTCTTTTAAAAGTCCCTGTCCTCTGACTCTTTTAAACCTTGTGACACCAAATCCAACAGCTTGCATCAGAAACGGCACTGCTTTGCGATTGATTCGATTACTTCCCTATTGCTCTGTGCAAACCCAGAGAGCGCCCCTGAGCTTATTGAGCCCGAGACGCGCCCTTTAAGCTGTTTTGACCACAATCAGGTGGGCTCCCATCGAGCTTCTTCTCGAGGGTTAGGCGATGAAGAGAAAGCTGATCTTCAGCGGGGTTTTAGGTGACGGCGCAAAACACAAGCAAGTTAGTAAGTCGTGTATAATTGTGAAGTGGAAGGAGAAAAAAAAAACTTTGCATTGTTCTCGACACTTCTCTAAATGAAAATCTGAAACCTGTGATGTGCATGGTGGTGGCTTCGGTGTGAGTCTCTATCCTGCTGAAAGGTGAGAGCCTGCACCCCAGGATCAAGTCTTTTGCAGCCTGCAGCAGGTGTTTTTATTTAATTTTTTTGAAGATGGCCCCTCTGTCTTTCCGTTGACTCGGATCAGCTTCTTCCCCGTCCCTGTCGAACAACTCACCTCCCACAGCATGATGCTGCAAATGCCACAATTCACGGTGACAGTTAGGTGGCATGCATAGATGGTTTGCTGCCACGCAATTTCTGGTATTAGCTGACCAAAGCTAACCTGACTCTCGCCAGCTGTATGTCGCTCCGCCTAGCTTCACTCACATCCATCTGGGACCTCTCTCATAGAGAGTGATTTCTCCAACCAATGTTACTGTCTAGCCAATCAGGACGCAGGGCTGGAGTTTCATAGATGTGACGTAGTGGAGAAGCGACCGTGACGTGAGACTGTTTTGATTCAGATAGCAATGGCGGCTCGCATCGAGGAAGCAAGCGTTAACATTGATGCTGCTATTTCTTCCGTGTTGTCCAATCTACCTAATATTGTTTCATTAAAAGAACATCAGAGAACGGCTCTGAAGGCTTTTGTTGGTGGAAACCATGTTTTCGCCCTTCTCCCGACCGGATTTGGCAAGTTTTGTCCCCAGCGGACACGGACGCGCCCCGGAGCGGTTAGCTGTTAGCGCTAACCATATTAGGAGGCCTTTAGTCCTCAACGCGGTCGGCCCGGGATCGACTCCAACCCGCGGCGCTTTGCCGCCTGTCTTCCCCCCTCTTCCTGTCAGCTCACTGTCAATAAAATGCGTGCCACTAGAGCCGCAAACACTTTTTTTTTTCCTGCGTCGCTCTCACTGCGTCACGGGTTAGCTTCGGTGTGAGTGGTTGAAATAGCACGTCGATAAAGATGACAGACAAGTGGCTTATCCAATCATATGCAAGGATTTTTGATAAGGCCCAGCCTTCAGTAAAGGCAATTCCTATGGAGAGGTCCCAGATGGATGTGAGTGGAGCTAGGCGGAGCGACATACAGCTAGCGAGAGTCAGGTTAGACCAAAGCACCTTCTGCCACTGGTTTGCCCTTTTCCCCACATGGCTCATGGCAAACTGGAAACTAGACTTTTTATGGTTTTCTCTCAACAAAGCCTTGCTTCCTGCCACGTCATGACAAATAGTCGTCCTGTCAACGGATTCGGCCACCTGAGCTGTGGACCTCTGTAGCTCCTCTAGAGCAACCGTGGGCCCTTTTTGGCTGCTTCTCTAATTAACGCTGTTTTTTGCACAGCCTGCCAGATTAATTGGTCACCAAGAAAGCCGAGGATCCTGTTTTTACAAGCGAACCCCCGCTGTAAACCTCCCCAAGCGTCCCTGACCTTTCTACCGTGTTCTTTGGTTTGTTCAGCAACGTTCTCTAACGAATCTTAGAGTCCTGCACAGAACAACTGGATTTATAATGAGATTAAATTACAAACACGTGGACTCTGTTAAATAATAAGCTGACCTCTGAAGGCAATTAGTTGTGCCGGACTTTGTTTATGGGCATCAGAAAGCTGAATCCAAATGTTTGCCACAATTTTCAGCTTTTTACTTGTAAAAAAAAAAATAATTCACAATTCTGCACTACTTTGTGTCGGTCTGTCCCGTAAAATCCCGATAAAACAAACTGATGCCTGTGGTTGCAATGGGATAAAATGTGGAAAAGTTGAGGTATACAAACGTTAGAGTATGAAGGTAAATTCAAATATACAAATATTTCCCTTTCCAGCACTACTCTGGATTTCCCTGAAAGCCAAAAAACGCAGGTTGGGTTTTTCTAACTTTGCAAAGCCAGTAATGGCCACTTTCATCAGCTGCTGCTTGTTGATCCGAGGGGTGTTCCCGCTGGGCACCTCGCCTCTTCCTGAATAAATACTTTCAGGCTTATCTCCCGTTAGTTTCCACAGCCAGCGTACGCAAATATTTGGCACCAGACAGTGGCGGGGGTTTGGCTCTTGATGCCCAAAGCTAGATGACAGATAAACCATTTGACGTGAAATTTTGCAGGATATATCCTCATAGCACCGCCGCTGATCCAAAATGGCATAAAAAAAAAAAGTCTGGGGGACTTTAGAAAAATATGCTTAGGGGGAAAAAAAAAAAAAGAAATGGCCCCGTTGAACTCAAGGGTGCCACTTCCTTTTCCATCAACGTCACAGTTCGTTGAGAAAAACAGTACCAGTAAAAAAGGCTTAACGTCTGCCGCACGTTGAACCCGGACATTTTACAAAGCCACTAATACCCCAGGGGGAAGCAACCCCCCCCCCTCACCCCCCTCTTTCACTCGGCTCTCTGGGGCCGTCGCTTGTGGCAAAGGTATCACGATCGCCGGGCTGCTGCAACACATTTTTTTGGAAGGAAAACAAAGAAATCTCCACGATAGGAGGTTTGGGGGGGGACAGGAAGCTGTGAAGGCACGGGCATCGCCCTCGTCCTGCGCTCCACCCACCGCCAGCTCAGAGTGGGTTAATCACGGGGGCTAAAAGTCGACGCCCAGCATCCACCCTGAGGTCAATGGCTTTTCTTCATCTGCCGCCGCAGCCATTCAGGAGCAGTCCAGACATTTCTTTCAGCAGGGGTAAAGAAAGGCCAGACAGACCAAAACAGATAGAAGGACTGCAAACACATGAGATGTACATGTACAAGGCCTTAAAAAGGTGTGTACGTCCCTCCCGGTTCAATGATTGTGAATGGGAATGTTCTTGTGATAGCATGTAATATTGCATAGTTTTGAAGTGGAAGGAAAATTATGAAAGAATAATAAAAAAATGACGCATTTATATTCAGCCCTCTTTACGCTTATACCCCAAATGAGAAGTGCATAAAGACCAGGGAACACAGCAGACAGGTGGGGGATAAGGTGGTGGAGGGGTTTAAAGCCAGAAAAAGGTCGGAAAGCAATATTCCAAACCCTGAACATCTCACGCGGTCATGTTCAGTCCACCACCGGAAAATGGAAAGAGCATGGCCGTCAAGGTGGGAGAATCTGTCTTTTTGGCAACTTGGAAACCAGCAGGAAGGAGAAAAGCCGTAACTGAAAGAAAACCCTGTTTACTGTTTGCAACGAGCCACGCGGGGAAGGGAACACAGCAAACCTGTAGGGGAACTGGAGCTATGGTCGGATGGCGGCAAAAAAAGGAACTCTTTGGCCAACACGGCAAAACGCTGTGTTGCAGCGAGAAACGAAAGATCCCAACGACATACGTGGAAGTTTATGGATGCGATGTGACAAAGTGAGAAACTTCAAAGCGGCTATGCAAGGCACTATACGCCCCCCTCTGACCCCTCCTGTTTTTTTTTTTGTTTTCCAGCGCCACCCCTCATGTTTTGCCGGCTTGGAGATGTTAACACACGGCCCTGTTTTCCATCCACTGGTCAGGAAATGCATCATAGTTCATTGTGGGGGGACTTCAGTGTGGGTTTTTTTTTTTTTTTTAACAGGGAAGTGCAAAAATAACTATCAGCCTGTGGTTCCTAAACCTGGCAGGAGTGCCAGGATTCAGGAATGCAGAGACTGGAGGAAAGATGGGTCGATTTTATATAAAACAGACTGGGCGGAGCTCTTGTTCTCAATAAAAATCGCTTCAGGATTTTTTCTTTTTTCTTTATTATTGGTTCTTTATGAGGAGTGGAGCATAATTTGAGTTCAAAGACTTGTGAAGAGTTTAGAGAACATTCTCTGATGCTGAAATGATTATAGAAAAAAGAGGAAAACATGTATTAGGCATGAAGATAATTAAAAAATCATAGCTTCATCCCTACTATAAAGAGTCACCAACAGTAAAAGGCCAGAGAAAAGAAAACAAAAGGAAGTGATGGGATTAAGAGCGGGGATCCCTTTTTTTCCAAGCTCTGGCATCCGCTGAGGAAACTCTAGAAGACACGGACGCAGAGATATGAGCGCACAACTCAGGAATGGAGGACGTTTGACGTCGCTCCCCCTTCCCCTTCCACACACTCCACAACTCTGATTGATCTGTTTGCGTCGCCTCCTGTTGTTGCTGTGGGGGGGGGGGGGGGGGGGGGAGCTCCTGATGACCAGAGAGGACAAGAACTACATTCCCATCAACCAGTGCACCTTTACGTGTGCAAAGGTGCAGATTAAGAAAAGGCGGGGCAAAGGAGGTGTAGGAGAGCCATAAGTCATGGCATGAGATGCGACCGAGCTTTTCACGCGGGGGGGTGTTAAACAATAGGAACTATATTTGCTTGAGGTTTCCCACAGGCATTTCCTGACCGCTTTGAAATTGCATCTCACAAGATTGCTAAGAAAGTAAACGGGCCCTACGCTTTCTTCGGCAGCTTTAACTTACCGCATCTTTTTTTTGCTCACCTTTTTGCGCTTCATTTCTAACGATCGCTGCTGAGTAATTTCTTCGCCTGTTGGGACGACATAAAACATGGATGTCTGCGAAGACATGGCAACCCGTTTGCCTTCTTGGCTCTAGGAGGGGCAGCGGGTTTCTCACAGATGTGGAAAACCAGATTCAATTGATTTTTTGGAAGGTGGACCTCTGCCCCAGCCTTAACTCCTCTAAGTGGTTTTCCTGCATTGCCCAGCCTTTAGCTCCATCAGTCATTTGAGGAACCCTGACCAACTTCCCTGTCCCCTTGGAAAGAAAAGCACTTCCACAGCATGATGCTGCCACCGCAATGTTTCACCGTGGGGATGGTGCGTTCGCTGTTGATGGTTTTCTGCCACACGGTGGTTTCCTTGTGGACTAAAATTGTATCCTCTGACAGGACCACCCTATTCTAGATATTTGCCGTGTCCCATGCACGACTTGCAGAAGAAAAAAAAACACCCAACAGGACTTCTTTTAGATTTCTTTAAAGGGGCCATGACAACAAGTTTAAATTTTCTGAGGCTTTGGGGTATAATATGGTCTGTTGTGTGTGGATCTGCAGCCCCAGATCATCCTCCCTGTATCGGCTCAAACAGGAGGAAAACCGAAGCCGCGGAGCACGAATATCCCATATTCAACCTCAGACTAACGTCACAGCGGTAACTAAAAAGGGGAGCCGATATGTCCGAGGGTGGTCGTAAATGCATCAAGGTTCCACTAAGTCCCGAAGGACGAGAGAATCACAGAAGAGTGGCTGAAGTTCATTTATGGGGACTTTACCGAAGACTGTTTCCTGTGGGGGAATTCAAGTTGTGGTTTTGGAACAAATGGATGAAAAACAAAAAATCTACTTCTGTACCGATACGAAAGGTGACGACCGCAACACCGTCATTACCCATACGTTTATTTCATTTCTAAATGCTGACAAATGTAAGGAAGGTGTGTTTGTAACTGAAAAATCAGCCTGACTGACTTAAGCTAAGGCACAGCGAGCTCCCCGCCGCGCCGCGGGTATATGGGGCTATTTATTTCGGTCCCACTGTGTTGAATGGCGGCGCCAGGTTAAAGCCTTGGGTCAGCTTGGCCATCCCTATCCGACATCCTGCAACACAAACACTACACCAGTCATAAAACCATAATAATGGATTTGTAACGGAGTGTTGCGCTGAGAAGAGAGGTGTGGATGGAGGGGGAAAGTGGTGTTGGGGGGGGGGGGGGGCGCGTTTGACCGGTTTTCTAAATATGGTTGTAGCCAATCAGAGTGAAGTCAACTAGGTAGAGCTGCATATCATTACCATACTCTTACCCTTTTACCGAGGAGGGACATTTGGCCGGCACAAAACAACAACAACCTGACATTTTTTTTTTTTTTTTTTTATGAAATTCTTTGGAGAAGTTACATATGTAGCAATATCAACTACATTACATGGTTTATGCAGTGATGTCATGGCACCTTTGCAACTTTGGCTTTCTTAAACTCTTCCAGAAAGATTCCTGGAGCACATAACTAATAGACTCCCTGTCCTCCCACCCGAGCTGTCGATCTCGATAGCTCCTCCCGAGTTGAGATGGGCAAATGCAACACATTTGTGATTTTTTATCCATTGAAAGTTTCAAATATTGCGTTCCATCGCACATTTAAACTCACCACAACTGGAACATTTGTGTCGCTGATTCGTGTCTGCGTGTTACGTGTGAATTCTGAGCCGGCGTCTCGTCAAAAAATCTCATTGTTGTTTCATAACGGCAATGAAAGACTCCTGATTCGTAAATGCCACATACATAAATAAATCCATTCACGTTTGTGTCGGTTCAGTAAGGGCCGGATTATCCGTAATGGCCAGTGGGCCAGTGCCCAGGGGCACCAACCATGGGGGGGCACCACATGACATGTGCTTTAAAAATATATTTTTCATAAATTGTTATATTATTTACTTGAAATTGTTGAAAGACCATGCATTATTCGTTTTGTGAACACTGATGTCACAATCATAATAAATGATAAATAAATCAAGATTTTTTTGATTTCAACATTTTAAAATGAGATATTTGAATATTGATCACTGCTCATATGCCTACATGTAGTTGTGTAAGTTAGTAAATAGTAAATTACATTACAGAAATCCCCTTGATTATGTCTGATGTTTTTGACCGGAGCACAGCACGGGTAAGGGGGGGGGGGGGCTTTGAGGTATAGTGCCCAGGGGCACCACATTGTCTTATTACGGGCCTGGGTTCAGTGATCAAATGGGGGAAAAAGTTGAATGGGGTGTGATTTTATTATTTTTCCTGCAAGGCAATACAGCAGGATAATAACACTCCTTACATTCTGGTCTGGCTTTGAGGTTTCGTGGACTGCCTGGCCGCCCCTGAGCAAACTTTCCTGGAGGCGCCCCTGGTGAAAACTTCTGTGGTTTGCATCAGAATCACCGAAGCTGTTGCTGTGATAACTAAACATCTGCGCTCACATGACCGCAAGGCAAAGCGCACAGAGGGTAAACTCACCTTCCACCCCGCAGAGCTGTTGCTGTCCCCCTTGTCCTTGAAGTAGGGCACGCTCTTGACCATCCAGTCGTAAATCTGGGACAGGGTCAGCCTCTTCTCAGGTGAGCTGTCTATGGCTTTGGTGATCAGGTCGGCGTAGGACATGTTACCCCAGGCGTTGCGACGGGACGAGCTGATCTTCCTCTGGCCGGAGGCGCCCAAGGGTGGGACCCCCGAAGGAGACACCTGTTGCTGAGGCGGCAGCTGCGGACCGGGCAGCTGCTGCTGCTGCTGCTGGAGGTGGTGGTGATGATGGTGGTGGTGGTGGTGGGGATGGAAAACATTGCAGCGGGGCTTCTCCTCGGCGTATTCGTCGAAGTTCTCTTCCAGCAAGCCGAGGCTGCTGATGAACTCCGCGTTTCCTCCCGACTCCTGCTGCACCGACGGCGCCGGGGAGGATGCGTTGGAGCCGGCGGGGTCGGCGAGATCCGGCCGGGGCAGCGGCCAGGTGCAGGACCGCGGGCGGGAGAGGGGCTCAAAGTCCGGGTCAATGTCGACAGGCTGTACCTGTGGTGGGGGTGCCTCAGCCATGTCTGGGTCACACCGGTGCTGGCCTTCACATCAACACTCACATAAAAATAACTATGCAAAAGAGAGAGAGGGGGATAAAAATAACACTTACAAATAATAAAAAAAAGGATGTTGCATCCACAGATGTAAGCGCAGTAAATAATGTTTATTTATCCAATAAAGAATGCCGGTGAGGGTTTTGATTGAAGTTCACGCCTTCCTGCATCTGTAACTCTGAACTCTGCCGCTCTGTCGCGATTAACAAGTAGCCTGGCAGGAGGGTTTGGTGCTGCCTTCACGGTCCGGCTCGATCTTCACAGCTCCGCAACTTGAGATGCGTTCAAGTGACGCCTGTCGTTGACGAAGCATGTCACAATCGAGTCGTCGCCTTGGACCCATAAATACATTAAAAATTAAAAACAAAGAAAATAAAAACATTGTTTGAACCATATAGAATTTGGTTGTTAGTAATCCGAATAATTCTAGCTGGTAGCCTATTATTTACAGATCTAAGCTACTAAAACACTGAATTAAAAGGTTTTCAGAAGTTTAAGTTGTGCCTATTTGTTGTTAATAATAATAATAATAATAATAATAATAATAATAATAATAATAATAATAATAATAATAATAATAATAATAATAATACATTTTGTTAGAAAGCTCCTTTCAAGCACCCAAGGACACTGTATAAAATCAGCAATATATCAACAATGTTATTATTACATTTATCAGAATAACATGGTTAGGCTACTTTTCAAAGTTAAAATATGTATTGTTGGTGTAAAAATTGTTGAAAAGACTTGCATAGTAATTATAAACTAAAGCTGCCTTGCAAAGGTATTCCTATGATCCCCTGCAGTTGTTCTAATTTTGTCACATTAAAGCCACATTAATTTATATCATGATAATAATAATAATAATAATAATAATAATAATAATAATAATAATAATAATAATAATAATAATAATAATAATAATAAAGTAGAATATAATAATAAATAAAAATAAAAAGTAGCATATAATTGTGAAGTGGAAGAGAAATGGTATTCAGGTTTTATTTAACAACTGAAAACCTAAAAAATAGAGGCATGCAACCTTTACCCAGATACTCCTAAACAACATGTTGTGCAACCAGTGGAGAACACATCCAATAACCAAATAGTGCTTTACTCTCAATACAAAATACAACTGTTTCCAAGACCAAGAAACACAGCACAGGTCCGAGATAAAATTGTGAAGAAGATTAAAGTAAGGTTATAAAACAAGATCCAAACCTTTGAACATCTTAAGGAAAACTAATCATTGCATCATCTGAACGTGGGAAGAGTATGGTGCAAATGCAACCTTAACCAAAACATGACCGACCACCTCGGGTGAGAGCACGTCTCAGCTATTCGTCATGTGCCACAAATTTGGCCTTTATTGTCTCAAGAAGGCCATTGTTTAAAGAAATCCATTTAAGGTTTGCAGATAATCATGCAGGGGATATACAGCAAACACGTGGACGGAGGTCCTCTGACCAAAGACATTATAGTCCTAGACACAAAACACCATGTGTGACAGAAAACTAACACCATCCCCAATTTAAAACATGGTGCAGACAGCATCATGCTGTGGGGATGCTTGTCCTTTATGAGGACAGGGAAGTTGATCAGAACCAATGGGAAGAGAAGGAGCTAAACGCAGGACGATGCTGGAAGACAATCTGTAAGATGCTGCGGATAAATATTTGAACCAATCTAAACCTACAGCTAGAACCTCTGAAGCGCTTACGATCAATTCACGTTCAGATGTCAAAAGTTGCATTTTTCTGCAAGCTACCAGTAATATCTCCGTTTAGAGTGGAAAGGCTTATAAAAGCTGGGCCACTATTTGAAGAGTCAGCCCAGCATTATTAACAAGCATCGTATTTCAAAGAGATTCAGTTAAATGCTTCCATCAAAATCAAAAGCTAATTTGACCAAAAAGTAACTGATATATATATATATATATATATATAATATATATATATATATATATATATATATATATATATATATATATATATATATATATATATATATATATTAGTGTAATTTATTACCTAGATCAAAGCTCTTATGTTAAAACATAGCATGTTTATAGAACCGAGAGTACCGCCATCTAGAGGCCAACCTCTGAGATCTGTCCACACAAACTTTTCTTACATTATGCAGCCCACACCAATAGAAATAAGCCACTGGTGCCAACATCTTATCATGCTTATCACACTGTTTAAGGAAACGTGAACAAAAAGTGGAAATGGGATACTTTTAAACATCAACCTGTCGCGCACCACTTTGTCAAGACAATAGACTGAGCAAAGTGTTTTTAGAGGAGAATGAATCTGCGTGGCACATTGTTAAGAGCTTGTTTGACTCTAAAAGCACTTCCCGTGCAAAGAATACAAGGTTCAAGGTCTAATAATGTTCTTACTGTAAACCGAGGCCTGGAGTACAGCACGCAGGTTTTGGGTTCTGGACCGTACATCAGGGAAAAACATTATTAATCACTCTTGTGGGTGTTTGTGTGAACTCGGGCACTTAACCAAAAACAATAATATTTTCCGCAGCCTATTCTGATCTCTGGCAATCCATTAAGAGTGTCAAACTCATTTCTGATGCACATTAGGGATTGCTAAATATTACCCGTTACAAACAAATTCAAATATTTGAAAAATAATAATGGAATACAACGAATATGTCAAAAATCTGTTTTCTCCCAATTGTGTCACTGAACTAGTTAAACACGTGTCGCAGCTGGACTTTTTAAGTAGCATCAAATTCAAATGATTGGTCAGTAGCTCCACAATTTCCCTCCATGTGCTACGATGAAGAGATGATCAAACTTTTTGATGATGAAGCTTTGGTTAATCTTCAATGAGGTGCTGATGATCTTTTTTTTTTTTTTTTTTTTTTTTTTTTTAGTATGGCAAGAAATTCCATTGTTATGATCAAAACAGAGATAAACATTTTCTATTGTAAAATGTAAAGGTATTTATCTATTCCCACTCAAATCAGCTAAAGTTACCCCACCGGTGCATCACTTGTGGTGCGCAGATTTTTAAAACCTTAAAGACATTCAGTTCGGTGATTTCCTTATTGTTGAAATGACGGCAAACACCACAGTGGGATCAAAAGAGCTATCTGAGGCCTTTGGAAAGCAGCTTACGAGTCAGGGGGGATCACAGAAGTCTTAAAACTTGAAATCATACATTTTTATGGTACAAAAGATCGTCTTAACAGCGAAGGATGTCCAAAACTGCCAAGTTGCTCAGGTCGGCGTGTCCTCGGAGCTGGATCCTGCAACACCACAATGATCCAAAACACACCAGTGAACCTGTAGAGCACGACATAAAGAGTCCTGGGCTGAGACAAAGTCTGGACCTTCATCTTATTGAGATGCTGTGGACTGACGTGCCCTGAACCCCTCAAACATCTCAGAACTCAGAGTGAGAAAAAAACTGAAACTTTCCTCAGACTGACATCGGAGTCTGGTAGACGTTTTAACCACCTGACGTTATTTCGGACAAAGGGGTTAACTGGTTTCCTCTGTCTTCTGTTCAATGGGTTATACAAGGTTCAGAATCTTATTCTTTTCCACTAATTAGTAATAATAAAAGAGATTAGATTAATATGTGAAATCTTTTGGGCATGTCCTCATTTTTTCACGATAGCACATTCTGATGCTGTGGTGCAGAGCCGGGTTAAAGTCTGATTTTGGAGACTGAACAAAGAGGCTGGTGGGGACACATTTCTGACCCCTACGTCCAAAGACAGACTACCACTCTGATATCCTCCAACAAAGAAAACACGCCGGCGTTCGTTATATATTTAATGGATATGAAATGACAAAAAAAGTAAAAATCAAGAGATGTACTAACATGTTTCAAAAGATGTACCAGTTGTTCTAACTACCCTTCAGATGAAAGGCTTAAAACGGTTTTATTTGTTTAGAACCTCTGAATGCATACATGTGGAAGGGCGATCAAGACAGTAAAGCCCTGCTGAAAGAATATGTCCTGTGTTTACATCCAGCAAATATATATATATATATATATATATATATATATATATATATATATATATATATATATATATATATATATATATATATATATATATATATATATATATATATATATATATATATATATATATATATATATTAAAAAACACTTTCAGGTTTAGTTTAGGTACACATCAGCTTCATTAAGAACTTCTTCCTTTTGGTGAAAGTAGTCCCTAAACCAGGAAATGTGCTCCTTCTTCTGCTGAACGGTCAAGTAGGGGTTTCTCGACAGACCAGCCACCACCAGCTCCATGAAGTGACGCACTGGTCCCTGACGGGGGAAGCCCTCCTCCAGGTGTTTCCCTAAGAAGACGTGCTCATGGAACGGGACACTGGCTTCATCCTCAAGGCCTAACACAGAAAGAGAATACAACATCATATAAGACAAAAATCAGATCCCTCCGCTTTTGTAAAAGTACTCTGGAGACCTCAACCACAAACTAAAATTTTATCCCAAACACTCCTGTATAGGTAGATGTACCCTACTTTCTGCTGTTCTTATAGTTGCCAGTGTTGGTGCCTGACCAAAATTTCCATAGCACATGAAATATTTTCTTTTTCGTTTACAATGATGGACACTTCTCTTACCACCGCCCACTGTAATTGCACCCTACTCCAATTAAAGCTGCAGGTCTTTTGGGGAATCTTTCCACCATCTTTCCTTAGATAGGACATGTTTTGACCAATCTGTATAATCTGATCCAATCTGTATAATCTGATTGAATTTGACTTTGGAAAGTGCCTTGAGATGACATGTGTCATGAATTGGTGCTATATAAATAAAATGGAATTGAATCGAAACTCTGTCTTTATATAATAGGACTGTCTTACATTTAGCTCCATTTATCTTCTAATCAACTCTTACCAGCTACCCTAACCCTAAAAGGAGCTGAAAAAAGTCTTTTTTTCTGATTTTTATTTGAGACACATTTTGAAAACAAACTCATTTCCACTCCACCTCAAAGTTGTGCACAACTTTGTGTTGATGTGACACACAAGATCTGAAGAAAGTTAGTGATCGCACTCTGACACAACATTAAAAAGTTCAAGAGGACCTATATGTATGAAAAAAATAAATAAATAAATTCCAACACTCACCAATTTCATTGTTAATTGGATACTGCCACAGTTTTCCCTCTTTGGTCCATTGGATCATTTCCTCAAACCCATTGCGTGGCATTTGGTTGGTTGACAGCAATAACTGATTGGCGAAATCCATGTCCCACAGGGTTGGCTTAGCTGCAGATGGGACCCGTGTCAGAAGCAGTATCCCAGAAAAATATCAAAAATGACTGATTCCTAATGTTCACATTAAATTTATGACTACAGCTCTCCCTATAGCATTCGGTTGCTGCAGGATATGTCATTGACTTCAACAATAATGGCCAAAGTTAGACAGCTAAACTGTCTAACATCAATTCTATAATGGATGCATAAGTGTAAGAGGTAAAACTGGTCAAATGAAAAAGAAAAGTTCTTATTACCAAGTGCTGGTTCACCTCGTGGTTCATCAGGAGTGGGGGGGAAGATATTAAGTCTTTTCTCTGGGTAAATACTCCTCCTATAAATAAAACAATAATAATAATAATAATAAGACACATAATTCTTTTATCCCCAGCATTATTATTATTATTTCACTGACAATGTTATAAACGTGCTCACCTTTTGCGGACATTGGCCAGCTCACTGGTAATTCCCCGATCGTGTACGTATCCTTGTCCGTCATCGTCAAACCGGATCTGATCAGCAGGCCAAGCGTTCTGCCGACTAGAAGTCTTTCCGATTTTCATGTCAGATATGAGAAGCCTAAGGAAGGATTAAATATTATGCTTAGAAGTATGAATAAACTCTCCTTTAAATAAACTTCTACTATCCTTTAACAAGCAACGGGAAAGAAATATTTGTTAATAAATGCCGGTGTTGTGAGGTTTGAATTGGACGATGATGGTTTTTACATGATGAACTCATTTTGAGGGCAAACTTTTAATACTATATTCAGAAAAGAGACGACGTTTCCCGGCCAAGTCGACATCTTGGTCGCAGCTTGTCTCTGTTGGGGCTTACCGCCACCAAAGAGGTTCCAGCGCTCAACCGGGGCTGGTGCTAGAGTCAGTCCTGGTTTTAGAAAAGGATCCGTTAGCTTTTCCAGTCGGAGCCCAGTCATAACATCATCGGAAACAACTCATCCAAATAATGGCGGACCCTCCCCTGGCTTTATTGTGTGTTTTTGTAAAGAACCGTAGTGCGACGGAAACAGTTCAACTACAAATTACGTATCCTAGTATCCCTGAAAACAGTGGCCCAATACAACCACCTTCATTTCTTAACACAATCCTAATCTTTTGCCCTCTCATCAGATTTTCAAACCCCATCAGGTGATATAGAAAAGGCTGACAAAGTTATAGAACTTTTATAGAACTGGTATAATAATCAGCGCTGAGCGTTGCTCTGTGCAACCTCTCACTTAAAGAATGTGATGGGGAATATCAAAATAAACACAGAGATGAGAGGCAGCCAGCTTGTGTTATTCTAATGCTATCGGACATTTTTTAATTGCTGTTGAAACGCTGTGTTTCTATAGTTTTATTTAACTAACTAGAAACAAAACTGCTAGAAACAACCCCCCCCGCCCCCATCCAAGCACTGAACAAAAGCTGTTGTCGTTTCCTCTGACCCATCAGTCCGCTGGTCCTAGGCCAGCAACGTTTTTTTACTGGCAGCCCCAAAGCCTGCTTTGGTGGAAACACAAATAAGTGCAGCTAAGTAAGCACTAGCACCAGTTTAGCACTAAAAGGTCCAGCATGTGTGTTTGCACAAAGCGCCCTTCAGCTGTTGTGCACTCTCCTCTCTTTCTCTCCTCGCCTAAACTTTACTATAATGGCTTCTTCACTTCGCGCTTAACATAAACACAATGCTCATGCCCTCTGTCAAACTAACAAAGTAAATTGAGGAGCTTTTTACATTCTGATTTTGTTTCCAGTGGAGTCTACAGATCCGTTTGCAGAAACAACAGAGATAAGCTGGAAAGCTGCAGATTAATGCATTGTGATACTTTTAACCTTTCCCTCAGACCATCATCTATCCAAATACAGCTGAAACAACAGCACATATGTCGTCTTTAATTTACATAAGCGATCATTTTGTCAGCTTATCCAAAAATATTATAACAATAATAATTATACGTTTCACAAAGGTGTTCTGTAAAAGTGGTCAAACTTAGTCATAGTCTTAATAGAACGCCCTTAAGTCAAAATGTAAAAATAAAAAATATGACATTAAAATATGTAAAGTTTTGGAAATTTGGTCCTAATGAAATACATCTTAGGTGACTAAAGAAAGCAGAAGAAAGTTTTAAAAGACAAAAACTACTGTGTCATGATATAATAAATACGCTACTGCTAAATGACATTATGACAAAACAGGATATATTAACAAGAACTGGTTTATGCTGGAGCTGTAAAATTTAGCTCAGAGTGTTTAGGTGATGGAATATGACCAAAACATTTTCATTTTATGACGGCGGAACTGAATTTAGAACTAGCGCCTTTGAGGGGTGAACTGGCACAATACTGTTAAAGGCATCCAATAATATTGTGTGTATATTCTGCAGGAGACCAACCCAAGACTGTTGGCGTTTCTCTGAGCTTCGGAGAGAGCTTTGCGCTGCTTCAGCTGTGTCAGCAGCTCCGACTCTGCCCGGCTGCGATTAGGCAGGGTGGCGGCGGCGGCGGATGCTGCAGCGACCAGCTTGGGATCCAGTGAGTCACTAAAAACACAAAACACTGCATGTGAGTTTCCACAAATCGACTAAAATGACTGTGTTACATTATATGACGTCATCCTGTGAAAGCAACTTGAAATGAAAACGACCCCAGACTGAACTTAAACTTCAGCGCTATGATCAAATCTGGTCATAATGCACTTTTCCCTTGACAACCACACAACTCAATGTATCATATAAGCTTTTATGTGACAGAAAATATTGCGTCATTGTGAAGTCTCTTTATAGTTTGCTACAAATCATGTAGGGAAACAGTGAACACGTAGATGAAGGTGATCAGAGACCACACTTGACCTTTGTGAAGTTCTTGACCTGAAATTTCTGTTCGCTTACAAAACGCCAACCGCACAGTGAAACCTGTAGGTGGCGGCATCATGCTGAGGAGAGAATTTTCTTCAGCGTGGCAAGGGAAGCTGGTTAGAGTTAATTAAAAGATGAAAGGAGCTAAAAAAAAAATGTAGTCTCTGCATATGCAACATTGGTATAGACTGAGAAAAAGCCCTGCACCAGTAATAGTGGCCTAGAATTAAGGGTCGACATAGCTCCTGGTTCATCACTGAATTGTTTGTCTCAGATTAGAAAATGTTTAAATAACCCAAAACAATTTTGGCAAATTGTTAAGATTCTCTCAGGCAACTTATCACAGCAGAGGTTCGTTAACTATAAACTCCCCTGTGGTGTCAGGTAATTTAAACTTACTTTAGGAAAGAGAGAGCAATCTTCCTCTGAAACTTGATCTTGTTTTAGGTAATATTTGATTAGCTTATTTAATTTGACTCAGATGTTTAAATCATGTTTTTATTAGTGTTTGTAACTTTTTGATGTTTTTTTTTTCTGTTTGTTTTAGCAAAAGAGGTCCCTCATGTACATACAATATTGGATCTCAACGAGCAAATGAGTATAAAGGTTCAATAAAAAAAAAAGTGTTTCTGGCCAGTATCGACTCAGGAAGAGGCTGAATAGAATTCAAATTTTTCGAGAACTGCATATCATTTTTCTTCCACTTCACAAATAAAAAGCGCTAATGTTGAGCCGTCATATAAAACCCAACGCAAAACATTATAATTAGTGGTTGTGATGTGACAAAAACCTTTAAAAGTTCTGCAAGCCCCTGACAGATAATTGCCCGGTTTCTTACCCCTGTGCTGAAGCCTCCACTGTCGCCCTTTGAAACATACTGATCGTGCTCTCCATAGCTGCTGGACTGGATTTATACTGTGTCGCCGATTCAAAGCGTTGCTGCTTCTTCAGGTCTTTGAGCTTTCTTTTGCTGGTAACTTCAACCTTCATGGCTCCAAGGAGGTCCAAAAGACTCTCTTTCCCTCTCTTCGCTCCATCAGACTTGACCTGTTCCGCTTTAACGTCTGTCTGATGTTGTGTGCTACCTCCAACGTTTGCCTTCGCCTCCGCTGGCTCCTCCTGCGGTTGGGTAAACTTTGTCTGGGGGTCTACATTTGTTGCCTCGTCTTGATGTGCGGGGATGGCGTCGTCTTTCTTTTCGCACCGTCTGACTGTACATGTGCTAAGAGTGTTTGCTCCGACTCCGGGGAATGCCCTGTGTGAGATGGAAAAGACGGTTACCATTTAATGAATGTCACGGGGATTAAAATTGGGCAAAATGTTTTTAGGTATTGCGCAACGGGTTTGTCACAATGGTCTGCTTTAATTTTGACGAATTTCTTCCCGACAGAAGCGTAACAGAGTCAGGTTTGTAGGCCGCCTTGTCTGCAGATACCTTTTCAGCTCTGCCAACACATTTTCCAGGGGTCTGCACTGATGGGAACCTCCAAATCGTTCGACTTTGTTTCCATAAAAACCACTGTGTACATCTTTCTTAGCGGTATGGTTCATTTTCTGTTTGGAGGACCCATGGAGGAAGTGCAGCCGTCCCTCCTGCAGCCAAACGCATGATGCTACCATCCCTGTACGTAACAGACTCTTTTCAAACTCTTTTCCCTCCAATTGCAATGATGGTCAAAAACCCCTAAAAGTTTCAGTTTCAACAAATCACAGGTCACGTCTCCTATAATCAGTTCCTTTGTCCTTGATTACACTTGCAAGTCTTGTTTCACAGTGGATCATGGCTCTCTCTTACCGGCTTCAAAAAAGTCTGTTTCTTTAAGAGAGAAACAGACTCTCTGGTTTCTATCAGACTCTCTGATAGAAACAGACTTCTGGTACACAGCCCTCTTTCTGATGTCTCTTTTTCTATTATTTAACCGTAATGTAACACAATGAAGCAGTTTAAAAACAGACCCACAACTGGGCTTCCATTTAACTAAAATGTTGTGAATTATCAGAACCTTACAAGCCATGCCACAATCAGCTGAGGTTTTCCCAGCTTGTTTAAAGCTATAGTTATGTTAGCGTATGTAAACCTTATTTATAACCAAAATAAAATCACTTATCCTAGCATTCAGTAAATCAAAAATATTTTGGTGATTCTTACTCCCCAAAAAACCATAAAAGTTTTGTTTTATGTAATGTCAAACAGCGAGAAAGAGAGGTTATGTGTATTTTTAAACAGTGAAATAGGAGTGGGCAATAGGGATTTTATCATGATATAGTGTGGTACTACATTGATAATGTTAAAAGTGATGATAAAAAAACATTTACAGCTTCTTTATATCTTTTATATGTAACTGTGTGGCGGGGACTGCATTTAAATTATAGCCCAATAAAGACAAATGCTGTCCTTAAAAAAACACATTTAAAATTAACAATATTAAATGTGTTGCATGTTAGAACAAAATTCAAAATATTTTCAAAAAAGTGATTTGTATCACTAAACTGCATCACAGTAACTGCATTTAATCATATTTTTGAACTTATTGATATTTATTGACGCTCTCAAGAAACCAAAAGTGGAGCACATAGCACAAGTAACAATGACGGCAGTTTTTTTTTTTTTTTTTTCAGACACCACTTATTGTAATTTATTGTTGTCAGGATAAACCCAAATCGTTATCATGATAAAAAAAAATGTTCACCATAACGATAAAACAATACAGGCCCAGTGAACGATACAGTGCAAGAATAGTTGGTTTACTCTGTATATTCTAAACACTGGGACAGGTAGAGCCTTCGTAAAAAAAAAAAATAAAAAAATTGAACATCTGATGGTGATATTAAATAAAATTATAAAATATGTAATTTGTGTGATTTTGGGTAAACAGTTTTTTGCATATTTCAGTGTAAAGTGAGAGAAACCACCTCCTCCCTTGAGTGAATCGCTTCTTTACATGCAGGCCACCATGGAACCTACAGTCTGGACGAAAAGTCGATAAACACGCCCCTACCTATCCACGCTGGTTAACCAATCCTACCAATTCTACTTTATTTAAGGGGACGTGAAAACTGAACTGAATATGTTAGGAACGTAAAAAACTTCAAGCCGTTCTGTGACAACAACGCGTAACGGCGAGGTAACTTCTATGGCGTCGGCGCACACAGTCAGAATAAACTCACCTTGAAACGCTGTCGTATTTAGCCGGAAACACACAACACTCGGAGACACAAAGCGAGTGGTTTCGTGCCGCACAAACAGTCCGGGATAAAAATCTGTACATGTTTGTTTCTTGCAATGTCCTTCCACGCTCCAAAACGTCCTCCTCCGTAGCTACACTTTAACGATCCCCGAAACACATAGTAATAACAAAGGTTCCGCTTGGAGAACGGGTTGTTATGTAAAGGTTTAGCAATGGGGTTCCCTGTAAAAACGCATTAGCAACAATATTAAACTCTTAAAAATATATAGCTTTTATATTGGTGCTCAATTTACGACTCAAAGTTATCTTTATCCATGTTTGTTTTCGTGTCTCTTTTTAAATAGTACTGGGGCAGTCGCTGCAGCTGTCAGCTGTAATCTCGCGATACTACAACTGGAACGTGACTCAAAATGGCGACAGAACATAGCGCTAATTCATGAGCGGATGTTCCAGCTTTGCAGTCTGCGATCAAGTTAGGAGTTAACTATCAGAGATGGATATTAAACAAGAAGAGATAGCTTCGCGCCATCGCAATTTTTATCATTTTTGATATCGTTTGGTTGTTTAAAATCCCTGGTGAACTCGAAGGGAGAGGAAAACTTCACAGGTAATTATTTCAACGGCAGCTACGCTATTAGCATGGAAGCTAACAGGCATATTTTTTAGCGCAAGTATTTGTTAAATATAAAGTAGCCCGGAGCTTTAAAGCGTGGATTATTCGCTTTTTTATAATAAAAGTGAAGGGATTTACTGCATGCTTGTGTTTAGCGAAACTTGTGTGTGAGTACTTGTTCCGCCAGAGTGCCTAACCCGTTCAGCGCACTGGTGTT
This sequence comes from Fundulus heteroclitus, assembly GCF_011125445.2. Lineage (NCBI taxonomy): Eukaryota > Metazoa > Chordata > Actinopteri > Cyprinodontiformes > Fundulidae > Fundulus > Fundulus heteroclitus. The sequence goes on from NC_046371.1 coordinate 25,082,142, forward strand.
TACATATACGAATAATATTTTTATAACCATCAAAGGCAAATTAGCCCTTTGTTTTCAGCTCTTTTGATCTCTTGTCAAATGGCCTTTAAATGTGTAACTGTGCGTTTGTGGCTGTGATAGGGAAAGACTTGTGGAACCGCTTTGAAAATGTTCATCCTGCAGAGATGAAAGTGCCGTAGCGCGCATAGTTTATGGAAATACCTGCTTTCTGGTTCTGTTTTCATTATCTGGGCTCCCTGAAAGGCTGCCTGCGCAACAATGTTCAGCTTGTATAGCGGGAATCACTCAGAGACATTATATATTTATATATATATATATATATATATATATATATATATATATATATATATATATATATATATATATATATAGAGAGAGAGAGAGAGAGATAGATATAGATATATACAGTTTTAAGATTTTTTTTTTATAGTTATCCATTTATATAAGATTTTTTGTGGAATTCATGTTAAAACCATCAACCAACATAAACATTTTTATTATTCAGTTTATTACACAATTTCAAACCCAAAATCCAATTTCTTCAGAAACTTAGAAGATTACTATAACGAAAAACAGATGGCACCATAATAACCAGATATACCTCCTGCTAGTAGATATCATTTGTGTTGCAAAGCAGCATTTCTTCACAATAGAAAATGAACAGAACATTGAAAGTAAAATTGTGGCTTGTCAAGGAGGGTGTGAAAGTACCCCTGGTGACTAAGAACTGGCTCTGGTTCGGTGTAAAACATCCTGCTGATCGCTCCGTCCAGAGTCGTGCAAATAATAACTAGAACTGCAAAAGTATGAAATAGGAATGGGCAATACATTGAGATTTTATTATTTATTTATTTTTAAAAAGGATTTGAAATGAGATGTTAATATCGTGATGGTCTATGTTGCTTTAGAATGATACTTTTAATGTATTCCAGTTGGTTATTTTTCAGCCGTTTCTCATATTCATCTACAGCTGTTTGTTTTAAAAAAAAAATTTAGAAAAGAAAAACCTATTGAGATAAATGTTGTATATCATCTTTCATCCTAAAATATCAAGATATGAAATGCCCTAGTATGAAATGAAGGGATTAAATTACCTACCTTAGTTAAGATCATTTTATAGCATCTTACCTCTCAAAGTCTTTGTATTAAATTGTTGTTCTTTTCTATGGTGTGTTATTGAACATGAACTAATGCCTCTAAAAGTGGTAATTTTGCACGTTTCCGAACTTTGTTTGCTTTTTCATTACCCGTGTTGTTTCACTTTGTCATTGCTGTGCAACCCACCTCTGTTGGGAAATGCAGGGTGTACCTCTTCTCTAGACTGTCTCCAATCTCAGCTGTGGAAACAGAGATCCAGCAGCGATAAGAATTACTGTATTAAATTTGAAGTGGCCCTATTGCTAATTATGTATATAGCATATTTTAGTAAACATTTAATTGATAATCTACGGTAAGAAATAATATTTAATGGTTGCTGGTTATTTCCCCACTTGGTCATTTTGTAGCTTTTGTCATTTTGTCTTCTGCCTTGGGATGTTTCATATGACCCATGCAGGAACCTGTCAGGGGAACGTTTTTTGCACCAGTGATTTACAATCAGTTCCCATCTTCTGCTCAATGCATTGTTAGTAAATATGGCTCCACGACTCCAGGAAATGTCAGGTAGCAAAAAGTCGATCGGAGTCATTTTAATTTGATTAGGGGTCAAAATCTAGCAAACTGGGTCAGTGGCAAGTGGCCCTAATGGGGATCCAAACCAAAATAAATAAAAATGGGCTGTTTAAAAAAAATCAAAAATACATGTTCATTAGCTCGTGATGTTATGCTATGAAAACACTATTAACAGTACATAATTTGTTGATGTCCTGCTTTGTTTTCCAGTGATGGCGGAGGAACGTCGGCAGAAGCAATGCTCCGTCAGCCTGCCCACAGAGTCCATGAAAGCTATGGCGGAGTCGGTGGGAGTGGGCCAGTTGCAGGAGGAAAGCTGCGTGGCCCTCAGTGAGGAGGTCAGCTACAGAATCAAAGAAATTGCACAGGTAACGTTTTTCAGCTCTTTTGGTTTGTTTTCAAATTAATTCTGAAACAAAAGTCTTTAAAATCTTAGGGATGTATGTAAGATACATGCTTTTATCGTCAATGCACCCCCCCCTTTTTTTTTTTTCATAGGATGCTCTAAAGTTCATGCATCACGGGAAGAGACGTAAGCTGACCACCAGCGACATAGACAATGCTCTGAAGCTAAAAAATGTGGAGGTACGGTGCATTTTGAAAGTGGAAACGGTACCATTTTCATGCGTTCCGCTGATGTTTTTCATGTCGCTCTCTTGTTTCGCCAGCCCCTGTATGGGTTTCAGTCGCAGGAGTTCATCCCTTTCCGCTTTGCAAGCGGCGGTGGAAGAGAGCTTCATTTCTACGAGGAAAAGGAGGTCGACCTCAGCGACATTATAAACACGCCTCTTCCAAGGGTTCCCTTAGACGTCTCTCTCAAAGGTGCTCAGATTGTGGAGATTAGCCGCTGCGTTGTTTATGTTGTTAGCCGTTTTTTAAATGGACAAGTTTGTGATTGATCTTCATTTCCTAACGCACAGCGCACTGGTTAAGTATCGAAGGAGTTCAGCCGTCGATTCCAGAAAACCCACCGCCAGGTTAGTCTGGTTTAACTCTTATTTTCATCATCTTAAAAGTTTAAATTGTAATTTTCTTCTTCTTTAAAAGAAATCTTAGGTGTAATTTGTGTTCCCTTATTTTTAGCATCAAAAGAGCAGCAGAAAGCGGAATCAACTGAACCCCTCAAAGTGGTCAAGCCTGGTCAGGAGGAGAAGGGTGCAATCCAAGGCAAAGGGCAGAGCACGCCAGCTCCTGATAACAAAGGTCAGGATTTCTCCTTTTGTTTTGGAAGAACTCCTTGAATAATATTTTTCTATGCTGGAGCATGTTGAATTATTATTTGACACGCTGCACACACTTTTGTTTTAACCACCATTCCTACACTGAATTGTTCTGTTTTTTTTTTTTTTTTTACAACAGCTTTGAGGGGTAAAATTAGCTTTCTCCGGCATTATTTTTGAATAAACTTTTGTGTCCTTTTTACAGGAAAGGAGAAGGGCCTGATCAGGTTGAAACCGCGCAGCACCCACGAGCTTTCTGTAGAGCAGCAGCTCTACTACAAGGAAATCACAGAAGCTTGCGTCGGCTCCTGTGAGGCTAAAAGAGCTGTACGTTTTTACTGGTTTCTCTCGATGCACGGACCATAAATGATAAACGATTGTTTTGATATTTACTGTATGCAAAAGCCAACGCAAATCTTTCACACTATAAAAAGGTTTTGCTGTGGCTAAACCTTTTTATTTATTTTTTTTTATTGTTTTTATGTCTTCTCACAGGAAGCGTTACAGAGTATTGCTACGGATCCCGGGCTGTATCAGATGCTTCCAAGATTCAGCACATTCATTTCTGAAGGAGTAAGCATGTTTCTAATGTTCTGAATAGAGACGCACCCGTAAGGCTTTTCCCGACTGATAAAGTTTCCCGTTTTCTTGGAAGTCTGATCAACCAAGTTTGACCAATTCTGTTTTTCATAAAACACACAATAGAGGAAAATGCTGGTTGCAGGTTCTTTGAAGTGGTTAAAGAATGAATTACAAGATTTCCTCCATTTATGCATCAAAGCAAATGCCTCCAACTTTTATCAGATTATTATTATTTTTCTTTTTCTTTTTTTTTTTTTGGTTAACCTCCAAAAAGTGCATCAGAGTGCATATTAGTTGATGCGTTTATAGAAGAAGAAACCTGGGGATTTATTTTTTTTGATGCTTCACATGAATAGGCAGAAACATTTCAGAATTTGATGCTCCGATCACCTGCCAGTACCGATCAAGGGGATATTGGCGGATTACGTTATTTTTTCCAGCTTGATTGGTGCACGTCTAGTTCTACAACATATTTTACACCAGATACAACACCCACACCTTAGCCTAATGAAATGTGCTGACTTTATGCTCTCTCCAAAGGTTCGTGTAAATGTGGTGCAAAACAACCTGGCTCTTCTGATTTATCTCATGCGGATGGTCAAAGCTCTAATGGACAACCCCACGTTGTATTTGGAAAAATATGTGAGTACAGAAAACAGCTGAAATATAAGGAGCATAAATTCAGAGAGCTTATCGTTCATACAGAGCCATGCGCTGCGCCTTGCTTTCAGTTGCACGAGCTGATCCCAGCGGTGGTCACCTGCATCGTGAGCAAGCAGCTCTGTTTACGGCCAGACGTGGACAACCACTGGGCTTTGCGGGACTTCGCCGCTCGCCTGATGGCCCAGAGCTGTAAAACCTTCAGCACGACCACCAATAACATCCAGTCCCGTATTACCAAAACTCTCACCAAGGTGGGTCCTCTGGTCAGCTCCTTTTCTTTTTACATTGGCAGAATTTAGTTTTGTAATTACTTTATGAAGAGTAGATGTGACATCCAGCTAAACAAACGAGTGAACCAAACGCTCCTATGTTGCGACCCTCACATGTCTTCGTTTTTTCCTGTTGCATCATGACAGATGTCTTTTTACACGCTGTAAACCTTTCTCGTATTTAGCCAGACTGATTGTCTTCCCCGCAGAGTTTGTTGGATGACAAAACCCAGTGGACGACGCGATACGGCTCCATCGCAGGGCTCGCTGAACTTGGACCTGATGTGAGTGCCATCTGCTTCAGACTTTTATTTATCAGAATATCACAATCCATTGCCATTTCCCTAAATAATGGAAGAACTTTGGTTGAATTTTTTAATTTAAAAACCTTTATTTTGTAATTGATTTTAAATCACTTTGTAGAAAGTTCTTTTTTTTTTGTCTCTTCCTCTTGTTCCAGTTTATTCAGTTGTTGTTGTTTTTTTTCCATTTAAAAAAGAGATTATAATGAATATCATAAACAACCATAAAAATATACACGGCTTGGCTTTTTCTAAAACACACTTTGTGTGTAAAACGTCTGGCCTCTGTCGTGACACTCCTTTTGTTTTCCCTAGGTGATAAAGACGCTGATCCTTCCTCGGCTTACCGTAGAGGGCGCTCGCATCAAAGCAGTGATGGAAGGGCCTGTAGTCTCCAATATCGATAAGATAGGAGCTGAACATGTTCAAAGCCTCCTGCTGGTAGTGAACTTTTTTTTTTCTTTTGCATTTATGTCCCGTTCTACGCCAAAAAACCCAGACACAAAATCTCTATATTTGATTTGCTCATCCATTTGTTTTACGTCCAAAGAAACATTGTGCCAGTGTTATTGCCAAGATACGGCCTCAGCCGGACATCGCGGAGCAATACCGGACGGACTACGGCTACCTCGGGCCCATGCTGTGCTCTCATGTAATGAAGGCCAGAACTCAAGCAGCACTGCAAGCTCAACAAGTCAACCGGACCACCTTAACAATCACACAGGTGAGGAAAACACAAATCCAGTTGAATCAGGATTGCACATAAAGTGAAAAAAACAAAAAAGCTAATACCGACAATTTAATTTAGGTTCACGCTTGAAATCCATTAAAGGGAAATATCTCAGAGTAGCATGCTGTTTATTAATATGTAATGACCAGTGACGTGCGATGAGGTTCATCTGGAGTCAGATGTACAAATATATGAACTCAACAAATACTCTATTTCAATTTTGGCCTTAATTTAAACATTTAGTTGTTTTAAAAACTTAATTATCCTTTGATCCTGTCAATAATTTTAAATAGTACAGTAGCAAGAAAAAGAAAATCTTATTTGATGTAAGGTCAAATTTGATCCTTTAAAATGTAATTTCTTTACAGCTGATCTGTAATGCCACATTGTATAATAATGTAAGAAATTTGCACTTCAAAATCTAATAAAACGTCATTAAAACGTTTAAAAACAAATCTATGAATACGTATTGTAATAGTGTCTGCCTCATTATAACATTATTACAACTTTTGGTTATTATGAAATGCGACGTTCCCTTTTTTTCAAAAATAATAATGTAATAATGTGGCAAATTATGCAATAAATTATAAAAAAAACGGTCTTTCTGTTCACTCTAATAAACATACATTTTAATAACTGTCAAGTTTTGGCTCATACACATTTCCATTTTTGAAACTCAATAACTCATTTAGTGCCTGATCTTCAAAAGGTTTTGCGTGAATAAAATCAACCAAAGCTGATGTACAAACCAGGAGCAACAGGATTGCATCAGCAGAATGGGCAGAATGGCAGCACCATCCATTTAGTGTTTGCCTTCGTGAATATGCAGAACGTATGCTGATGATCAGACTATTAAAAAAAATCTGGTTTCAGTGACATTTTATGACGTTTTGGGGATGGTAAAATGTGTGACTAGCTAGCTGAGCACCTAGAGCCGTTTCTTTTCCAGCAGGCTCCCACCTGTCAGTGAGAACAGAGAGGGACGGTGATGCCACGCGTCGTTGGAGCAGCTCAGTGTATCAAGCTCGCTGTCACATATAAAACAGTTTGATGTGAAGACTTCTTACCTCCGAGAAGTTTATAGTGTGATACGTAGCTGCATGTGTGAACTTCCGTGATGTCAACTACACACTTGTATGTGGGGGCCTTAAATGAATGCTCTTCTAGTTTAGACTTTACCATCAGGCAGTCTTGTAGACAGCTCAGGGGTCCTATCAGGTAGTGACACAGTGTACCGTAATGAACAGAATATCCATTGAGTTGAGCAGTTTTGTTGCTTACCAAAGTCGTACTTGGACATTTTAACAGATTTATAAGCGTATTGTATCACATAAAATCAGTCAGTAAGCACAACTTTAATCATATATAAGGCGCACCATCAATTTTTGAGAAAAATGTAAGGATTTTAAGTGCGCCTTATAGTCTGAAAAATATGGTACCCCCTGTTTCCACTGAAAATCCAGTTTAGAAAAATCCTTTAGTAATGTAGTCTTCCGTTTTGTCCAAACAAATTGAAATCAGTGCACTGTTAGAGGTTGTCGGTGCAACGGCCATGCCCTGTATGTAGAAGAAGAGGACGCAGAGACGTGCACATGTCGCCGTTGTCCCCGTGGAGCCCAACGCGGCCCCCATTAGTGCGGCACCATACTTTCTATCTCACTCAGCAAGTTTTATTGGCACGTTTTCGCCCGATTACAAAGACTAATAAACATGAAGCACACATTCATTATTTATCTTAGTACGACGCCGTCACAGCGGAGGCAAAGCTCCTCGCTGCCTCGTCTCGTCGTTCTTCCATGTCTTTGAACAGCAGATGCATAAATTCATTAAAATGTTGAAGTCATACTGAAAATAAATAAATGTATAGAGCAGCCAGGTGGACAAACTGATTTTATCCTATCAGTGTTTTTTTCTTTATTTGTCTCACCTGCCTCTTCTGACTGATAACGTTGTGTCCTTGCAGCCTCGTTCCACCCTCTCAGTCTCACAAAGTGGGTTAAGCGGATCAGGTGGACCTCGCACTCCCAGCATCATTAAGGTCCCGAGCTCCCTCACCCTCATGTCCCCGAGACCCGGTACGCCATCTCAGCCGTCGCCACCGGCGACAAAGTACATTGTAATGGGAACCAGCTCAGGAGCTGCCTCAACCCAGCAGGTAACCATACTTTTATTTTTTTTCAGTTTTAGCTTTGAGATATGACTTATAATTGGGAAATCTGTCCTAGGGAATATATTCCTATTTACACGTTATCTTGTTAAGGAGCTTGCATTCAGTGATTCAAAAGTAATGAGTTTAAATAGCAGCATTTTTAAGTTAAGTTAAAAAGTCTGAAAGGTGGTTTGATTATTTTCCATTATTTAATTTTTTCTGGTTTCTTGGTGTAAATGATTAAAAAAATAAAATGTCTCTGTTCATTCATGACATCTGTCTGTTTGTCAGTCCACCAGTCCTTCTGTGCATCTGTGCATCCATTCCTCTTCCCTACAGTTTGTGGTTTTTTTGCAGGTTCCATATTTAAAAGCCTGACCTCTGAGAAATGTCTGCAATAAATCTTGTCTGTGGGTTCTAAGATTGAACCACATCTTGATAGAAATTTGCAAATGGGACTCTGGGAAACTATGGGACTTTAAAATTAGAAATGTGCAGAAACCCTTAGAATGTTATAGACACAGAGGCACCAACAAACATTGAAATAAAAACATTACCGGATCCTGAAGCTAACTCTATTTCACAGGTCCTTTACATTGAGTTTTTGCACCTGTCGATAGTAAAATCTGCTACTAATGCACAGGTATGAACTTACTTGTCTCATCGTCTTGCCTGTAGGTCATCACCCTTAGCTCCTCACAGTCAGCCTCACCAGTAACCAGCACTGTTCCCAGCGCCACTTCTACACTGCAGCCCTTGGTAAAGCTGGAGCCTGGCGGCGGTCCCGGACTCACGGCTTCACGGCCACTGCAGAAGTACATCGTCGTATCGCTTCCCTCGTCTGCCTCCTCTTTGGAATCCAAGAGCTCGGTGCTACCAACCTCAATTTCCTCAGCTCCGGTCGACGGAGGAATAAAGCTGGAGCGCTCAGAATCCCCGGCAGCAAGCACCCAGTCCCCACACTGACGTGCGTAGGTAAAGAAGACGGTCGTCATGTTTGGGATTTCTTGACTGAACCCAAATGGGTCGACTTTGGAGCGGCGTGAGGACTCTTGACTGATTAGAGCAAACCTGGCCAGACTTTGTAAATATCTTAATGCTCAGTGAAGGCTGATCAGTGTGTGAAATCATCAGCGTTTCGGCTTACATTCTGATTTCATGTCTTTTTTTACCCTAAAATAAATCTGATTTTGTATGAAATTCTGTTTGTTGTTGTGTTTGTGGAATCCCTCCTAGATTGTGTTTTTAAACATAATAGAAGAGAACAGGAGACCTTAGTGGCTATCCAACAGAGAAACTGGCATTGCTGAAACTGGAGGAAATCATCGGTAAAAGATAAGAGTGCAGTAAGAACAAGAACAAATAATATCGCCTACATTGTTGAGCAGATTTAACTTACAAAGGGGTATCTGCCTAAGTCTAATGGTAATTGTAGTTTAATATGTTCAAAGCACTCAGTAAACATTTAGTTTTCTTTAATCATTCAATAAAGTGTGATTTTTTTTTTGTTAACATATTAAATCAGACTAAATGTTTTCTATCTTAGGTAGATGAGAGTTCATAAAATATTTAGTTTGCACTGAATGCCAGATTAAAGTGACCTTTATAATTACTTTTGAATTCTGAAGTTTACATACAGTAAGATTATTAAATGCCTTTTGACAAGCTGGGGAAATCCACATGACGCGGTCATGGTTTTGGAAGGCACGGATGGTGAATCGAGTTTGTGACTTTGACTTGAGTCGCAAAAAAAACAGCTTCAGACTTGACTTGGACTCGTTGTCGGAGACGAGCCTCAGAAACAGTTTTTATCTCATGCTATGAAGAGTGAAAGAAAGCCTGTATGTGAGCTACAGGCAGCAGCTGGTGCCCGTTTTACTTTGAAAGGATGCGCTTAATTATTAGCCAGTGTCTTTCGTGGATTATGCGATGTTAATGATTCATAGTGATGATCTGACCTGTCCGTGTTCGCTGTGACTTCATAATATTGATACCACGACTGTCTCCAAATGAACGCTGTATTAAATGATCATTTAGGGTAAACGGAGTCAACTCAACTTACCGCCCACATTATCATCACTGCTAAGCTAGCTGCGACATTATCAGGACAGTTCTTGCTGAAAACCTCAAAATAAAAACACTGTTCCGTTCATTCAGAAGTTCAACACGTACATTTACTTCTTGCTCTTGTCTCATTCATTATGTTGGAGTTTTTAACCAAACATTTAAACATCTTTACTGTTGAGAATCAGAGCAAAGGTTTTAATTGTTGCATTGCATTTGTCTCAGAGATGGAAAAATAGGAGCTGGGAATGTGGTCAAAACCTGAGTAAAAAAGCGTTCCACTCAACGCAGTCGGGAGTCTAAAATAAAAGCAAAAGAACAAAAGGTTATTATTCCAATATGGCGATGGCTATGAACGATGTTTTATACGTAGTACCTATTTAAACGTCCTTTAAAGCTGTACTTTCCACATACAAACATCACGTTTTAATTAGTTTGGTTCAGAGTTGCAGCCGCTGGGGCTCCATCAGGAACTCTGGGAACCGCGTTCAATGCGTTTTTTTCTGCTGTTGTGGATCTGAATTTGTTTAAAGTTTGTCGGCCTTCTGGGGGCCCCTGGTGGGCTGGGGTCAAGGGGGGCCCCCAAGCAATTGCCTGCCCTGCCTAATGACACCCAGCGCCCCTGGGAACAGCTATCTAGGGTTTAAGGTGCACTAGATGTCATGGATTTGATGAGACAATGTTTATTTCAGGTAATACAGACTTGAAACTTGGCTTTCAAGTAGTTCGAGTAGTTAACACACAACATTTATGCATAGTTTTAGGATAGTTTTCATTCTGATTTATTGCCAGAGATATAAAAAGACAACGTGCTGTGTCTATTTAGCCATTTTATTTTGAAGAGACAGTCCTACGTATCAGATCTTTTTTCCTGTTAGATTTCTTCCCCCCTTTTCTTTTTTCCATTTCGGGAACTCAGAGAGTTACTAGCTGTTGTGATTTATTCAAAGAAGAGATTGCATTTGCAGTCATGGATTTCAGAGTACGAGCTGCAACAAAAGAAGACTGCAAAGACATATCGAGGATGATAATGGTGAGTCGCTCTGACAGCCAGATAAAACTCTCTCTACTCTTGAATAAGGCTAGACGCCATTTCGCCATGCTTGGTGTAGTCGCGCTATGTTTGGCGGCTGCTATTCTGCATTCCTTCAATTTGTCGTAGTTTGATCTGTGTTTTTACGACATGATTATACTCCTGAAATTCCCAGGAGCTGGCGGTTTATGAAAAAATGCCTGACCAGGTGGAGATCTCTCATAAAGGTAATGAACATGGAGCCTACTCACGTGGGACAGTAAGGTATGAAAATAAAAGCAAATGAGGCGTGTTATTTTTTTTTCTTTTTTTGTGTAATTTCACAGATATGATCCAGTCATTTTTACTTGAGGCAGGACAGCTGGAAGCTGGTTTTTCTTTTATTTTTTTTGTGTTTCTTTCTTCTTCTTTTTTACCTCGAAGTGGCCAACTTTCTATTTTTCCTGTCTTTGAAACGTCAATCATACATTTTAACCAATCAAATCCACGAGTGAATGCACCATGCTAGCCAATCACAGCTAGAGAGGGGCGGGTCACTGACTAGACGCCAATGATAAACTTGAAAGCAATACTTACAGCAGTTAATGTATATACAGTATATTAGCAGTGCAGAGTACTTCCATTGACAATTATCTACGTTCATTTGACCTCCAAAATTCACAGTGAGCTCAGCAGGAAGAAAATACCATTAAAACATCAGAGCTTGTGTGCAAACAAGAAGTCTCACTTTAACATAAACTCTAGATTTATTTTGTCTCTCTTTGGGCATTTTTGTGTAAAATAACTCTGTTCTTGATTCATGAGGTTACACACAGTAGGTAGAGTAGCCAGAAATTTGCAGTAAAACTACTCCCAAAAGTAGCCTACATTTTGTTCAAAAAGTTACTCTAGCAAATATAGCAGGGTAAATGTATCTAGTTACTACCCACTTCTGCTCATGCCTGACTTTTGAGTTAATTGAATGGACACAGCACTTCACTCTGGGGTGCCAGATCTGACCAATAGTTTACAACTCAAACACAATGTAATATGTTAGGGAGCAAAATTGTCTTTGCTCCCAATACAACCTTTCCGTTTTAAACATTAAAAGAGCTCAAAAGTATTAAGAAGGAAAATCATTAAGAATACTAAAAGAGAATATTGGAGAAACTTTTGTAATACGAGAGGGAGAGATACAAAAATCGATAGTGTGGAAAGTGATTAAAAAAATGAATGGCATTCAGAAAGAATATGGATATCCAATGTTAAAAATAGATAATACAAGTCTAATGAAAGATAATGAAAAGGCTGATATATTAGCTAAAACATTTAGTAAAGTTCATAGTTACAATAACCTTAGTGAGGAGGGAAAGAAGGGGAGGGAAGGCACAACAATGAAAATACAAAGACTTGCTACAGATTAACAAAGATACAAATGATTTAACGAATAAATCATTTGCAAAAGCTGAACTGAATTCTGTGCTTGAGAAATACAGCACCTGGTCCAAGACGAAAACCGATACTGAGTGAAAAGAACATTAAGGCTCGTCTCAGTTTTTCTAGAATACATCTTGATGATCCTCGAGGTTTTTGGGGAAAATATTCTGCGGACTGGTTGAAGTTTTCCAAAGGTTTGTGTCCTTTTACATTTGCTGTAAATGTAACACCACATTTTGTGAGAAAGATGAAACAGGAGGCAGACAAAATTCTCTTCTTATAAACATATTATCAAAGGCGACTCTGGCAGAACCCCTGATTTTGTCCAGCTGATAGGAGAGATCTTTTTTTTTTTTTTTTTTTTTTTTATTTCCTTTATTTAACCAGGAAAACCCCGTTGAGATCTGGATCTCATTTTCAAGGGGGACCTGGGCAGAAATCTGCAAAAACACTACAACCTGGTTACAAAAATAAAACCAATTAATACATATGCACAAATATAAAACAATAAAAACAATTTAAAAGCAGTGACACTGTTTCATACAAGCTTGTTGTCTATCTTTAAGAACCGCTCGAAATAAGTCCAATGAAATAGTTTCTGACATCTTGAGCTCAGACTGGAGCTGATTCCACGCTATAGGAGCCAACACACTGAATGCTTTCTTTCCTTTATCAGTTCGAACACGAGGAACATGTAGAAGGATAAAGTCATTTGAGCGTAAAGCATGTGAACTACTAGATCTATGCAAAAGAGAGCTTAAGTAAGTTGGTGTTAGTCCAAGTAGAGATTTATAGATCAGGATCATCAAATGATTGTTTCTCCGAACACTTAAAGGAGGCCAATCAGCTTTTGCATACAAATCACAATGATGTGTCAAACGTCTACTCCCAGTTATAAACCTTAAAGCACAATGATAAACAGTATTCAAAGATTTCAGACATTTGGTTGAAGCATTCATATATAAAACATCTCCATAATCCAGAAGTGGCAGGAATGTTGCTGCAACCAATTTACTTCTAGCTTTGAGTGAGAAACACGGTCCATTTTGATAATAAAACCCAATCTTCATTTTCAATGTTCGTAATAGATTTGCTATATGATTTTTAAAAGAAAGTTCATTATCTAGAATAAAACCAAGACATTTATAATTACTAACAAACTCAAGATCTGAGTACGGAAAACAAAAAAAACACAAGATCTGTCAAAGAATGAAATGCAAGCAGGGATATATATGGACAATACTGACAATTGTCTGTGAAACATTTTGACAAATCATAGGCCAACCCAAATGAAGACTTTGGAGTTGCCTAGTCAAAGTCCTAACCTGAATCATATTGGGATGCTGTGGCATGACCTCAGAAAGGCTGAGCATGCTAGAAATCCATCCAATGTGGCTGAATCACAACAATCCTGCAAAGATGAGTGGGCCAACGTTCGCCCACCGCGCTGGAAAACACTCGCTGCAAGTTATCGCAAACGGTTGATTACAGTTGCTGCTGCCAAGGGCGGCCTAATCAGTTATTAGGTTTGTCACACAGGGTCATGTAAGGTTTGGATTTTTCTTCTCCTTTCAATAACTAAAACATTCATATAAAAACTGCATTTTATGTTTGCTTGCTTTCGACTAATATTAAATTTGTTCAATGTTCTGAAACGTGACAAACATGCAAAAAAACTAAGAAATCAGGAAGGGGGCAAACACTTTTTCATATATATATATATATTGTTATATTTCGTATATATATATATATATATATATATATATATATATATATATATATATATATATATACACATACAAAATTATATATTTTTTAAATAAAAGTCACAGATTGCATAATGTTCAATAGCAATTTTACAATCGAAAGTAAACAGTTAAGCACATTATTTGTTAATGCCTTATATAACCAATGCAGTGGGTTCGGACAGTGAAAAGATTAGCACGGGGAATGAAAAGCGTGCATTTGCTAATTTGTCTTTGCGTACGTTTAGAACTGGAACGTGACGGTTTCTGCCAGAATCCCTTCTTTGAATGCCTCGTTGCAGAAGTTCCTGAGGAGCAGAAATCTAAAGAAGGTAAATGAGGGATAAAGGTCGAAGCAGTCGTTTCCATATCTTAGTAATTAAGTGCAACGCGTACAGAGAGTACTTCCTCTGATGGTTATTTTTTTTTATGTTTCTGGTTTTTTGTTGTAATATTTGGCCCTTTTGAATGTTTGTTTCGTGTTCTCTTGTTAGGATTCACAGTTGTGGGCTACGCGCTGTACTTTTACACCTACAGTACGTGGAGAGGACGAGCAGTATATCTGGAAGACCTGTACGTGATGCCTGCATTTAGAGGTATAAAATGTGTTAGTCGCCGTACCTAAAAATAATTGTTACATTATGTCGTGGATATCATTTGTTAAGTTGCCTCCTTCATAATGTTGTTCTTTGTGTAACAGGAAAGGGCATTGGCAAGGGTTTATTGTGCAAAGTTGCAGAGGTATGTTTAATCTCAGCACTTGGCCTCAACTCTGATTGACACACATTACTGCTGTCATCCTGCTGCAGCTCATGAGAAAAATGTATATCTAACCTGCTCGCTAGTATGCAAAAGTATTTAGTGCTATAAACAGGCGTGTGGAGCCAGCTGTGGTAGTGTGATCCAGTGCATGATTAATCAGAGGAGTGTTGTGTTTAATCAGGTGGGACGAAAGAAGGAGTGTGTGCGGCTGCAGCTGTCGGTCCTCGACTGGAACACTCCCTCTCGAGACTTCTACGCCGCCAAAGGAGCTCAGGATCTCACCGCCAGCGAAGGCTGGCACTTTATACGCTTTGATGGACAAAACCTGGAGAAGTTAGCAAACGAGGCGCCGAAAGATTAGATGTTTAAAAAGAAGAAATCTTTTCTTTTTTCTTTTTTACCAATGTGTAATGTGAGATAATCCACTTTTAATTTATTCATGTCTTCACCAACTGATTGGTGTAATTTAAAAACGATCACCTTTAGTAGCTAATTTAATGGAGATTGTATTTTGTTATTGTCATATTTGATTAAATAAATCTTTTGCTGATATTCTTTTGCGTCCTTGGATTTATATGCGTTAGCGTTATTTCCTTAAAGTCATGGACGTGTGTGCTGTTGGGGGAAGAAGCAGAAACCAACAAGCAGCAGAGATTTTTATTGACAGTCCTCTGGAGGCAGAAGCTGTGGCGACTGTGTCAAAGAAAACAACACGGTTCTTCAGAGGCGATGTGTCGGGGCCTTAATTTGGCTGATTAATGCTGTCCAGAGCTTCGCCTGAGACAGAAATTCATCAGTTGTTTGGCGCTTGCTTCAACAGTTTTAAAGACAGGGAACCCCTTGTCGAGACTCGTTGTTAGTGGTGATTTAGTACAACAGAAACTGAACCAGTGTGAAACAGTGACAGAGAAAGGTGAACATATATTCAAAAAGAAAGGTTATATTACTATAAGTTTCTATATAATATATAGCAATAGCACACCTGTTTATTTACATATTACATCAACTTTTTGCTTTTAAAGATATTATGTGGTTATATGTATTTAATTTATGCTTGGGTTTATAATATGTAAATGAATGAAAATTAGAAACGTATTGACATTGAAATTTGAACTGAATGGAAACAAAAATAGACTTTTTTTTTCATTCAAGATAACACTGATAGAAAATAAATACAGAAAAGCTCATTTCAACTCTTGGATTTAAACTGCCCTTCATACTTTTGGTTTGGACACCAGATGCAACCAGTGATGACTGCTGAGAAGTCTCCAGAAATTAATTATTTGGTTTCCAATACAAGCTTCAGACGCTTCAAAACGCTTCGTTTGGTCACAACTTCTTATCTGAAAAGTTTTGTCTCATCCAACTCCACATAATGTGGCACCATTTGTGTCCAGTAGGGGGAGTCAAGCAACCAAAAATAATTTTTAAGGCGTCATCCTGAACTTGAAGAACTTAAAGAAGGATCTTTAGAAACGGAACAAAAACAATCATCTAAAAGGGAGGACATTGGGGAACAACGTTGGACTGAATGGATGAGGATACCTCTCAACATTGTAGAGAAACGTGTGATTTGCTTTTAGAAAATAAGTTAAAAAAAACATTCCTTTATTGTCCCACAATGAGGAAATTCGGGTGTGACAGTGGCAAAGACAAAGAGAGTTACACACAATTATTAGCAACGAAAAAAAACAACAAACTAGTCTAACCTAAATTTAGCTCTAAAGAATATAGGATGAAAAGTAATTAACAGAGTATTTAGATTTGTTAACAGTGTATCTGCCCTTCTATTACTGTTTGATTCATAGTTTGGTCTAGGGGTATCAGTCTTTTTTTTTTAAAGACTGTTTCTCTGTTCAAACAAAGACAAAAATAAAAAGGAAATATAACTTACATCTTTAAATAATGTATTATAAAAGTATACTCTGGTTGCAGCTGTAAGGGACATTTCCTTTCAGATTTTGCTCATAAAGATGGTATGGAGTTAGGATTTCTAACTTAAAACACTTTTATCAACAAAAGAGCTTTTCCCCTCTGGACCCTGTCACGGTATTTTTTTTATGCACAGAGAGAGATGAGCTCTCTGATTTTTTTTTAACCTGGCTGCATACAAATCTGTGGGATCATTTGTGTCTACCAGTGATGTGTGTAAACGTGCACATGTGGAAACCTTTGGACAGATAAAACTGTCCTCAGTACAATTAAAGTGTTAACTGCAACAAAAATCAAGATTAACATTTAAAGATTTAAGCAATCGTGGTCCAAAGGCTTATTCAACTATAAGGATTGGGAACCATGCTAATAATCAAGTTCAATTACATTAACACAAGAAGATAATTTCTGCAATGTATTTCTACGCGCTTCCACATTATAGTTTCAGTTGAAATGCCTTTTGAAGTATTTTCCATCTCAAGTGTGTGGCTTACATGTAAACCTTGATCAGAAGCCAAATCCTTAACTTTTAATGGACTTGACTTTGAGACAGTTAATCATTTTCATAGCGTGTGCCCTGGCAGCAGCCAATGAAAGTCTGTGTTGCAGGAAGCAAAAGAAAAACAAAAACAAACATATAAAAAACACCTTGGAGATTTAAAGTTGGCAGTGACATTCTGAGCACAAGGAAACATCATTTCCCATGTGTTCCTGGAAATGTTCTGCCATTGAAGTCATTAAAAAAAAGTTTGCAGGAATTTATTTCTCTATATATATTTCCTGGAATACTGAACTCATTTCCACTTGTTTCAAACATTAGTGGTTTTGGTCTCACCTGAGCTCCGTCAGGGATATCGTTACCAGATTCTCCAACCTTAGCTGTAGCTCTTGGCATCACCTCTAGAGTTACCAGGGCTTTTTTCCACACAGGTGAATATGTGATGTCTTAAAGCAGCTGATTGCGCTACATTTTATTGAATGGTAATGGAGTAATGGGGGGCTAAATGTAATGACAGATGGTACTCTTCAGATTTTCTTTATTAAATAATAAAGGTCTCGGGTCATTTTCCCTCCACCTCATAATTATGTGCTACTTTGAGGCGATCCATCAGATTAACTCATGCTAAAATATACTAAAGGGCGTGACTGTAATGTGGCAAAATGTTAAAAAGTTCATGATGTTCTCTGTTATTGGCTTACACTACTAACGGATTGTTTGGCACTGTTTATCCAAAAAAAAAAAATATATGTCTGACACGATCATAGCTGCCAGACTGAGGAATTAATAAAAGTATACAATGTTTTTTTTTTTTCCTTTTGTACAACTGAAATCGAGGCAGGTGTGAGAAAACAGGTACAACAAACGTGTTTTATATAGAAAAGTACATTAAAAGCTTCAGTGCAAATAGGGTACGTTACATTTAAAACAATCACACATTCCTATTCTACACAGTCATATCTCCCGCAGTCGCGTAAAAAAAAGGTTTTGGATTATGAATCTTTAAGCAGTCTTGTTGCAATTCACCGCAAATCAGTTAAGCACAGAACAGGAAAGTTATCTTGCAGTAACAGTTTAAACATCACACGTCTCACGTCGCATGGACGGAGTTAAAATATTTCTTACAGTTTACAGCAGATTCACAAAATCAAGTACCGTTAATCATTCACATGGTCGTTTGTTGGCATACCTTGCAAATTTAAACCTTCATTATTAGTTAAAGAAAAGAAAGGATCTGCTGGATTGACTTTTCCTCGGACGGCGCTCAGACATACGCGTTCCTGCCGTAGTTGCTTGGCGCCGACTGAGACGTCGCCACGGTAGACAGCACATGTCCTCTGGAGGCTGGCTGGTACGGGTAGGGGCTAAAAGAGACGACCGCAATATCAGGAAAGAACACACGCGCTCGTTTTGACAACGAGCTGAACGACGCATCAGATACTCACATCTTTTCATCGGACGAGTTTAGCTTGCAAGCACACAGCAGGCAGGAGCCTCCACAGAGGGCGAGTACGGCAGACGACCAGCCGATGTAGAGGCCCTGTCCAATCTCATACCTGTAACATGACAGAGTTTATCTCACGTTTTCTTATCAATTGCCTATTCCAAGGTAAGCTGTTATTAACTATATGTTGTGTAATGTCCATGTGAACTTACTTTGTCCCTGGATAAAACGGGTCAAAGAACTCCTGAGTGATGTTGGCCGCATACCAAGACACAGCAATCATGGTGCAAAGCCCTTCAAAACAAACCCCCCTCAAATTAGTTTGTTTACCTTAAGCATATTAAATATGTTTAAATATACAAACATCTCACTCATGGCAGCTTAGTGGTTTTAGGGATTTTAAGATTTTGCTGAGCAATTTTTCTTGCAGGGCAAAGTTCCTTATACATTTTAAAATAGATGGGGATAATGGAAGTTGACAATGTGTTCAATGTGGATAGAAACTAAAGCATGGTCGGTATCAGTGGCAGTTCTTACGTTCATGGTCCTCTGGGTTAGCTCCAAAGACTCCATTTTAGTTCACAATTCTTTAAAAATAAAATATGTATTAACCCTTAATGAACCATAATGTCATTTCATGTTTGACTGGTTCATGAACTGTCATTTTTTTAAATCTAATTAAATTTAGAAGGTTCCTAATGTCAAAAATGTGCCCATGATGTTCTATTTTGTGTTTCCACTTAAAAATTAAAATTCCAAATTTAGTTTTATTGAATCCCTGTTCAGTGTATAATAGTCAAACCCTTGACCAATCTTTTTATTTTAGATTTTGAACTTGAGATGACCAGAGTCCTTTAAGAGTCAATTCAGGATGTGAATGAGTGCGTGAATGGTTGAATGACTAAATGTAGAGTAAAGCACTTGATAAAGCGCTATACAAGTACAAACCATGTACCATTTAAAAAACAGCCTTTTAAATTATTATCAAAAATGAATGAGAAATCCGATACCAACTGACCAGCAAGCATTCTACACATTATCAACCTGGGACAGCTCCTACTGAATCTGTTTGGGGAAAGGAGGGACTTTCAGCAGAACCCTTCAAGTTGATTGGGGTGAAGCAACACATAGTGCCCGCCTACCAAAGGTTGATTTTAGCCAATCACAGTATCGAATTAAAACGTAAGCAGCAGGCGTCATGAGAAACCACAAGAAGGTAAGCTGGTGAAAGCACTTCTTGCTCTTCTTTCAAAGAAGAAATTGTGGATTCTGACAAAACTGATGTGACGTCCTCCTGTGCTGCCATGTTTACGTTGGTTCAGCAGCTCTTGCTTTTGTCGCACCCATATGTCCCGACTTAAACCACAATACTGCAATGTGATCGCCCCAAATAATTTTTTTGGTTCGGTAAAAAATTATTTGGTTCGGTAACAAACGGTTGAATCAAATGTGTTTGTTAATGCACAAATACAGCGAGAAGTCATCTCGCAGGCAAGGTTAGCACAGGGCGGCACCCATTCCCATTGAGCAGATGTGCAAATAAGCAATAGGCTTTTTTTTTTTTGCGTTGTCAAGCACATGTGCTGACCTTGAATTATACATGATGTGACCTTTATTTCCACAATTCACAGGCCCTTGTTGATATAAGGTCCCCTGTGAACAGACAGTTCAGTCATGGAGCAGGATAACATTTCCAACAGATCAACCATTCACTGATAGCTTGTCTTCGGTACACAAAGGTTGGAGCATGACATGTTTGCCTAGCAAGGTGTTCAATGCGAAAACGAGGTTAGGGCGAGTTCTCTTAACACAGTTCTTTGGTTATTCTGCTCTGGGCGCCACACCTTTCATTTTTAAAAGTAATTTTTTTGTGACTTTTGAGTTCAATAACTCCACACAGGGAGGTTCTTTGTTTTCATTTTCGTGCCTTGTGTACCAGGCCTTTACCTTGAAGTAAAAAGAACACCCCTCCGATGGCCGTGATTCTCCCTTTCAGGATGTAGTTTTCTCCGCACACTTTGGTGCACTGCATCCCTACGAGAGTCGCCACGAGGCCAAACGTCCCAAACACAATGGAGGCGATCATCAGCGCTCGGGACGCCTGAATGTACCCTGTGTGAAATAAATATGAAATCATGCGTTAGTGATTTGCTAAGAAACGTGCTCTCTGTATGTAAAAAGACACCTGTGTCAAAAGTGTCCGGACAAGCAGGTGTGCTCAAAAGTTTGACTTGTTTTTCAAACCATATCCTTTCAGTGTAAGCTTTCGTACACATAGATATTATTTTATTACCTTTCGTAGATTGATTTATTTTGTTTTGTTTAGCATATTCTGATCTGAACACCAGAGGTCATTAGTTACTAGTTGCCATTAGTAACAGTAATGTCGATTGGGGAAACATGGGTGTGGTTTTGGCGACATTATTCACTGTGGCACAAGCTCCGTCGATGCTGTTGTGACAAGAGCCTTTGCTTCTTGAGCAAAGGCGGAGCTGTGTAACAGCACAAGAGCATTTAATGAAATGTAAAGTAAATTTTATATGTTTTCACTGAACTGTTAAAATGCTCTGTAATGTGTGATTTGCACATTTTACCATACAGCCAAAGACAAAAAACAAACATTTAGGTCTGACATGTATCAGAGTGAACGTTGAAGCTTTTTTTTTTTATGTCACCTTATAGCTTATTACCATTTAGGACCAAGTGAACAGACAATACAGTAAACAGTCTCATTTTCCTTTTGTGACTTGTGAACGTGTAATTTACAGTCTTGTGAAGCAATACCTGAAGAATAAATATAGCCTAATAAGTTTATGACTAATTTAATGCCTTCGAAAGCTTTTCAAAATTTTATGACTTTATTGATTTTTCTTCTTTTTTGCTGCTGAAGTTGTTGCGGCACTCTTTACTTTGCTCCTTCGCCTTATCATATCTAACATGCTGTAGCCAATACAGTAGAAAGCTTCTGAATTATCCACACTCCCATCTAGATAAAAGTCAAAATGGACCTGAGTCGCCAACATGTGTACATGCAATCTAGAAATTATGACTATGTCCTCCTTAATCTCTATTAGGTTTGACTTTGATTACATGGTGGTTGGATTAAGCCACCTTTGTTTTATGACCATATTCGAGCTCTTGATCTCTTGGCCAGGTTAACAGAAAAATACAAACAGTTTCGTGGAGACCACATACCGTTTAGGGCAAGCAAGGATGGAAATTCGCGGCAGTTGTGAACCCCCGTAGAGTCCGTTGCACAGGACATCCACAAATTTTCATAGATGGTCGAGGTGGTAATAACGTTACCATCCACCGTAGACTCCTTCCAGTACCGGTGTGGAAGGGCCACACCAACCATAATCCAGCCCAAAAAGCCCAAAAAGCAAGCACAAGCTTCCACCATTGGATTCATTTTGTCCTCTTTCTTTTTCCCAGCTTTCCTGGAAAGATCTTCTCAGAGGAAGACGAATGGCTAATTTTAACCGTCCAGGCGATCGCGTTGCTCAAGAATCTGTTGGCCACAGAGCTGCGGACCAGTTCCCAGTAAGCCTTGCGCTAAAGTGCTACAAAACCCTACAAATCAATGATTAATTCCATACCCCACTTAAGAGTTTCCCTATTATTTAGTTTTCTATTGAAGCTTTTGAAAGGCCAAATGTTTACCTAATGTCCAGGACAACAAAGAGCCAGAGCCCTTAAAGCCTCCTCCCCAAAGTCTATAGACCTAAAGCCATGCTTCACCCATGGTCATTTGCCTTGAACACTTTGTCAATAATATTAAATAAATTCATGATGGGATTCAAGTCAAGCTCAGATTTCTTAATACTCCCTGAGTGGAAAGGGATGATGGGAAAACGTGCAGCCCCTGGAGGTGGGTGTTGGTCATTAAATATTGACACACAGATTACAAAGTTGAGGGGTGGGGGTCCAACACATGGGGACGTTTGCTTATCTAACATGCCAAAACGCATGATCAAAGCATGATCAAAGACAGGTTCATTTTTCTTTGTTTTTTTTTTTCTCTTATATATAAGAATGTTTTAAGTTTAACTCTTCTGGAAAAGAATAAAATGTTCAATTAAGTGATTATCGGCAGGTTGTCTGGTCTGAATTGGCTAAACGGGATTGGAGCAATTGTCTCAAAGGGATGTTGCTTTTTGCTAAACCTATATATATACATATATACATACATACATATACATACATATATATATATATATATATATATATATATATATATATATATATAGATAGATAGATAGATAGATAGATAGATAGATAGATAGATAGATAGATAGATAGATAGATAGATAGATAGATAGATAGATAGATAGATAGATAGATAGATGGATGTCCGGTTGGAGACAAAAGTACAACTATACATACATACAAGGAATTGCTGCCAGAAATTACCTACTTTACACAGTCTGGATCTCAGTAAGTCCAAGAGCAATATCCACAGACAGCTGAACCTGATGTTTAAAGGGCTGGCCAGCTACGTGGTGCATCACTAACATGCATTACATTATAGTCATGACACTTCTTTTGTATGGTGATACAGTAGCAATTGTTGCACCAAACCAATGGGGCTTTTTAGTCAGAGGGACTTGTTCGAAAGAGGCGCTTTAAATCCTGTACACATCTAAGAAATTGATTTAACCTCATACGGTCAGTCCTTCCAAAAATCTTCTTCTAATGCATCTGGGCTTTATATTGAAATAGCAAGTCACACAAAGTTTAAGAAGAGGTTTAAGAAGGTGCTTGGTTAAATCAGTCACCACAGCAAAACCATGGATATGGTTAAATATGAATGTTTGGTTTTAGTGAAAAAAAAAAAAACCTGGAAAGCATAATTTACAGATTTTTTTTTTTTAAAGTCAGTTAAATTAATGAGTTTTAACTCTGAATGGAAACTTGTTTTTTTCTCAATGTCGGAGGTTGGCTGTAAAATGCACAGTCAGCTATTTTGCACTGCTGAATCATCAGAATAAAATACAAGCAAATATCATAGTTTGCAAAATCCTGATGAAAGCTCAGATTTAGTTTCTTTTCAAAACAATATTTTTTTTTTACCAGTATACTCTGCGCAATGTTCAGTTTCGCAAGTACACACGTGTGCCTTTTCTAGCCTTCTGCTGTGTAAATGTTGCTTAGCGATGAGCCCTTTGATCGACGTCTTCTTTTACTTACCTGAAAGAGCAAGAAGGGATGGAAAATCCCGGCAGTTGTAGACCCCCGTAGAATCGCTTGCACAAGACATCCACAGGTTCTCATAGATAGCAGAGGTTAGAATTACGCTCCCATCTTGGGTCGATTCTTTCCAATAATGATTTTCTAGTGAAACGTAAACTAGCACCCAGCCCCCAAAACCCAGGAAAAGTGCTATAACTTCAATAAACTGTTGCATCTTGAAATAAATTTTTCTGTTAATAATTAAAAGTAGTAGATCCTGCGTCTGCCAGGAGCTCTATCTGCTACATCTGTGCCTGATATACATTTTGGGAGTGTGAGAACTGACTCAGGATTTTTTTTTTCTTCTTCCACGTGCAGCCAAACCTGTAAATTTGAACATTGATTTGTTGCTGTAGTTACATTTTAAGTGCCTTTCCCGCCCAAAATTGATGGCTTCTCACACACAAGCACCTACCTAAGAGCTTCACATATAAGATTTTTTTTCCCCCGACATAATCTCTCCTTCAACAGGAGTTTAAACTAACGCACCAGCACTTTAGAAATGGCACATTTTGAAATAACAACAATATTTCTCACATCACCTTCTTTAAATTTATTTAATTAAATTCTTTGTAAACACTGGGTTTATTATAGAAAAATGAGCTACACATAGAGGAAAAACATAGGCAACCCCAGTAAGTTTTTATCAGCATAATAACTTTTAATGGCATAGCTTTTATGCCTTGTCAGTCATTAAATTGGTCATATTGCAGGCAAGAGACCGTAAACTGTAGTGAAAGTTTCATCTGAGGATTCCCATTTTGTTTGCTTGAATCCTCTTCTCCTTCTGCCCTTTCCCCTTTTGAAGAATTATTTGGTAGCTTCAATTTTAAAGGAGGTTATCTCAAGATCAAAAAGTAAATACTTACATATGTGGAAATACTAAGCTTAGGACAGAGCAAACAGTGAGGGTCGAGTGAAGTGTGTAAGTGATTTATTTTGTCAACGGTTAAGCATTAACACCTTTTCGTTGGAAGACAATAAATGCATTGAAGTCTTTTTTTAATCCCCCTCATTAAAAAAAAACAAAAAAAAACTTTAGTGCAACTTGTGTCTTTTCAGTTAAAGGACGAATGTGGCCCGGCTCTTCTGAAGCCCTCTTATAATTCATCTTTCATGAATATTAAGCGTACGGACAAATGCAACAATTAAAACTGCGCAGGTGACCGTTTAAAGGACGCAATGTTTACCTGCTGGATCGGCTCAGGTAAAACTTTGTTTAGGATCAACTTTCAACTCCTTATTTACAGTCTGTATCTTATCGCATGTGAAGTCTCTTCCATTAAAAGGGCGGTTCAAAGTGCCATCTGGTACAGTACTAACGGTATTAAAGGGGTATTTAGTTTAGCTCCTAATCTTTTGCCTGTTAATGTTTCATTTTTCTATCCTTCCCCTCTTGTCACCTGAATTATTTATGCCCTCGTGTCCGCGTTGACCTCGTCACTTTTAATACCTGGCAACCTTGGAGGGGTTTTGCTCCATTCTCCATTAATAAACAGCGTTTAGCTCAAGTGGAATACCTTGATCACCTCTTGATTTTTATCGCTGATAACTGCGTTGTTGTTTTTTTCTTCATGTCTTCTGTTCTTAGTTTGTCAGTGAGATCAGTTATTGCACAGCTTTATTTTGAAACTGATCAGATAAAGATGTGTCAGTAGGTTAGGTTTCTATTATATCTAAAACAATCCTTAGTGGTATTTGCTGAAGAAAAGATGGGGTGTGTCTGCAAATACACAGCTGCTTCTAGCTGCCAGTGTTAGGCTGTGATTACAGACGGCCTATGAGTGTATTCGATATGACGGCATCTTGATTTGTAATTGACGTATCAGTAATATGTTGACTCAGTCTCTGGCAATCTAGCTTGATAAAGGCGTTGAACTGATTTATAGATTATTTTTTTGTTACTGACCCGTAAAAAAAAAAAAAAACATCACAGTGGCAGGCCTAGAGGTCATTGATAGGAAATATTACCTAATTGAACAGGATGATGTTCCCACATTTAGGAAATTAGATTTTTAGAGAAGGAAAGTTTTTGTTGAACTCTCACTCAGCTATAGCTAGATTTATGAGTCATTTGTGCGCTCAGTACAGTGTGTTCAGCAAAACTGATCAAATAATGTTGCCTTTGTTTAACACTGAAGGATCAGTATTTGCAGACTGTACTTGACTGAGTTTCGGTGAGGTCAGTGCTTCAATACGGGGCTGAATATAATAGCTTTGCATTACTCGGCGTTTTGGTCTGAGCAGTTGGTCTGGACTGGACTTATAATACACATATATAAGCTCTCTAGGTTTAGCCTAAGTCTAGGTTTAAAAACCCTTTGAAATAATGCAATAAATGATGACTAAATGGGAGGATAATGATTTTCACTGTGGTCATCTGGGCTGAAATGTTTCTGTTTTTGTTGAGTTGCATTTTATACTAGTTTTCAAGAAGTTGGTCAAAACCTTACTTTTTTAAATCAATAGGAACAATACAAGTACTTCTGAATAATATATATTATTAAATTTTCTCTAAATATAATCCCTCAAAAACTCTATAAAAGAGGGACAAACGTGTGGTTGTCTTTGATAAATTCACAATGAAAACATTACTTTTATATGTTTGCATTTCTAAGTATTACTTTTCAAATATGATTTTAAATTTTCATTGTCATAATAAATACCCATTTACATGCTGATTCATCATTATCCCCCCTTTTATGATGCCCATGAAAAGGTGCTCGTTTGTCCAAAAGCTTGTGAACACCTGCATGTTGTAATACTGAGGCTTAGGTGCTTGCCTCCTTTTGTTTGAGTGTAAAACATTCCAGGTTAAAGGTTACTTCAAGGATTTGTGGGACTTATGAGCAACGTCTCAATGGTTACTAGGAATGGTCTGTTCTGAGTAGATAAGTCAGGGGTTGTTCCTAGAATCTGCTGGAGCCATTGTTTCCGTTTGTGAGAATCACACCAAGTTCTCAGATGACCTTGGATACTCCTAAGACCTTGATTTTTTTCACAAATCTTCTATTTCTTTCTAGAGTCATATTTCTCAGGGTACAATATGTCCATTTGCTTAGCCGTCCGGTTGTCAGTCTTGTTCTAAAGCCTTATCCTTCTCCGCCCTTCACCCTTCCCACATTGACTGTGGGACTTGCAGCCCATTCTCCAGACCAGTTGCTTATAGCATTCAGTGTATACTTTGCCTGCTCTTATCTCACACTACACTGTTGTGTGCTGGACTGTCTTTAGGCCATATGCACGGCATTCATCTTGTTCCTTTCATCCTGTCTCTTGTTTGGCATTATAGCCATTTTTGCACATACATTTTGCACTGGGTATTGTTAGACTGCTACCATGATTGGTGTTTCTTTAGTGTCTTTCTGTCCAGCATTTTCTAGGTAGTGTTTCCCAGTATAATCCACTCCTTCAATCCACCATTGCTCCATGTTGTTTCATTGGTTTGTCCTTCTATGATGCTTCCTGCACCTCTGCTTTCGTCCACATTGGGTTTCTGCTGCATTTTGAAGTTTCTTGTCCTAAAATCAGTGGCCTCCACCTTCTTCGTTGGCCATGCTGTTTTACCATTGGGATAAATGGACAACATGCATACTTGTTGAGCAATTGGACTTTGTTCTTCCTATTCACCCACTCTTCTGGATCTGCCTTACCCTATGAGTGTACTTTGCTGCAGATTACACCCTTGCTGCGTCATCATCCTTGTTATTTGCCTTCAGGATCCCAAGGTATAACGTCATGGCATTTACAATGTTGCCTTCTGTTAATCCAGACCCTTCACCCATGGTCACCTTGCCACTCTTAGATAATATTAATTTGTGCATATCCTGTCTGAATGGTAATCCAAAGCTTTTATTACATATGGATGGACTGATGAGTTGCCATATCCATGTGGAGGAAGTGGCTCCTGGGTTTCTTGCCAGCGAGAGATATGAGCCATCCAGTAATCCAGCTTCATAAAGTTGTCATAATATTCTAAAAATAGTCTCAGCATCATAGTTTGGTTTCTAAGGTTATATTTGACTGCACACATACATCTATGGTCTTCAATGAACTCTTGTTTAGCTGCTCCTGACATTGCTTTCACGCAGAGCAATTTACTAATGTGGCAAGCTAGCACCAGCATCTTTGCTCTTACTGTTTTGATATGATAGTCCGCCTTGTAACATGTTTCATCCCAGTTCCAGTTAATCTGCAAACAAAAGCTACAGGGAAAGCTGGTCTCCTGCTTCAACTGCAGAGCGTTGCTTTGAATGTTGTAAAATCTGATGACTGGTGTTTCAGCTGTGCTCTGTGCAGATCTTCACCATATCGATAGCTGTCTAAGCAGAATGCACAGAACAGGCAATAACAGGCAAACAGAGCTCAAGCAGCCAATATAGCAACTCTTTCACAGTGAAAGGGTGAAAAGATATATGATTCAGGGAAAATCTAAAGTTTTTTTTCAGCAACAAAATGAAGAGCACTATCTACAGTATAATGACAGGCTGATGTTAACAAAATTATATGCACATAGTTATCACTGCAGCCACATTTACAGTTGTTGGAGAATATTTCATAGGCTTTGGAAATAAAGTACTTTACGATCTGCTAATACGTGAATATTTTTTGGATTTGAATCAAATCTACATTTAAATATTTTCGTCCTCCTGCTCTGCTGCCATCTCTAGCTTTGGCATTCATCAATTTGGGATCAGGGTAAAAAGGTGGAGGTAGCATACCTTTGAATGAAACACAAGGGAAATGAATCAGCTTTAGTTTGACTTTTTGTAATACATCTATTTTTCAAATTAACTATTTTTTCATTTGCATGGTTGTAAGACAAACCTGGATTCTTCCCATCAACATTAAATATGTGAAACCTGAGTAATGAAGAGTAAGTTTAAATTTGATTATAGTTCAGTATACATAATTATTTGCAGGTAACTTAGCGTGTTTAAAATGTTCCTTGAAAGCAAAGCCTATAACATTTGCATGGTAAGTGACCAGACAAAGGTCATTTTTGTTCTGGAAACCATAAGCCAGGGTCACTAGGAAGTGACTGTTAACTTTTGCAAGGGCATGCTTCCCCACAATCACTCGCTAAACACAAATAAAAAAAATCTGCATTGAATGAGCTCTTCCAGGAATATACATAATGTCTGTTTCACAGAACGACACACCTACTGTTCAGCATGGCAGACTTTTTATTTTCATTGAGCCGCCTTTGAAGATTTCTCCGTAAGGTTTGGGAATTATATGTCCTAGCCTTTTAATGAGCTTTATAGAGCTTTATGAACCCTTCTGCTTCCTGATATTTTCCAATGAAATCCCTTAAGTAAGAAGCTCTAGTTTTAACAGAACAAATACATTTAATGTCAGGTTGTGTAAACCATTAAATAAGGCACAAAATTACTTTTTGTGTTTGGGCTATGACCCATACTGAAGTACTTTTTTTTCAACCAAACCTCATTGGATCATCAAACAGATGGTTGTCATAAATGTCACAGGGTCTTTGTCCTGAAATGGGTGTGTTTGTGCTGAGTTCAGTAGTTGTCTGTGAGTCAATCTCACTGCAGGAATCACATAGTTGTGATTAGGAAAAGTAACTGTGATTAGGTTGTAGACTCCGTCTCATGCTACAAGTAGAGTGAAAGCACCGCCAGTATTCAAAAGTGACCAAAACATCAGCCAGAAAGCAGAGGAACTGAGAAGTGGTCGGTGGTCTCCACCTGCAGAACCACTCCTCTATTGGGGAAGGGGGGTCTTGCTAATTGCCTCTAGTTTTCACCTGTTGTCTATTCCATCTGAACAACAGTAGGTGACATTGATGGCCAAACAGTGTTGCTTCTTCAGTGGACAGTTTGATTTTTCCAGAAGTGTGACATACTTGGAGTTACATTGTGTTGTTTAAATGCTCCCTTTATTTTTTGAGCAGAGTAGTTGTTTTGTCAGCAGATTGTCCCGTGTGAGCTAGGGATCTCTGCAGCTCCTCCAGAGTTACTGTGAGCCTCTGATCTGCTTTCCTGAACAATACTCGTGGGCTGTCAGGTACATATCTCTTTGTTGTAATGCGCCTAACAGATAATCCAATAATTCAGCCAGACACAGCGTTGCGCTTATAAGGTTCATTAAAAATAAAACAACTTAACAAAACTGCGACGCTGGCGTTAAAGAGTCCAGGGTGTGCTGGAAGCAGATGAAGCAGGAAACAGACTGCTCACAGCAGCAGAAGTGGAGGCAGAGAACTTGTTCCGTGAAGCAGAGTGCTGAAGTCAAAATTTGTAAGACAAGCAAGGGTCTTACACGGAAAGGCCGGCAGAAAAAGACAGATGACTTCAAGGGGCAGGGATCAAAACCAAAGAACAGTCAGGTGTTGTGTCCAGAGACAGATAGCTGACAAGGTGTCCAAGCTTGAGACAGGATTATCCAGAAACAGGCAAAAGGTCAGGGAACAGGCAATGGCACCGAAGACACTGAACAGCAACTCACACTATGGCAAATGACGATCTGGCGGAGACTGGCTGAGATAGGCAGGAATATAAAAGCAGTGTGACAAGTGTAAATCAAGGTAACTAAGGTCAGCACAGGTATAGCTGCTCCTAAAAGTGAACACAGCGGAGCAGCACTGAGAGTGGGAAAATAGCCAGCCAGCCTGGGGAACAGCAAAAAAATAGAGCTGCTTTATAACATTGGTAGGTTTCCGATTCTGCCTTACATTTTCCTTTTTTAATAGATGGACCAGACAGTCCTCTGTCTAGGGTTTACAGTTTGGAATATTGTTTTACAACTCTCATTTAAAGAGCTCTACAATTTCCTCTTGACCTCTCGACTATGGCCCTTACTCTTGATGACGTTGTTTCTTTTAGTAACAAACCTTCCAGGACTTTACAGAACAATTGGATTTACTCACACAAGCTGATCTAATTGACTAATTTTGTGACTTTTGATAGCAATTTATCACAGAGGATTGTGTTCAAAACAATTTACAGCTAAAAGCAAAGCAAAGGACATGCTTTTGAAAGTTGTTTTTATGGAGGTTTTCCTTCCATTTCACAAATATTCATTACATTACGTGATCTGGATGGCATTAAATAGGCTTCTGGTAATAAAGTAGAAAACCTAGGTGTTATTTTTGACCAGGACATGTCATTTAAATCCCATATTAAACAGGTTTCCGGGGTCTCCTTTTTTTAGCTCTGGAATATTGCCAAAATTAGGAATATTCTGTCCAGGGGTGATACTGAAAAACTAGTCCATGCATTTGTTACTTGTAGGCTGGACTATTGTAATTCTTTGCTATCAGGAAGTCCACAAAATGCAGTTCAAAGCCTTCAGCTGATCCAAAATGCTGCAGCAAGAGTTTTGATGAATATTAAAAACAGAGATCACATTTTTCATATTTTAGCTTTCCTTCTTTGGCTTCCTTTTAAATCAAGAATATCATTAAAAATTCTCCTTCTCGCATAAAAAGCTCCTAATAATCAAGCTCCATCATATATCAGAGCTCTGATTACCCCGTATGTTCCTAACAGAGCACTTCACTCTCAGACTGCAGGTCTGCTGGTGGTTCCTAGAGTCTCTAAAAGTAGAATGGGAGGCAGATCCTTTAGCTATCAGGCTCCTCTCCTGTGGGACCAACTCCCAGTTTTGGTCCGTGAGGCAGACACCCTGTCTACTTTTAAGACTAGGATTAAAACTTTCCCTTTTAACAAATTGATTGAATGAATTATCTATCCTACCTTCAGGCATTGTGTTAGTACTATGCTGTCCATACACTGTCCCTTGTTCAGCCCACTGGGCCAGTGGGGTTCAGAATGTGCATATTGATACCAAACCAATACAACAGTATCACAGTTATTTCTTAGAAATCATTGTTTAAAATGAAATGTTACATCCTTAGTTAATTTTAAATGAACTACATCAATCCTGGCATGGAAAGAAAGGAAACAGCTGAGATCAGGATAACAGTCTGCTATCTAAAGGACAATCTAAGTTCTGAAACTCAATTAAAACAAGTTTGAATCAGAAGAAGTTTATCATGATCTGTAGATCTTTGATAATCAAAGCCAGCAAGAATTACCACCCACACACACACAGTAGCTGCTGCAGCAACAACGTGTGAGCTCAGTTTAAACCCAAAATTGATGAACAATTACTAATCCTGGGTGTTAGTAATCCCTTTAATCTGGATCTCAGAATGTACATTCTGAAAAATAATCCAATGTTACAGGTTAAAATCTCTTTAAAAGGATTTTCTCTCTATTCCCCTCTCTCTGCCTGTGATCAAAAATGTTGTTTTTAGTTGTATGTAAAGCAGCAGTTAGCACTTCCACAATTTGAGGACCATTATCTTGCACGTTTTCTATGTTCTCCTGTTTCAACACATCTGTTTTATACAAATCAGGGACACATCTAAAAGACAGCAGAATGTTGATCCTTAACGACTGGCTTCCCCCACCCAAGTTGTTTTTTTTTTTACCTTTTTTGTCTTCCAGTCCCTGATTTCAATTGCTAATATGCATCAAGATAATCCAACAACCCATCAATCATTGAAAAGCAAGGCATGAGGACAATCTCCTACTTTAGTATTGCTTTTTATACCATAATACCTTGCAGCGTATTTGCTCTGAATCAGTTATTAGTCAAATACATATGGCCACCATTTTAAAAAGCCCATTTTGATAATTCCGTTTATCATTTTATTTACAATGAAGTTCAAATACCAATCATTGAAACATTGTGTATTGGCTGATTTAGGTCAAATTTATTCGCAAATAATGTTGGACTAACAAGATCCAATTCTCACATAACCATCTCTCCATTCTTGCAGTGGGTGCAGTGTGAGGAATGTGGTTAGCCTTTTTTGGTTAAGCTTTATATTCTGGGATACCTCTGCTATTACCTTACCCTCTCCCACAGCTGTCCTTCAGATTAAAATCAGTGACACCCTTTAGCTGTAGTCTTCCTTGAATATCTTACTATTTTAGTAAGACACATAGTATAACTTAAAAAATATTGTGAAACCTAAAATGTGATCGTAATAGGGTCCGAACAGTAAAGCAGGACTGATATGGTTTAGAGTTTGTTCTTCTTTAGATTTGTTTCCTTTAGTGTGTCTCACCAGAGTTGTGATCATGCACCGCTGATTGTACTAACCTTTAGTTGTTCTAAAATGAATCTGAAGTAAGCTTCTGCATCCTCTGGTCCCAGTTCCTAATATGTTAAGATAATTTAGCTATGAGATGGTTCTGGTTGACAAGTTCCATATGATGGACTAGGGACCTGAACCCAATGATTGCTGGCAATGGGCACCAAGCCGAGGACAAACGTGCATAGACGGTGGATATATGGATCATATATGGATCACTAACATTTCTCACAGATAGTTTGTAAATTAAGCCACACAGACAAATTCAAACATGTTTTTAAAATGTTTTTTTTAACTTTGCTTTCAATATTTGTTATGATTTGTTGTATAACCTGATCTCCAATGTTTTAATTTGAAGCTCGACTGCTTCTAAACATCTGCTATAAATCAAAATGTAAGATATTAGAAATTATATTGAATTATGTTGGGATCTGCTGCACCCTGCTGTTCACAAGTCAAACCTGAATGAAGTGTTTCTGTAAAAGCAGAAGTCATGTGTAAAATTAGGACAGTCATAGTCATGCTTGCTCAGTATGAGGGATTGCTGCAAAGCCATGGACAATGCAGACGACTCTCCCTGTGGCTCTACGCTTCTCCAGGAGTGAATGCTGCTTGTCGGGACTTTGATGCAATCAACTGGTTTCCTTATATAGGAACATTTTTGACCAATCTGTATAATATCATTGAATTTGACTTTGTAAAGTGCCTTGAGATGACATGTTTCATGAATTGGCACTATATAAATAAAATTTAATTGACAGGCCATTAAATATTCAGTTCTTTCGAAAGAAAAGACAGTAATTTATTCTGAATTTAACCTCCTAAAACGCAAACTTTTGTATAACATGAATTTTTAATTGATCTTTGTTTTTACACCTATCAGGTTCCATCAGCCCAAATAGCAAAAAAAAAGTATCTTTTTACATGATATAGTTTTTGAGAAATGTAATGTCCACATATATGGACATCCTTTTTTAAAATTCGATACACCACAATAAAAATGTGATGTCCACTATATAGAACCCAGGTTCTAGAAGGTTAGAGAATAACTTGGTTTTATTCAAAATAAACATTTAAAAAGTTTTACTCTAACTTAGGAAAAAGTTTGCACCCCCTAATAGCTGGTATTCATTGGTCAAAACATCTTCAGTGAGACTTTTCTTCTAGCCACTCTCTGACATCAGTCATGTTTGGCCCACTCCTCATTTTCAGCTCTGAGACGTTTGATGGGGTTTCTTTTATGTTCTCATGTTTAAAGTCAGCCCACTGCACCTCAGAGGGTTAAAGACCTGGGCTTTGACTTGGCTCGGGACTTATTATTTCTTAGTTCTCAGCCAGTCCTTTTGGTGGATTCACTCATAGCTGTTGGGTAATTGTCAAGGTGGGAGATTTTGCTCTGCTTGAGCCCAATTTTTTCTAGACAGAGTCTCATATTTTCCTCACGCAACCTCAGCAGCAGATTCATTGTGGATGGTATGATGGCCAGGCTCTGCTGCAGCAATGCATCCACAAAGCTAATACCTGCCCCTCCATTTCTCACAGGTGTATTTGGTTCTTTTCTTGGAATATGTTTTTGTTTGTTTGTTTAAACCAAGCGGATCAGTTCTGGTGTCGAGACAATTCTATTTTAGACTCAATTGTCTTGAAAACATTATCTCAGAAGTTCTTATCTTTGTCAATATTCTCCATTCACTCTTGTGTATTTTATATGTAAGCAGAGCCATCCCTGACTTGGTTGAAGCAGAAAATGACAATGTGGCCTCTGCAGGTATTTTCTTAACTTCACATTAACCATGTAACTCACTGTTAACGCAGGAGCTTTACATATAAATTATTTACCTTCATGTCAATTGCCCGTCATGACCCTATGACTATTGATAATCAAGTAGTTCACAGTGTGATATTTTCTAGTAGTAATTATAAAATACAAAAACAATGCAATCTTTTCTGGATGATGTCAGTATTTTTTCTTATTCATTAATCTATAGCAAAACAGTTGTCACCATTTGTAAAATAATCAAAGTATCACAGCAAAACCAACAATTGTTTGGAGTGTATTCTGTTAAGATAATAATACTTAATAAAATAAAAGTAACTTACCGTATTTTTTTCTTCCCAAGCTATAAATGCTTGATTAAAATGAAGGAATTCAGGCCCAAAAGCGTAAAAAGGTTTTATCATGATTTGCTCCTACGTTATCAGGAGTAGATAAGTAGAAATCGTCTCTGTCCTGCAGGAGAGCTGCTCTCCTCTCTTCTACCTGTAAGGTGATGCAATAGAAAGGAGTTGGCTTTTGGTTGAGGTTTACTCTGCACCTGTTGTCCTGCTTGGCAACTGCTTGGCTGCTGAGGATTACACCTGGACAATAAAGAAGGGCTTGGCATGCTTTGCTGACATTACTCAGAATCAGCCATGATCATAGGAAATCCAACTCAGCAAATACATTTTATGTTACCCAGTACTGTAGTATGTTTTAAAAAGCTATCTCAGAACTTAGACTTAGACTTAGACAACTTTATTTGTCATTTTGTATGTACAGAGTGCACACAGAACGAAATTTTGTTGCATACAGCTTGTAAATTACAGTATAAAGCACAGCAGTGATTAAAAAGTAAAGAATTGAAATGTAAACAATGCAGGAGAAAGAAACAGTGTGCGATCACAGTGTACAGGAGAATATTTAAACCATTTGTATGTGCAGAAACGATGATGCAAAAAGGCATTTGTGCAAAAATGCATTCAGAAACTAAAAGTTCGGCAGCATTTGTAATGCTAGAAATGACTATTTGACTAGAGTTCATTATAATCCTGTCCATTACTATTTTATGATATTTTATGTCCAAATAATACATTTGGGAAGGCAAAAATGTGACTTCAGTTTGCCACAGAGTGAGTTGATAGAGTCACGGCCCGGCTCTGAGGCAGCGCTGCGTATCTGACAGGCATTTTCTCCTGAGTGTTCAGGCAAACACACATCAGCGCAACACAATGCACCATCGTCTTCCAACTTCTTTCTGCCTTTGAGTATGTGTCTCACATTATAAAAGCAAATACTTTGCTGCAACTAAAAATGCCTCTGCTGTCCTGTGTGTTTAGAAAAGACGACATTAAAAGGTGGGTACGTTTCAGGAGAGAGGATTTAGTGGGTGGTTGAGGAAATGGAGAAGAAGAAGAAGGATTTAGATCGTGTAGCCAAGGTGGACAGACACAGTGATGGTAAAGAATTCAGAAGAACTGCCCACGAATCTACATCCTTAGATGACACCAAGTAGGATCTATATACATATTAAACCATCGTTAACTGACCACTAAATTGGGGGGAAAGTAAACCCTTCTTACTAAGACTCACAGAAAACAAAATGGAATATTCTAAAAAATATATATGCTGTTTTTCAACTGAAACAAAAAATCCAAGTTTATGAAAGAACATGAAGCTTACATACTGCAAGGAAGCCACTTGACTTTTGGGTTATTTAATTAAACTAAGTTCTGCATTTTGCTTTCTGTTCATCATCTCTGATCTATAGGTTTGTTTAAAGAAGCTTTAATTTGAATACATCATTTTGCAAGCCATGTTTAATATGATAACTAACTGATCAAATATAGATTCAATCAAATAAATAAAAACGGAGCGGTTTCACAAGATATATCTATTAGTGCTGCGTCGATTGGGCAGCACAAAACGTGAAGCGGGATATAAATCCTGTTTACAAATGGCCGAGGTAAAAGACTCCATACTTTCCTGTCTAATCCAGCTCAGTGACAAAGCAAACCCACCTGACCAGACAGGGGATTAGCAAGAGAAGTGAGATGTGTAGATCTGATCAGATCACAGTCATCTTCATGTTCAAAGGCAAGAAGACCATAGAAACCCAGCCACGTGTCCTCGGGGAACATAGCAGTGTTTAAATGTCACCTTAAACTTATTGCTAATAATTCACTAAATAAAAAGTATCGCAAATGATCCTATTGTTGCTGTGAATTAACTGAATAAACAGATGTAATTAACATGGTTTTGGAAGTCAGTGTTTCAAATCCAACAGTAATCGATAAAAATTGATGAGGCGAGCCTGGTGACCTCTGCTGTACTCACTTTGATTCACTCTGGTTAGTTTGGGTAAAAAGCTGCACAATGTGTGATCAATAAACTGCTGAAGTATTTACTTAATCCAGCTGCTGGGTTTATGATGTCGGGGCAGATGTTTGTGGTTTTAAACAATCATTGGGTTAAAATCAGGACACAGTCTCTTGGATTAGAGCAGAAACTAGAAGGAGCCTCATTGTTCTTCAAAGGCCAGCCTTTTGAACTGAACAGCAACCTGGGCTAGACTTCACTGAACCTCTTCCTGCCAAGGATTAAGTGGTTGGACCGAAACCTATAGGCAAGAGCTCAGGAGTCACATGTTGGAGGTAATGATGATTTATTTAAATAAACAGTCTTTCAGGAATACCAGGAACCAGGAACATAGCAGGGGAGCGCCCAGAACAAGGTAGGGTAGGATGATGAATGAAGACGAAGGATCTGGCAATGTGTGAGATCTGGCTGAACGTATACGGAAGGAACAATAGGCGGAGCAATGAGACACAGGTGAACTGAGTGACAATTAGGCTGCAGGAGAAGAGGGACTGTGAACTAGTAGGTGCAGGGGAAATATCAGAATATATCAGAGAGAAGGAGAATAACCAGACATGGGAGGAAAACCTAACTGAACCAAGACAGGGCAGATATAACAGAACTACAGAAAATAATAAAGACCATAAACCAACTGAATCTAACAGTATACTAATAAATACAGAACATAAACTGAACAAAAGGAAGGCAAGAATGAGGATCTAACAGAATTACTGAACTAATAACATAAGCTAACTAAACAGGAACAGGATCTAACAGATACCAGATGACACAATCAACCTAAATCGTGAAGGGTTGAACAGAAATAAAGTGTAACATAAACAGACTGCAGGATCCCCAGCAAGCCAACATACATAATCATACCCCTGAGGATCCTGACACTTCCACAAATCTAAAATAAGAATGAAAGGAAAGTTACACTGTATCCACATGTTAATGTCAGTGGATTGTGTCAAGGATTTTTCTTGAAACCAAAGAACCAGTGTGCTCACCTAACATTACCCTTTGACCTGCTAAGCTGTTAGCACAACCTAATGCTAGCTGCGTTTAACATTCACACTTTGAACAAACAATTGGGCAAGATCAAATCAAATAAGTTTATTTTTATAGCATTGATTCATTCAAACCAGACAGATTGGTCAAATGTTTTCCATCTAAGGAAACCCAGCAGATCGCATCAGCTCATTGACAGTGATGGGAATAACGGCGTTGAAATAAACGGCGTTACTAATGCCGTTACGTTTTTCAGTAACGAGTAAATTAACTAATTACTTTGACTGTCACTATAACGCCGTTATCATTGCCGACACCCCGTTACTGCACGTTACTCAAGTCACACAATTAACTTTTTTTTTTCACTTCATGACAGGACTTGTGCGCATGTTGTCATGAGAGAAGGGAGTAATCAGCAATTATTTGCTGATTACGTCTTCAGCCAATCAGAGAAATTGGGTAGGTGGGTGTTTCCGCATTCACAGTGGCGGGTGTTTAGTGCTTGATCCGCACTGGTAGCACGATCCGTTCCATCAGCTCATTTGCGCGTGCGCGAACAGAATAACTTCCGGTAGGCAATATTGCGTTTTCCTTACTTTTTTATTCTTTTGTATTTTTTCGAGGTGGGGGTTTCTTTTTGTATATCTTTGTATTTGCGTCAATATTGCATATTCTAAAAATTAAACGACAGAAATACATAAAAAATACATTGTTTATTTATTTATTTTTATGGCAAAAATGTTTCCCAGTCGTGGTTAGGGAAATAAAAATATATTAACCATTTCTTAAAGTACATAAAAACCCCCAGCTATAAACACATATAGACGTATAGGCGTATAGAAATGTATTTGATTTAGAATATTCTTCAGGTTTTTTTAATCATTTATTTGATTTGCATATGTATGTATTTTGTGCCTAATAAATGTATTTTAATAAGGTATGCCTTGGCTTTATGTGTGTTCTTTGTTCTATTCCCTGTTCGGTTTTTGTAAAAAATAAACAATACGGCTGCTATAATGACGAGGTCTTTTCTAGTTTATGATGTGTACACCAGAGGGCGCTAAAATCTCAATGGATAATTTTACTTTCTAATAAAACAAATGTTTAGTACAAGATTATATGTATAACAAAATTCATCGTATAATCAAGGATGAAATTTTTTTTTTCCAGTCCTGTTTTAACAAATAAAACTAATGGAGTGCATTCATCAGAAAACATCTGTGCAGGTACTTGTCTTTGTTGTCGTGTACATCTAGCTTATGAAACAAGCTCTGAGAAGGTTGGGGGAGAGAAACGAAAAAGTAACGCAATAGTTTTACTGGTAACTGGTTACTTTTATAGTGGAGTAACTCAGTTACTTTTTGGGAGAAGTAACTAGTAACTATAACTAATTACTTTTTTAAAGTAATGTGCCCAACACTGCTCATTGACATGCAGCATTGACTCCACCTGAAAGAGTGTGTAGCCACAGTGGACACTCACCTGCATTGCAGCAACCCCTCTACCAAGCTTGCATGTAGTGGCAGTGGAGAGGAAAACTCCCCTTTAACAGAAGAAAACCTCCAGCAGAACCAGGCTCAGTGTGAACGGCCATCTGCAACAAGCTACTGGGGGTTAGAGAAGACAGAGCAGAGACAGAAAACGAGCACAGCAGCACACATTGTAGCTCCTGTAGTGGCTTCATCTAGAAGAGAGACACAGCCAAGCAGACAAACTCTGAGCCAGCCTTCAAGGCAATACCCACCTCCTTGTGGATATTGGCTCCAGATGGAGTTGTTAAAAACAAAACAAACACAAAAAAAATCAGTATTTCAAATAGTGTGATATATAGTTTAATATAGGTTAATATAGTGTTGTCTGCTGACTGTAAATGGTGTTATTGGGATTCAGAAGTTGTTAAGTAAGTCGTTTAAGATGTGAGGCCGTTGTCTTTTATTTGATCATTTTCAGTGGCGACATCCTTCACTGTTACCATACAGCAACAAGGTTCTAGGTTTGAATCCTGGTGAAAGGGTATGAAGAGTTAACATGTTTTTTTTCCCCCTGAATCCCAGTTTTACTCACAGACCATGTGCAAGCATGTAATTAACATTAGGTTTAAGTGTGTGTATGCATGGTTAATTTTTAACAAATATTTTTTTAATGGCTGAATTTATAATAATAATTCATTTTATCCCAAAGCTTACATGTTTAGTGATCCCAGCTATGGGTTGGTCTCTACCCCATTTTGGGGGTTGAAAACCTAACCCAGCGTGCTGAGTCAATAACCTAATTACCGAAAGTGTGAAATTAACACAAGCCTGAATCAATATATATCAATCTATACACAAATCAGGTCATTTCTAAACCTAGCAGTTGTATTGTTTGCTTATCATGAATATACATGCATTGTAAATATTTTTGACGATATTTAGAGCTTGGAAACAATTAAAACTGATTAAATTAAGCGATACTTACAAAAATGCACCTTAGTTTGAGGGAATTTTTTATGGTTGTAATTCTGAGTGGGCTTTTCTGCTTCAACACTTGCTTTGAGCCACAGGTGGCGGCTGCCCCCTAGTGGCTAAATCTTCTGTTCTGTTCCGGTCCGCCAGGCTCCGGCCGGGTCAAGCTCCGCATTACGATCATATCAACGTCAACAACCTCCGGTTTGTCAAAGTTAAATGGTGTCAATTAACCACGATTAAATACACGTTTTTAAATATTTACAGAATATTTTACTTTTGGATAAACATCGGATGTAAACCATTGTTTTTGTACCAAATAAAGAATCAGATTTGTCATTTCAACATTTATTTCGAAACGTGGTGATCCTCTCCAAATAGATTTGCATTCTGATGACGAAGGACCGCGCACATGCTCTGCTCGGACTCACGGAAGCGCGTACAAGAGCGCGGAGGATGTGAGCGTTTAAAGGAACTTTTTTTTTTTCCTACGATGTGATGTTCAGGGATAGGATAAAATGTGGGTTATTTTCTAAACAAACCCCGATGCCATTAGATTCTGATCCTAAAATCTCCCACAAATCGCGCGCGCGTGTAGTTATGTATGGATGGTCATTAGTAAAGTTGCACAATGTAGGCTATAACACCACAACCAAAAAAAAACAGTACATGAATGGCCTACAGATAATGAAACACCAGAAGTCAGTGTCTAGTCTAGGCAAAGATAGATAGATAGATAGATAGATAGATAGATAGATAGATAGATAGATAGATAGATAGATAGATAGATAGATAGATAGATAGATAGATAGATAGATAGATAGATAGATAGATAGATGCAGCTATGCAGTAATTTTCTTCATGTCTGTTTTCGATTTCTCATCAGTATTTCTTAATGTTTGTCTTTAAAATAAAAATATCAGGAAATTATATAACATTAAATATTAATGTTATTAAATTATTAATGTTATGTGATTAAATACTTGCACTTATGAAAAAAAATAGTTTTGTTTATCGCATTTAGCACGCTTTGAGATTAATGTTTCAAAATTACTACTTTACAGTAAGCCCGTGAAGCAGCCACGATTGCGTGCTTCTGTTACTGTACGTGAGGTGGGCGGGGAGAGCTCAGCTGTGCGCAGAAACCCCCAGCATGAAGGACGGCAGCCCGCGTCAGCGAGCCTAATCTCCGCGGCTCCCCTCCCGACGGACGGACGGAAGGTCGCGGTGGTGTCGATCTGCCGGGGATGGACTTCGTCTTGGCCGGCGCGGCGGCCTGCGGAGCGTGCCTCTTCACCAACCCGCTGGAGGTCGTCAAGACGCGGATGCAACTGCAAGGGGAGCTGAAGAGCCGCGGCACCTACCAGGTTCACTACCGCAACGTCTTCCACGCGTTCTACACCATCGGCAAAGTGGACGGCCTGGCCGGCTTGCAGAAAGGGCTGGTGCCCGGGCTGTTCTACCAGTTCTTCATGAACGGGGTCCGCCTCGGCTCCTACGCCATCATTGAGTCGGCGGGTCACATCCACTCCAACGGCAGGGTCAGCGCGGCGAAGACCACCGTGGCCGGAGCTGCCGCCGGGGTGGTGGGCGCCGTCATGGGCAGCCCCGTGTACCTGGTTAGTAACCGACTGCAGTTTGTCAAGGTGTCTCCTCCCGCTTTCTAACCACCGCACTCTGCACCATGACAGGTGAAGACTCATCTGCAGAGTCAGTCCACGTCGTCCATCGCGGTGGGACACCAGTATGAACACCAGGTAACAGAAGAGTGTCCCCCAAACACAAGGTGAGCACGTGAATGCAGTTATGTCATGCGCTCCTTCTCACAGGGGATGGTCCACGCTCTGAGAGTCATCTACAGGCAGCACGGCATTCTGGGACTGTGGAGGGGCTCCAGTGCTGCTGTGCCCAGGGTCAGCGTGGGCTCTGCGACCCAGCTCTCCACCTTCTCCTCCTCCAAGGAGCTAGTCATCGACCTGCAGGTTAGAACATATCTGCTGGGAGGTTGTTGAAGATGGCAGCGTGCCAAGATGAGGCGTTTTTTAGCGTGCATCAGTGGCGGTTCTAGACCAAATTTACCAGGGGGGGGCAAAGTGGGGGCCAGTGTTTTTTCACAGGGGCACAGAACAAAAAAAATAAAAAACAATAAAATGGCAATATTTAACTGTGTAATAATATTAAGTGAGCCACTTGTGGCTCTGGAACCGCATGTTTCAGACCCCTGATCTAGCAGTTAAAAAACTTTGCCCCCTGCTCAATACGGCTAAAGCTAAACGTGAAACATCTTAAGTTTTAAATTCTTTTTAGAGTAAAGCTGTATAGGTAAAAAATAATATTGGTCAAAGTGACCAATCAGTTATGGTTTCTTTGCCATT
Organism: Fundulus heteroclitus; assembly: GCF_011125445.2. NCBI lineage: Eukaryota > Metazoa > Chordata > Actinopteri > Cyprinodontiformes > Fundulidae > Fundulus > Fundulus heteroclitus. Next base: position 25,124,929 of record NC_046371.1, read on the forward strand.
GCAAATAATTATGAGAAGTTTATTTAACATCGTGCTTTTAGTATAAGGGCCATAACAGGGGCTAGGGCCATTTCTACAGGGGCATGGGCCCCTGTTGGCCCCTGTCTAGAACCGCCCCTGGCGTGCATGCAAAGCTTATGAATGGCCTGCTTAAATGTGACAATTTTTCTTCTTCTGAGGTATCTGGTAACTCTAACTATGCAAGGTTTTTAATTTGGCACAGTCTGGTTACTGAGGTCAGGGTACACCGAAATGATCGCTGTTTCAACCCAGGAAACAGCTCGTCTGCGTTCAATCCACATTTCCCATCCTCGTCTATGGTCAGGAGGAGATATGAATCATGCCCGAAGGAACGAAATCCCAGATACAAGAGGCCAAAACGAGCTTCCTTCGCCAAATTACATTTTCCAGCGCTTGGAAGGAAGACAAAGTCGGCCCCTTTTGTCACTGTATCTGACAAAGCCGTCCGTGGTTTTGGAAACTAATTAAGTTTATACACTATTTTAAAACTACCTTAAGGGAGGTACAAGCAGCTTTTTTTTTTTTCAGCAGCCTCTACCAAAGCAAAGAGCCTGACTAAATAACCGTCTATTATTGCTGTTATCGTTCCACAATTGCTCTAAAAAGAGCAAAATGAGGTTGAATCCTACAAGCACTTAAAAACTAATACTATAATGTCAGGGATAACATAACTGTGACTGTAAACATGACCGATGCTGCATCACCGTAACAGCAATAACTGTTGCTTTACTGTTTTTTACTGTTTTAATTATGTGCCTTTGTTTTTGAGATTTTCTGCAAACCGTTGTTCCCCTCAAGGTTATCCTCCCTTCAGCGTCTCATACCGGCCCAATGCCCATTCTTAGCTGGATAGAACAAATTGTTCCGCCCGTATCATCTGTTAGGGTTAAAAAAAGATTTGCAGGTTCGGTCACTGCTAATGTCGTTGTTCGATCTAGAGAAGAGGTCGTCGGTAGTCAGCAGCCGTGCGCCGATTACACAAACGGTCATTGTTGCCATGACAAAACACGCTGGCTGATGCACTCCCCTGGAATAGAAATCCTACACCTCTTGCTGGGCCCCCTTGGACTGAATGCGTCCGGCTGTGCAGCGGTTTACTGGTGGGCCTGCTGGCTAAACTCCAGCTGAAGGCGGTCCTAGATGCTCAAGGAGTATACCGATGATTAGAGTGTTATCTTTTACTTGACAGGAAGAATTTAGAGAATTATTTAACCTTTTGCAAAGTTGCGTAACTGGCTCCGTTGCAAAACGTCAGCATGTCAGGGGGAGTCCGCCCCCACCTCCTCCCCAACATCCCAGCCAACAGTGGCTCATTTATAAGCTGCTATACATCTTAAATACAGCTTAGCCTTGTGTTTTACATAGGGCTGGAATGTACGCTCCATGCCACTTATTGGTCTATACAAGTAGAAGACATTCAAAGAGGGAAAAAGGTTTGAGCTGCTGCTGTGTCGTCTACTCATTTATTCTATTTTTAGAAAGCGCTTGTGCTGTACATCTGTTCCCCTATGGAGACATTTATTGGCACTTCTGGTAAAGTGTGTAAGAAGCCTTAAAATAAATTAATATTGTATTGCAGTAGCATAAGCGTCTCATGCAAATATTTAGAAACAAAACCCAAAATGCTTAAACAGTATGGTTTCGTTTGTGGGGGAAAAAAAAAAAAGATCTCTCATTAATTGTTTTCTTAAAACAAATCCAGTCAATTCCCTGGATGCTGCGTTCGAGTTGCCTTGGAATTTTTTTGAGTTTGGAGTCGGGAATGACGTCACATCAGAGTTGAGGGCATTCTGGTTGCAAGTCGTAAAAAGGAGAAATTGCAATTAGTCGCTGCAACGTGTGCAGTCACAGAGCACCGCTTGGACTTGGGTAGGCTATATTAATTCAGGTGCCGTGCCATAAACCTCTGCTTTCAATTATAAATTTGCCCACCAGATGAACTTTCATTGTCCTTTATGGGAACACCTCACACGTTTACAAACGTAAACACCTAAACGTTTCATCGCTCTACTGGTATCTTAACTGGAACCACGTTCTTTGCTCAGATGAGATCAAAATTCACACTTACAACAATAAACACTCCAAGTGGGTTTGAGACAAAACACAGGGTGAATATGTTGAGAAACACTTTGTTCCCACTGTTATGTATGGTAGAGGATGTCTGATCCTGTGGGCCTGATTCTCTTCCAAAGGCCCTGGGAATATTGTTTATTCGCAATACATTATGGACTCTTTAATATACAAGGATGTTTTAAATTGAAATATTGAGCACTTTACAGACAATCTCAACATTGAAAAAAGCACTTCTTTGGCTGGATAATGATCTAAAACATTTAGACTAACAATACTGAAACACTTCCCCAGACCCAAAACGAGCAACAGAGAGCTGAAGAGAAATTACCATAAGAGAGGACCAAGGAGGATCAATCCCCGTCTGTTAGCTAAACGGGGTTGTAAAGGCAACTACAGGCTGTCATTTTCTGATTATGATACTTCAAAATTTCTTGTAAGGCTTCTCCCATATCTATACCACGCCAATATTTGCCAAAATTGTGAAAGGCACTGCAGATCACGTGGTAAACCAGTTTCTCTTCTGCTACTGTAGTAAGCATGTTACACAGCTGCTAATTTTAGAACCATTCCTCTGTTTCACATAGTTAAAATTAGGCATAGCTGTTATGCAGGAGTAGGCTAATCAGATCTCACTACTGTTACGCTGAGGACGGAATGTCTCTTCTGCCTTTGAGCCCACGCTGCCTGATCTTGTGGAAGAATGCCGCCTTACTACATTTTGGTATCTTCAAAGGTTTTCCCGCAGAACAGCTGGTTGGTGCCTCTAAGTGCTGGCATGATCAGCAGCGTGGTGGTGGTGCTGGCCATGACGCCGTTTGATGTGATCAGCACACGTCTCTACAATCAACCTGTCGATCATTTGGGAAAAGTAAGTAAAATAAAACTGAAGGGTTAGGGTTAGAGTCTTTAACCTGTTTTTATCAGCCTCTATATAACAAATCTGCAGATGCCTTTGTGTTTAGGCTGAGTCCAGATGCTAAAATTCATCTTGCAATGACTTATAGATTTTAATTAAATGTAATGTAATTAGAATGTAATATCTGGGAAATAAGAAATGTCAGAATGTTAAAGAATACCAATTTAGACAGATCAGTTTTTAAACTTTGATTATTATAAACTTGTATAAAGATGTAAAACAACAAGGTTATCAACTGGTATTTAAAACTCCAAAATAGCCTTTTTGAATATACATTTTTTATGAGCAACAAACTAATTTAAAACTGTGAGCTAGATCACTCAACAAAATAATGTTTCTTAATCTCTTTCTGTGCTATGCAGACGCTCTGTCTGCACTGGTGAAGGTTTTCTCTCCTCAGTATATAGAATGTTGTCTGTCGCTGTCGTGACGTATCTTCTGATTACAGTAATTCAGATCATAATTATTTGATCCCATGGGGGGGGGGGGGGGGGGGCTAGTACAGTCCACTAAACTTTCCATCTAAGATTGTGGGTTTATCGTTAAGTCTGGTAAATAAAACAAGGGATTGACATCTCAGCAAAAAGTAACTCTTTACCCAGATACTGTATAATGCTTTACCTTTCACCCCTTTCCTCTCAGCACACATTGAATGTAAAGAAACAAGGGCTCATCACAAACAGTACAAATACTTCACAGAAATGACTGGCATTTGCATAAATGCTGACGTATGTGGCGTGATAAGAAGCCATGTGAAAGCGTAGCTCCATTCCTGACTATTGTTGGGGAGACTATGGCTTGGCTAGTTTCCAGTAAGAAGATTCACAAGTTGATTTTCCAGTTTTACTACTACTTAAATTGCACTTAGGAGACAAAATACTCCAGTGATGTCCTTATTAACTTGTGTTCACTTGTAAGTTTTTTGACCTTAATAGTTTGCTGAATGGGAACAGGAAAAATGTTCTGCTCGTCAAACAAGGATTTTTGCTTTCAGATTGAGCGTCTTAGGTTGCATTAATATTATGCCTGTGATCCTTGTGAACTTCAGAAATACTTTCACCCAGTATGAATTTTATTTGTAGTTTTAGTTAGTGTCACAGCTGTTTTTTATTCCAGCCACAGGTCTTTATGAAGCGCAGATTTCAGGTCAGTCTGTCTGTGGATGCCTCAGGCACTAACATAGCTTTCACATTTGCCTTCAAACCTTTGTATAAATGGTCAAAGATACATAGCTTGCTCTCTGTACCATTCAGAAAATGCGAAGGTGTGTTAGTAACTGCTGCATTCCACTTGTGGGAAAGTCATTATTCATTGTTAGGGCTATCTGAAGCCCAAAACTAGAGGTTATTTATAGTATTCATTGCTCCTTTTCTCTTCAAGGTGTTAGAAGTCGATTAGACTAAGAATGGTGAAAGTAGTGTCATCTGGAGCATGAAACATGTAAACACAAACACATAAGCACCTGATACCAGAGAACTGAGGGGTAAAAAGATAGTATCTCTCCTTCTGCTACTTCCTCTTGGATCCTTTTGTATTGTTTTCTGTAGTCTTGAAGACTGTGAAAAAAGTATTTATACTCCTCCTTGTTCTTTTTGCCCATGTTGTCATGTTGCAACCATAAACGTGTAGGTTATTGGGATTTTATGTGTTAGACCAACACAAAGGAGAGCCTAATTGGGAAGTGGAGAAACAAATTATGCATGGTTTTCAAACGTTTTTTTTTTTTTTATTATTATTAAATAAAACGGATTAAAAAATATGTGGTATGCATTTGTAATTCGGCCACATCGGGTCAATAAATCCTTAATTGTATTTGAATTCATGCTGAGAGTTTGTGAACATCAGTTTCTAGGGTCTGCCTCTGCCCCGGTCATCCCGGCCTCAGCAGGTTTTGTGCCAGGATTGCCATGTGTTTAGCTCCGCCCATCTTTTCATCAACTCTGACCAGCATCCCCACAGCATGATGCTGCCACCACCATGTTTCAGCACAGGGATGGCGTGCTGAGAGTGATTTGCAGCGCTTAGTTCTTATCACACGTAGCATTTTACATATAGGACTCAAAGTCAATTTTTTTACCAAAGCACCGTCTTCTAAATAATTGCTTTGTCCTCTACGCAGCTTGTGACAAATGTCGTAGGGCTATTTTCAGACCCCTGTGCCATAAAACACGTCTTAACGCAAAGTGCAGGACTAATAGCTGTAGATTCTCCTACACGAGCTGGATGTCTCTGCAGCTCCTCCACAATGAGCCTCTTGATTGCTTTGCCCATTAATGCTCCTCCGTTGAGGTGGATAGAAGTGTCTTTGTATGTTTGTAGTTATGACCGACTTTTGGCTGGTGTGGTTTTTGATCTGTAATTTCCTTTCCCATCACGATTACGCTCAACTTTGTGTTGGTCTGTTTCAATTCCCCGCAAAAATACCAGGTTTGTGGTTGTAACGTGAAGGAAGGAAGAGTTAGAGCTTCTGTTTTGCTCATTAAATGTGATTCTCTTGATCTTTTCTTATAGGGGCAGCTTTATAAAGGATTCACCGACTGCCTCTCCATGACGCTGAAAAAGGAGGGTTTGACAGGACTATACAAAGGCTTGGGAGCCTCCTATTTCCGACTCGGCCCGCACACCATTCTGTCTCTGTTCTTCTGGGATGAACTGCGCAAATTGTACCAGAAGTTCAGATAACATCAGGGAAAATGGAAAGCGAAGAGGAAAAAAAAAATGGGTAACTCATTATGTTCTGAGTGCAGAGGTTAAACGAGTCCTCTTTCAAAGAGGTGGACGAAAATGTAGGAGATGCTCTATTTTATGATTTTTTTTTTTTACCAGGAAAGAGCAAAGGTTACTTTTTACACTCCATTGAGAAAACACATTAAAGTTCAATTAAGCAGGCAATGAAGTCAAAGATGTCTGAGCGTCCCTCTGAAACTCAGTCATTTATTAAACCATTTTGATTCGTCTCCTTGACATGTGTGCACAGGTAAAGGAAAAAAAAAAACATCCAGCCTGTCATGTGGTGCCAATACATCCTACCATTACGACTCCAATTTCATCATTCCGAAGCACATAAAATGTGCACTTTATACGTTACATGAGCTCCATGCTGCAGCCAAGTGATTTTCACACAGTCTGATCAGACTAGTTCGTGTGTCAGGGGGCCAGACACCTGTCAAGGCCTGAGTTTGGAGCTGTCTGATTTGCATTGTAATGTTGAAACAGATAAAAAATGCTTTCATTGCTGGGATGGAGGGGGGGAGGGAGAACTGATGTCAGGCTGAACCCTGACTGAAGTAAACATTCATACTAGGAGAGGTAACCAGAGCAGCCAGAGAGCACAGGAATCACAACAAAGCAGAGTTTTCTTCTGCTTGCAACCCAAGTTTATTCAATTTGGCTGAGTTTATCTGCTCAGTTCGGCACCTTGTGTTATTTAGCTTTTTTATTTTAAGTGGAGACTTGAACGTTTCTGAAGAATTCAGGATGAAGTGCAAAGAAATGTGAATTGCTAGTTTCAGCAGTCATATAAAAATGAAACACCTATATATATATATATATATATATATATATATATATATATATATAATATTATATATATATATATATATATATATATATATATATATATAATTATTTATATATATATATATATATATAAATTGTTCTTTTATATTATTATTATACATTTTTTATTTAAAGAGGCTGAAATCCATTTGTAGCAACATTGCTTGCAGGAAAAAGGAATGTAAATAGTATCTTGGAGTGTCCCAATGCTGGGACACTCCAAGATACCCAGTGCTGATCCAGTAAAACTAAAAGCAGGAACAGAAACTTGAAGAAAATTTTCAAACTTCCTTTCTTTTCATTTTCAGGG